>NC_056734.1:332852072-332889572 GCF_019279795.1 Protopterus annectens
AAAAGGGCAAGGCCCACATTAAGGAATGTCCCATATGTTGGAACAAGCAGCAGTGTCCAAGCCCATAGCACAATACAATGTGTGCACCTACATAGTGGCATGACCGTAGCAATACTTGACATCTATACATCTGTACAGAGGACAGACAGAAAGCAGATAGCCAACAGGTTATGCATTAAGATGAATGTTTTGAAAGACAGACGTCTGAAACTGAAAGGTATGCTACTACTACATGACAGCAGTCCTCAATGACATGTCCAAAAACATAGTAGTCTACAGTTAATATCAATATATCAGATCAATATCCAATAGGAGATACATAAAACATAAAGTTCAAACACCATGAACAAGATAGTCAGTACTCACAGTCCAGCTTTGCATGCAGGGGTGTACGGTTCCAGTACTACAATCCACAATTTACTCTTACTTGGAAAAGCACTGTTAAAAGTAGTAACATAATGATACAATATGGGTTAAACTACATTTGTCAACCACTGCACTTTAGCTGATGTAACATGCAAGTGTGACTGCATATAACCTGGGATACTACCCATGTATGAAACAAATACAAAGAGAAAAGATTGTGATACTACCCATGTATACTCAGGTGCCCAATACAGTATACTCACACCCCTTGCTACTGTAATGACAGCACATAGAAGTATGTTATGTACAGGGAATTAAATATACTCATTAAAAATTACATTACCCTGCTATTTTATCAGACTGGAATGTGATCACTGGTTACCAGGGCTGAGCTATGCTCAGCAGGTGTAAGCATTGCTTAAAAGTAAATGCTAAGCAGATTTGAGCAGTGGTAAGCGAAGCCTACACGATGTAAGTGCCTATTCATTTAGCCGTACATTAGCACCACTTACCATCGCACAAACCCATGCAAACACACTTAAAGATGCTCAAAACTGCCTTAACCACTGTGTATCCAGCAGTCCTTGTTCTACCTAGCAAGAAAATAAAAAGTCCTAGCATGCCTTGAACCCAGGACCCTTCACACCACAGCCAATGCAATTTACCAATAAACCACCTCAGCTGCATGGCATTAGGATGTCTTCTCAAACATACCCTACTTTACAGCCAGTTGACAATAGGGATGTGCAGTTAAGAAGGATTGGTATCTATAAATATATATATCTGAATAGAAACATACACACACATATATATATATATATATATATATATATATATATATATATATATATATATATATTTATAGAGAGAGAGAGAGAGATATGCAGGGAGATCCATATATGTGTACAACAATATATAGCTATATTACCTATAAATACTAAGGTATATATATATATATATATATATATATATATATATATATATATATATATATATATATTCATGTCCAAAAATGCCCATACAAACATATACTCCTGATAGACCACACATAACTGGGGCATCATACACAGCTGGATACAAAAGGACTCATGACACTCACATCTGCCTCCTCCCTCCATAGTTCAAATAAATAAGTGAACAGTATTCTGCTACAAAATAATGATAGGCCTTACACAATGGTCAGACATACAACATCTTAGCAAAACAAATAAAATGTCTGAACATAGCAAAGAAAAATACAACCAGCAAGTAATTCACACATGTTTAATATACTCTGATGTCTTGGCCAAAGCCTTCAAGGAGTAAAACATTACCAGAAATACATGCCTTAATCACAAGAAGCAATTAACACCTAATTACATAATTGAATACACAGCCTCTAATTACACTCCTCATTTAACTCCATACAGGATAAAGTATCACAGTTAATATTAACACATTGAATCTGTACATAATTGTCCTTTTATGAATGTTTCGTCAAACTGAGGAACAGATCTTTTCAAAAACAGTACCTTGGGACTCACTACTGTCCCCATGGTGAGATTTATTCAAATGTATGGCTATAGAACTGTCATATTTCTTATCAGTAATATGTCTCACATGTTCTAACAGCCTAATTTTAAAACTTGTGTTACTGTCCCCCACATAAAATATGTTACAAGGGCATCTAAGAACATTCTCTAAACACCAACCTCTTGAATGTACAGACTTTGACATGTTTCCCAGCCTTTCCACTCAGCAGGAATGACAGCACTAAATAATGATAGACCATTATACCTATTAACCTACTACCGCATGACATCTGGACAAAGCCTCACATAATTGGTGGACAGAGACCCAAATATATGGCCATACTTGAAATATTGGTGTTATGCACTGAGAAAGTTGCTGGTGTTAGAGGGTTTGTTGTAACATATCTTTTCTGAGGGATATAAAGTCAGAAAATAAATGGATGTTACAATTTACATAATGCAATTACCAGACTATGCTACTAATTTGGCAAGGACAACACCTGTCTGGGGAACAGCCCATACACAACAGGCTAACCCATAGCCATTATGTGGATGGCCCTACAGTTAAGAGCTATGCAGAGACATAACGTTGTCAGACTGAAACCCATGCAAAATTAGCATGTGCAGAAAAATCCTGTTAAACTAGCAGTATTCCAAACATATAATAACAATACTCACAGTCTGCCCCTAAGTCTTGAACCTTCTCCACCATTTAGTTGGCTTGTCTCCACAAGTCTTGTTGTAAGAAGTAGTAGCTCACAAATCTCCAAGATGTCTTCCTCACAAGTAAGGGAAAGGGCCAACGCCCACATGGAGTACTCATTTATTGGAGTGTTTTGCCATGACATTGGCTATTGGAAGAGCTATACAGCTGCTCTGCATGCAATTAGCAAGTGGTGAACCCAAACAGGTGCACAGGCCATTACCTAGTCATGAGCATTACCTACAAAAGCCATGCTGCCACCTATTCAAACCAGCTCTATCCCTGTAGTGCACAGAGAGAGAGAGAGAGAGAGAGAGAGAGAGAGAGAGAGAGAGAGAGAGAAATGACAAATGAAACATAAAGTGGAAAAGAGAAGAAAGAAAAAAGGTAAGTGGAACATGTAAGCAAGTCATTGAATGTACTACTTGGTCTGTAATAATGGGAAATATGATTTGGAGGAATATATGTCCCAACAAGACTTGCTGTACTAATGTCCTGCTAAACAGCTACTATGGCTATAGCATCTGGCCCTCTCTGCATTGGGAGATATCACAGACATACCTCTCAACTGTATAGATCTTCACAGAATGTCCACATTTTACCTTCATATATTTTTGTCTGTTCCTCCTGAAATCTGTACTTTTCTGGCAAATAGCTGAGGATTGAAGTAATCAAGTAATGAAAAACACTTGAGTTTAAGACTCCACATACTTAAGAATATTCACCATAATGCAAAATGTATCGTTCTATGAACTTCCTATGTTTTTAACAGGGATATTCAAAGTCTGCCCCTATTTATCCCCCCATCATGTTAGGCTTTGTCCAGCTGTGATGCTCTGAGAGGTTGGATGGTAGGATCACAGCTCTGGAGTCTGACTCACCCTGGGAAAGGGCAGCTCATATATGACAACCACAGAGGTGTCTGTCAAACAGTTGTGACTGTGCCAGTTCAAGACCACTTAATGGGATGTTTTCCATATTCATGTTACCTGTGATTATGAGTATGACACATGTTTGCCTTGAAAAGCTAAGAGACCTATAGAGGGCATGTGCAAAGTAAACTACTGTTGCACACATGTGTTGAACTGCATGTGATATATTGAATTAATAACATTCAACTGTACAGTGTTCTGCTGGACAATAGTCAAATTTGTGACTATCTGTAGTCACATACACATATATCAGCCATACCATTGGCAGGTTTGTGAGCAATGGCATTGTAACATAATAGCCTACTTATGACTGTTGGACATCTTCCAAGTTATCACTGTGATGTCAAACCCTACTGTGCAATCAACGAACTAATGTATGGTGCAGCTATGTTAATACAGTATCAATAATGATGTCCCTTTTGAAATCCATTTATGTGTGCCATTGCCCAGACGTACTGCTATAACAGGTTGAGAAGTATGATTGAGCAGCAAGACTGTAAATACAGTGTGCCATACTAACAAAGAACAGAAATGTATACAAGGTATCCCCTGAGCACATGTATGTATCATATGTTCAGATGAAAGGCACAAAACTAATCACATGGGTTTCAAGCATTCAGGTACTTAGGTTGTGCATGTTGCACATGTGTGTAATATCAGTGTTATTGCATACAACAGACATAAATGTGTACAGCTACTGGTTGTTGCATTGCCCTGGCACTGATATGTGTACTAGAGTAGGCATGATTATCAGGTATTAATCAGAGAAGTGTCCACCTGTGTTATGACCCTCTGTCCATGGTTACCACTACTGGCTATCTCAACACCTATATACAGTGGATATCACAAGTGTATACACTCCTCTTGGAATGCCAGGTATGTGTGCTGTATGACAATCAGACCACAGAAGATCATTTCATAAAGTTTCTCATTTTGAATGTGACCCCTAACCTGTACAATTCCACTGAAATACAATCAAAGGTGTTTCTAGGAAGGTGAGCAACTATTGCTAAGTGAAGATGCGCCATGCTGTTAGAGTCCAGACCAAAATGCATGAATGCTGTAACCATCTCAAGAGGTGCATACACACCATATCAATTTAAAGATGTGCACACTCATTCAGCTGGCCTATTGTACTGAGTATTATTTCTATATGTTTTCACAGAGTAGATTGTTATGTTTTCAATTGAATTGTACAGGCTATAGGGCACACTACAGGTGGGAATTGTTATGAAATGAGTTATTGTGGTGTCATGTTCCAATTGCACAAATACCAGGCAGTGTAACAGGGGTGTGTACCTTTTATATCCACTGTAGCTATATGGACAAAGCAGTACCTGACCTGCATATCCAGTCTCCACCAAAGTAGAGTAATCCCCTTTGGTGAACAGCAGCAATAAACAAACCGCATAATAGGTTGCTACATTGGCTGTATAGGGACATACAGGTGCAGACAACAACTTGGAAGCAAGTCCACCTATATCTGAGTAAGCATGTACGTTCACAGGTGACTTCCTGTAAGTCTGGCTGACTATGACTGTAAATCAGACATATCCACACCACCAAGAACAATTGCAACTGTGTCTCCACGTATGTTGTAAGTCTCAGAGGAAACAACACAATTCACCCTGTACTGGGGGTAAAGAACACCTCATACACACATGCCATGGATATAGGCAACCTGCATCACAGAAGTTAGGTGGGAACATCACCACCCTGTCCACCCCAGTTGTGCAGGGGAATATGCACATCAACCACACTCCTTCCATCAGCAATGGTGAGCATGTACATATTGCCTATGGATGGCAACAACAGCATATCTCCATGAGGCATAATAACATCACTGTCTGCCTCGTACATTAATTCAGGCATGTGCTCACAGCTGCATCACACACCACAGTCAAACACAGACCTGCCACCATCCACACCCCATCCAAATGGAAGATGCCCACTGTCAACCCTCGACACAGAAATGAATGGAGAATAGAGGATTATGCAATCAAGTGTCCAACATTGGGAGGAATAAAAAGCTCAGGGACAGGTGTGTAATGCAAGCTGCTATAGCCATGATAGCTTGGAGGGTTTTGATGTAGTGTGGATTATTTGCAAGTAATATCCACTGCTGATGTGCATTTTGACATCCGTTTGAGGTTCTGTGACCTTTTTCCTGTTTATGTCTTTCAGGTAATATGCAGAGTGCTCACCTACCAGCATTCTCTGTTGGGGAAACTGACCAATACGTGATTGGACATTATGCCCTGTTATTTGGATGGAGAGCAAAAGGTGTGTGGGAGAGGATTGCCCTGTGGAACAATGTAGTCCACAGGGTAAATGATGCCAGCCTGCACAGCAGAACTTATAAGCATGTGCAGCATCGGAACATTAACATCATCCACCATGCCCATCAATAGACTGATGCTATAGCAAGGGACTGGCTATCCACAGGTGGAGGCCCAGTCATCCATCCCCCACTGACACTCACAGAGGAGCCCCTCAGCAAACGTGGGGCACACGCCCAACACACAAGTCATGATGCTGAGGGAAGCATTGTGGAGGTGGGTTGCAAACACACACACACACACACACACACACACACACACACACACACACACACACACACACACACACACACACATGCACACTGGACGAGGAGAGTCCAGGTAAGGTCCCACTGGGGATAAGTACACTAATGTATAAGACATATATGTATCTGTATTGTATCTACATACATGTGTCAGGTCTTACTGCAATTGTGGATAGGGTCTTCTAATGCACAGAGGTGCACATCTATGGTGAGGACAGGACATTGTGTATTAGCTCGGTTTGTACTGTAGATGTGCAGACATGCTGCATCCATCCTGTATCAAAGCCACATGTGTGTCTGTCAACAATAACTCCCTCTCACAACTACCTAGGAACCTCTGGTCTGCATATAGGACAGCAGCCTGAAGCTGGTGATTATAACATTGTTCTGTTGTTGCCTGCAATACTCCAGGCATGTGAAGTGCATGCATTTTACCATGCACACAACCATCAGTAATGGCTATATTGCTTTATGTAATAGCTATATTGCTTATTGTGCATGTTCACTTGTGCTGGGATTAACTGTATTGCATCACAGTAGTCACCACTGGGGCCTATCTGATGTGAATTCGACATTCCTGTAGCATACTTCACAACTTTTCAGTGTCAAGACTTCTGGACAGAGGCCAGCAAAATGGGCTGGACAAACGGCCTAAGGTAGGGTCATGCTTGACACATTAGTGGTATACAGTGGATATAAATTGTGTACACACCCCTGTTAAGATGAAAGATGTTCCTGTTACATACAAATTAGGATCACAATATGACAGTCCACACCTCTTCCAGCCTTTAATGTGACCCATAACAGGAACAGTTCACTTGTAAAACCATGCATCTGGACTCATGTATTGCACCTACAAGGCAGGTGACCAGACGTCGTATCAGCATGATGTTTCAGTCAGGTATGATACCTCATGCTGCCATATGTGTCAGTACACTCACTGTAGCCTATTTTGATATAATATCACATACATGGCCATTGTTAAGGCACACAGACCACTTCCTACCACATATAGATTGCAAACATATGGATATTCCAGGCACATCTGTACAGAGGACTATGCAATGGTTTAACCTGCTGCATGTGAGGCAGATGCTGTTACCACACTATATAAAGTAATGGCAGCAGAAGGTGGTCACCAGGCATGTATGGTATACACATCAAAATGGTATAAGCCTCACAAGATATGATCTTCACATACACACAGTTATCAGACGCACCACAGAGCTTATACATTTCCACCTACTCCAAAGGTACTTCTAAGGTGGATGACATCAACAGGACTACTAAATTGGAATGAAGGAAAGTGTAAATGGTAGAACACAGGTCAAAAATGGTATAAGCTAAACAGTACATGATTCACACACACTTGCCAGTATTGGGATAAGAACTCCTACCTATCTAGTTATGTCTACTATAGTGTTACACAGTTACTGCACACACTGCAGAGCTTACTAAGCTTTTGAATGGCCAAAGCTGCTGATAACTACACAGCTGTGGTAAAGTATTACAGGTGGCAGACAGTCTGCCTTCTGTTACACCCATACATCATGCTAGTTCTTTCTGTCTGCACTTCAGCTAGCATTATGGCTTGGCACTTCACCAAGTTATTGTATCAAGAAGTGTGGCACACCTGGGAGACATCAGCAGTACTCTTTCATCACAGATGTAGCCCCAGTACTTACTAGTTATGTCCAACCCTCCTGGCATGTTTGAAGGGCGCTTACCTGTGTTTTCAGCCATTAACCTGGTGCACATGTCCATTCTGAGGCACTGTTGCAAGTGCCTCATGTACACAGACAACCATCCCCTCTAAACTCCAAACACTCAGACCTGTGAGGGTTACCCATATATCACCCAATGTGGACATATGCACTCTCCAGCAAAGACTGGACTAGCAGGTCAAGATGATAAGATCAACACCTGCATCGCACCATGTGGAACACATAGCTCACCATAACACCCACTTTGACAGCCATGACATACAGTGAATAGCCACACATCCACCTTCCCAGAGGCACTCAATGGACATTTACCCAAACAGCACAGACCAGCAAGACAGACACACACTGAGACACCATGACATGGCACATGCCAAGGGACACATATTTAACCTACACAGTGTGCCTCTCAACCTAAGCTCCTAAGACTAATCACCTTGCACAATGCAGTGATCATGGGTAACTCAGTACTGAGGCACACACATATCCCACTCACTAAGTTGAATATGGAACAGGTAACAGCCAAATATCTATCACATGCCAGAATCTAACACATGACACAGCCAGTCATGGCACTCCACAACAACTACGAGTATCACTTTGTATCCATGTGGGTTTGAATGACTTAGGACACACCTCCCTGGACTACATGGTAAGAGACATGGTTGAACTCTCTGATTATGTGGTCCAGGCAGGTGTGACAGTAGCCCTGGGCATTGTACCATTGTCACCCAGAATGATGCTGCAGTATTGTCAACAGATGATTGACTGCAACATTGGCTTATGTGTTATGTGTCATTCTCAGGGGATAGAAAATCAGTTAAGCACTTTCATCAAACACAGTTGACTTCATCAGAACAACGGCCTTTTCTTAAAAAGCAGTTTAAATAGGTTTAAAACAACCATAATTGGTTAAAAGACAGCCAATAAAAACCATTAAATTAGCATGAATAATGAATATTAATATTTAAAATAATCAGAGTGGGAAAAACCATTAGGTCAATATTATTCACTGTCATATTAGTAAAACAATAAAATGAATGAAGGGACTTAGACTTGTCCTGCTTTTTCTTTTAATACTGGCAGGATAGTCAAGTAATCATTTAACCCTGGATGTACATTTGCACCCAACCTTAACTGCCACAACAGCTCTTTTTTACATAATACATTTTGCCAATCCCCCCCCCCCCCTCTTGAATCTACTTGCACAGTATCCAGAATGGCAAACGTAAACCCAGAAAAACCTTCACACTGTAAACTATGCCTAAACTGGGCATTAGTTTCTCTTTTTTTTTTTTTACATCATATAGATGCTCATTTATTCTGGATTTAAGAAGCCTCTCAGTCTTTCCAACATAAAATGAAATGCAGGTATTATATTTTGCAAGATATACTAGTTTGCTGGAAAAACAGTTTCCTATCCTGAAATACAAAGTATTACCATTTTCATTAGCCAAGGTGATAGAGGTACCCTGTAGAATGTAATGGCAATAAGAACATCTACCACAGGGTCTGGTACCATTTAGGTTGTTGTTAGCTCCACCATTCCTAATTTCCTTTCGAAAAAACAACTTTAAATTAGGTCCTATTTTGGTAGAAAAAGTGTTTTTTTCACCCAATACTTGGTACACCTCATTGTTGGTTTTGAAAATACTCCAGTTTTTATATTAATATTCATGATTTATGCTAATGTAATGTTTTTATTGGCTGTTTTTTAACCAATTATGTTGAACTCTCTTATTAGCCTCAAACAGAACATGGAATCATCTACAGGCATCTATGATGGCAGACATGCAGCAGACACTGACGACAATCACAACAACCTTTGATAGTGACATCAACAACCTCCACAGCATTAAATACAAGTGCTGCACGTTACTGCACAATGCTAATACCTATCCTGAGACAACAGATATTGGTCACAGTCTTGACAAGTCTTGGCAACACATTCAGTGCCAGCTTTATTCCTCTCTCCCCTCACACGTGAAGTGCTGAGTGAATGTGTTCTCACATGCTGTACCCCATTTCTGTTCTAGGCATCTGTGTGTCACCAGGATGTGGCCCTGCAGCAAGACCATGGGGTATGGCAGTGTGGTAATGCATCCACCATGTCACAGGCAGGGTACAGTATGTGCTCAGAAATCTCTGTAACACAGTGATTGCATATGCCTCACAGATTATAGGGCTAAGGGTTGTACATAGGTATATGCTGATTTGCAACACCTGCTGTAGAATGGAAAATGGTACGTGTTCTGGTTTGGACACACCTCCGATTGCTAATAACCACAGCCACAGGAGATATTCATCAACCAAACACACTGAGATTACTATTCACACACACACACACACACACACACACACACACACACACACACACACACACACACACACACACACACACACACACACACACACACACACACACACACACACACACACACACACACACACACACACACACACAAACTTGCTAGTACTGAGATCCATAGGTTCATTGCTTCATAGGTGTGTAGTAGGTGAATGGGCCCGAAGGCTCTACAAGGCTAGCCCAAGGGAATATCCTGGCATCAGGCCACATATTCCCCAGTTTGGCTCAGGAGTATAGTCACTGGAGTGGTCCCCAGGGGTGGGTATTGTATTCCCCATCCACTCATCCAGATTTCTATTGTGGGTGGCCGGTGATGTGCACTGCTTCACACGTATGTAATTTATATTCCATAACATGGACAGTGTCTGGGTTGTGCACATGTCCCACATGCATGTTCTTTCAAGTGTGGAAGTGTGCTTGAGGTCTCTGGGGCATGTTTTGTGGACAGATTGGTATCTTCAGATGTAACATTCTCATTTGGTGAGACCTGGCTATGTAACTGAGGTTGTGATTGCACCTACATAGACAGTATGATACGGGGATTCATTGGAATTATTGGCATCTGTCCATACAGGGCATGTGTATAAGGCATGGTATTCCCTTTGTGGGGTATGTTTGCTGACTTTACAGTTGTTGCAGGTGTCCAGTGGGGCACATGGCAAAAGGGCTACTGTACACATTGACTGGGCTACTAAGGGGATGGAACAGGGTGCCATGTCCTTTTACTTGCTGGATAACGCACACTCAGTCAGGAGATGTAACACATCAAAGTACTTTCTGATGTCAGTGGCACTGTTGTAGTCAACAGGCATTTAGTCCACTACAATCCCACCATAAGTACTATCTGTGAGGCAATTTGTAGGAGAACTACTGATATAGTGGCTGCTGCCTAGCCAAGTATGTTTGTTTATGATTTGTGGGTGGAGAGTGGTCTCTGAGTATTAGAAAGCTTGTCTATATTGTTAACTAATTCATACTGTCACATAGTCATTGCACATGGCACTAGACATTTAGGGCTGTGGTTGTCTGCACCAACCTCTACGGTGTTTGACAACTGTAGTCCTTGTAATGTGGATATTGGGACATATACTAGGCCCTCAATATAATAATTTAGCAAAACCCACCCCCATTGGATCCTGTTATTACACAATCACACCAATCCCCACACAGGATACTGATGACACACACACACGAACATACACACACACACACACACACACACACACACACGCACACACACACACACACACACACACACACACACACACTCTTGCCAGTACTGGGTTTCAAACTCCTACATAACTATGTATTGCTACTACAGTGTTATGCATTTATCACATGCACCATGGAGCTTATACGATGGATGTGGTCCCAAGGTACTTATAAGGTGAGGAACATCACCAGCCCTTGTAAATACTGGAATTGGGTGATGTAGTGGGTGAGAGATTTCACAAACTATTTTACCCTACACACACATTTACATTTGTCAGGAGTGAGGTTCAAACCTCTATTTAACTATGTTTTCAGACCATTATGTTGCACATTTACCACACAGACCACTGACCTTACATGGTTTAGGGTTGCCAACAGGTTCTTCTAAGGTGAATGATATCTGTAGGACTGTAAAAATCAGGCACTGAGAAGTGTACTGGGTGTAAATGGGGCCAAAATCTTTAAGGTACAGACATATGTAGGTAGATGTATGTATACACACACACAAACACTTGCCAGGAATGAGATTCAAACCCCTACCTATACAGTTATTGCTACTACATTGTTCATAGGTTTATAGGTTCATCGGTTGATACTAGGCTATCTGCCCTAGGGCATTTATAAGCCTAGCCAAAGTGTGTTTGGCTTTCGCCACCCTTTTAGATTTGTAGACTGTGCCTTTGAATAGTAGGTCAGAGAATATAGCCCTTTACGGTTAGTTTATTGTGCCTCTGTCTAGCAGGGGCCCAGAAGAGATCCCGGGGGTATACTTACGATCTCTCATCCACTCGTCAAGATTTCTCTTGAAGAGGGTCAGTGAGGGGCTCTGCGTAACCTGGACTGGGATTTTGTTCCAGAGTGAAAGGAGTCTCTGGGATATGAATCTGTCCCTCCAGCATGTCCTATTTATTTCTGTGCTGAGGTTTAAGTCTCTGGAGTGTGTAGCTCTAAGGGATTTGGATTTCTTGAGATGGAGCATGTCCATTAATTCTGGGTTGGACATGGCTTTATATGTCAGGCACAGATCACCTCTGAGTAGGCGGTAAGCAACTGAGTAAAGCTGGAGTTTCTTTAGCCTAACTGCATAGGGCATCTGTTTGAATCCCTTGATCCTCTTGGTGAGGTACTTTTGGGGTCTTTCCAGTTGTTGCAGGTGTCGGGTAAGATACATCCCAAATGGGGCATTGTATTCAATTATGGGCTTGATGAGTGATGAATAGAGTGTCACCAAGACCTCTCGTGATCTAGATGTGAAACCTTTCATGATGCGGTGGGCTATACAGAAGGTCTTTCTAACCACTTTGGCAATGTGATTGTCAAAGGAGAGATTACTATCTACTTGGGTCCCCAAATCCCTAATTACTTCCTCCGTACTTAATGGATTACCTCCTATGTGGTAATCTGTGGGCACTTTGTTTTTCCCAAAGGGTATGACTATGCATTTTTTAGCATTTAGCTTCAGGCCATGGCTTTGGCACCAGTTATCTGTCTCTGTGAGACCCTTTTGGAGGATGATTGTGTCAGCCGGAGAGTCTATTATGGCACCCAGTTTGCAGTCATCTGTGAACATGGTCAGCCATAGTCCTCCCGTGTTTGCCTGTACCTCAGAGAAATAAATACCGAACAAGAGAGGTCCCAAGACTGAACCTTGTGGGATGCCACTTGTGACTGGTTTGGAGTCTGACAAGGCACCTGCAATTCTGTCCATGTGGGTTCTATCCCTGAGCCAGTTCGCAGCCCATCTTGTGACATAGGGGTTGATATTTAAGCTAGTGAGCTTATTTATGATTCCTGAGTGGGGCATTGTGTCAAAGGCTTTTGCGAGGTCCAGGTAGGCTGTGTGGACTACCTTCCCTTCGTCTATGGCCCTGGTAACTGTTTCAAAAAAGTAGACCAGGTTCAAGAGGCAGGATCTGCCCTTAACAAAGCCGAATTGGGTAGGATCTAGTGTCTGAAGGTTTCCAATGTCATTGTTTATGAGTTCCATTATGATACGCTCCATAGCTTTGCAGATCAGGCTAGTCAGGCTTATAGGGCGATAGTTTCTGGGGTCTGTTGTGACACCTCCCTTGTGGAGCGGGACCACCTTTGCTGTATGCCATTACTTGGGTACATATCCTGTGGTAAGGCTGAGCTTGGACAGTGACTTAATGTGAGGGTTAAGTTCATCTTGTAGTTCATGTAAGACCCAGCCCGGGACACCGTCCAGTCCCATTGATGCTGTGTTTTTTGCTTTGGAGAGGGCAGCTCTCACCTGTTCATCTGTGATGTCTGGGAGGCTACACTCTGTTGGGATGGAGATTTGCTCTTTTGGGGGGGATGTGGGGGAGAAATTTGCACTGAACCTGTCTGCCAGGATGTTGGCAATGTCTGTGGGTTCAGAGTATTTTTTTATCATTTTGCACTAACTCGGAGCATATCTGGGAGTTTCCACCCAGGTTCCTGACATAACTAAAGAAGGCCTTGTGATTGTTCTTAGTATCTTGTGCAATTTTTCTTTCGAAGCTGGCCTTAGATGTTTTTATGAGGGATCGTAGCTTCTTGCTAGTACTGATCAGAGATGCCTTCCCTTTTTGGGATTTTGCTCTATCATGTAGTAGCTTCCTCCTCTTGTTGTATAGCTTATTTATGGCCAGGGTCCACCATACAGGTCTCATGCCTTTGGAGGAGTGAGTCTTGGTTTTATTTGGGATAGCACGATCCATACATTCCTGTAGGTGTCCATAGAATGCGTTTGTGAAGGATTCTGCAGTTTGAGCCATGTTTTCCACTGGCCCAGGGGCTTTGAAGGATACCACCTCGGTTTTGAGAAGTGTGAAGTTTGCTTTTGAGAAGTTTTTCACTATGGCTACCTTGGCTGGGAGTGGGGATGAGATATGGATGTCCAGTGAGATTAATCTGTGGTCTGACCTTACCAGTGAGGGGTATACCTCTGGTGTGGAACATAGAGTCCCTATGTTTGTGATGACCAGGTCCAATATGTTTTCCCCTCTTGTGGGGGTGGTTACCAGTTGTTCCATAGCATTTGAGTTTATAAATTCTAGGAACCATTGGGGGAGGGTGTGTGGGCTTGAGTAGTTTACCCAGTCAATGATTGGGTAGTTGAAGTCACCCAATATAATGGTGTTTGGAGAGACCTTCATGTTCTCCAGTGTTCTCAGGAAGGCCAAATGGGGTTCCTGAGTTTGGGATGGTGGTCTGTAGCAGGCTATAAACTGAAAGGCAGTTTTGCCCATGTTCTGCATTTATCACATGCACCACAGAGATTATAGATAAAGCATTGTCCAACCACACCTCTAAGGTGAGTGACATCAGGAGCAGCGGGGTAAGGGAAGAGCAGTAAGGGTAAGGGAAGTGTAGTAAGCATGAATGACCACAAAATCTGGGCTCTACAAAGACACACGCACTCTCTCACACAAACACACATTTTTACAGTTGCCAAGACCAGGCTTAGAACGCTTACCTAACTAGTTTGCTATACTGTAGTATTACACAGTTATCACAAGTGCCACGGAGCTTATATGTTGGAAAACTGTCCAAAGGTATCTTTGAAGGTGAGTGACATCAGCGGCAGTGCTAAAGGAGGAGTAAGGCAAGTGTAATAAGTGTGAAGGACCACAAAATCAGGTTTCTACAAAGGCACACACACTCTTTCACACAAACACACACATGTTCACAGTTGCCAGGATCAGGACTAAAACTCCTACCTAACTAGTTTGCTGCACTATAGTATTACACAGTTTTCACAAGCACCGCAGAGCTTATATGATGGAGAATGGTCCAAAGGTATCTTTGAAGGTGAGTGACATCAGCAGCCATGCTGAAGGAAGGGTAAGGGAAGTGTAATGAGTGTGAATGGCCTCAACCACATTCATCTAGGAACACACACACTCACTCACAACTTTACATTTGACAGGACTAAGACTGCAACTGTTACGTGGATACTTATTTGTACTGTAGTGTTACACAGTTATCACAAGCACCACTGAGACTATAGGGCTGAGGGCTAACCAAAGGAATTTCTACAGTGAATGACATCAGCACATCATGTGATATAGGCCAATGGGATGTGTACTGGGTGGGAAAGCCCTCATAATGGGATTCTCTTTGTTGCTGTTTTTCTCTTCCCATGTCTGTGTGTGTGTATGTTTGACATATTATATTATGTTGCCCTTACATATGTGTGAGTATTCCTATCCATTGTGTGTGTGTGAAGTATCAATGGTGTACAATTTGGTGTGTGTGCACAGACAACTGAGAATAACCAATATCTGTAGTCCACTGTGTTGTGAGACATGGGCTTCATTTCTCTAAGTGTAGGAGCATGCCCAGTATGACCTCCTATATTGAGTGTGTGCATCCATTCCACTGAGGGTTGGTCTCCAGTTCAGGGTTTTGTGTGCTACAGCTACACCTAGCAAACTGTTTCTGCAGGATATCTGTAGAAAGGTTGTCAATATGGAAACACAATGGGCATAACATATGGGGGATACTGTAACTATTGCTGTCTGTGCTGCTTGTGTGACAAGTTTGGTTGTAGCATAGATTTTCTGACATATGTACTGTTTTACACTGTGATGTATCATGTCATCAACTACTGACAGTTATCATTCTTTGCTCACAGTAATTTACCGGGAAATACAAGATGAATGAAGCCGAGACCAATATTCTGAGGCATATAGACTACACATTCTGGCACACACCTGCCATTGTGGAGGGGTAGCTACAGACAATACACTGCTGGTTCTGTGTAAATGGTGCAGCACCTTGTTAGTATGCTGGCTGGGGATGCCCTCCTTGTGCTTTTCTCAAATTCATGGAATTGCCATATCCTGCTGGGGCCATACCTGTCGGCTCTGCAGGTACACCCACGTTATCCAGAGGTAGGACTCATATATCTGGTCAGTTTACCTTCATATTGTTGTTTACAAGCATTTTGTGGCCATTCGTGGGTTTGCAGTCAGGAAGTAGAATGAGCAGACATTAGAGTTTCAGACTTTACACGCTCCATGACATCTATGCTTCTACACCCCCCGGCCGTTATTCTCTCCTCTTCCTAACATTATGTAAGCAATATCTCAGAGGTATCCCTATAGTTGGGCCTTTATCCCAGTAGTATTTATGGCCTGGTCCACAGTCCTTGCAGTAGGACATGGGGAGGCATTCTAATGGCATTTTTAACATGGACTTGCATTTGTTTTCCGTTTACTGTGTTAGGTTGTTAGTTGGGACCCCATGACATTCTGTAGATTGGCAGTATGGGTGAGGCATGGGCCTTTGCCAGAGGACTGTAGGCCATTTGAGAGTGCTGCAAGCCATCTGTTACTGCATTTCTATGTAGGATTGTGAGGGGGGGTGCACACTTGCAGACATTAAACATTCACAATGACTGTACTGATATTTCGGTTACTCTGTTGGCTTCCATTTCATATTGTATTGTGACCTATCATGCAGAAAGGAGGTATATCAGTAGAGTACACATGTTAGACCTTAATGGCATAAATTTCAATTTCAGACTTCTTACCCTTCAGAACTAGAATGCAACTGCCAGACCTGTTGTAGTATATCTTTGTAGGTCTGGTGGGGGGCTGTTCACCATTGCCATCATTTGGGGGCCTTAGCCCGGCCTTTCTTTATGGTCATCTACACCTGTCCTGCTGGGTGAGGCTGGTGGTGGGTATGTGACCCTCCCTAACATCCATGTGTGTGACCTTTTGACACACACAGTTATTTGGGCCATCACATGTAATGCAGTAGGAATTGTCACCTTCTGTAGTGCTGCCTAGTACAGTATTTGTTATGAATTTCCTGCTGTCCCATATAGCTGTCTGCTGCTATCCCATTCAGCCACCCAATTCCCTTGCATGCTTGCATCCATATCATACATACAAGTATAATAACATACTACTCCATTCAGTAATTGATAGGAAGGGTGATGTACCTTCTTGCTGGGCCAGTATTGAGGATGGTTCTGGAGGGCTGACTATGTTGTATGCACATAGTACACTCCCTATACATAGTAAAGCTCAGCTAGTGACATGTTTGGCATCCATTTTACTGTATGTGTGAGTCGGAGAGAGGTATCAGTCCCTGGTTCCCTACAGTGTCAGTGTGTGTGCTATGTGTTGCCTCTTTGCCAAGGCATGGGCATACTGGGCATGCCTCCTTTTGCCTACAAGGGCAGGCTTAGGATGTTCCTTCGTCGAGTCCCTCCATGCCTGTGCTGGCCTTGGCAATGGTGGGGGGCTGTGTGGCCCTGCCCTGTGCTGTTCCTGCAGCAGCTGTTTCCGCAGGATCATATTTTGTAGCATGGCACATACCATGATTATTTGTGTACATGTAGCTGGAGAGTATTGCAAGGCTCCACTGGATATGTCAAGGCAGCAGAATCGTGACTTTAGCATGCCAAACACATGCTCTACAATGATGCTGGCTTGTGCATGTGCCTCATTATGGTGTTCTTGTTCTGGTGTGTGTGCATTTCTCATGGGTGTCATCAGCCAAGGCTCCAGCGCATAGCCAGCATCCCCCACTTGATGGCCATATTGGATGCCCCCCCCCCCGCCGGCAGACCCCTGATAAAGCTGTGAGCAATGCCAGATGTGAGAGACATGATAGCTTCCAGAGCTGCCAGCACACACATTCATGATAATGCCCTGGGCATGACACATGACCTGGCAGTTGATGGAGGGGAAGCTCTTGCGGTTTTTGTAGACCCTACCCCGCTTGCCGGGTGGTGCTTTGATGTGTATGTGCATGCAATCTATAGCACCAACTACTCAGGGTAATCTGCTATATGGTGGAACAGACATATATGTCTGGTCAATGCCTCATGGGCGGTGGGGGAAATATATGTGCTCATTGGCATGTTGTGTCATGGCATCCAGAAATTGGTGGAGTACTCTGGATGCTGATGCCTGTGAGACTGCATGATATCCCCAGTTGGTCTTTGGAAGGTACCTTTGGCTAGTATTCTCAAGCCTACACATACCTTGGTATCCACTGGGATGGGTTCCCCTCTGTTAGTTCTGTGTGTGAGGCGTGTGGCCGGCACAGCTCAATGATTTTCTGTAGAATGTCCCTGTTCACCCTATAGTGCGCTACTATCTCCAGCTCATGTAGACCCTGGTAGGTTACCCTGGATCTGTACACTCTTCTGCTCTTCCTCATTGTGGGTCAGTTGTCAGCATTCTCCTCCTCACCACCTTCAGTCTCTAGCACATATTAATGGAGTAAAGTAGCAGCAGCCTCTAACATTTTTAGCTAGTTTTGCCAGTTAAAAATATTCCATCTGTGTACACCGGTGGTGTAGAGTTTGTGGGAAAAAAACAGTCTGTAGGGTGTTTGCATAGTTTATAGTAGTGTGTTGGGCTACTGCATGTGTAATTGACTGATTCTGATACATTCCACCTGCCAGCTATGCTAGTTCTCCTTGATTGCCTTCCTACCGCTGTTTCCACAAAAACAGTCTAAAAGTTGTTTTCATAGTTTATAGTAGTGTGCTGTGCTGGGCTGCTGCATGTGTATTTGGCTGATTCTGATACATTTCACCTGCCAGCTGTGCTAGTTCTCCTTCATTGCCTTCCTACTGCTGTTTCCCCTTCCCAGTTCCTCCCTTTTTAAGCCCCGAGGCACACTGCGCATAACCAGTGCTCAAATGTAAACAGTGTTGCCATTTCCTCTTTTTTTTTCTTTTTTGTTTAAATCCCAGTGCGCGGTGTGCACACCCGTTTAGGCTATGTATACAGTGCTCAGGCACATCTGACACACCCCCTTCCTAAGCTGTGCTTAGCTAAGGGCAAACACGGGCCACAGAGCTCCAATGATCTTACAGCAAGCATGACACACCCCCTTATCAAGTCATTCAGCTCTTACATTTGCACTGTTGTATTGCTGCACCTACACGGTTAGGTACAAGCTGACACTTTAAAGAAATCTGTGATTCAGTATAACTCCTCTCATTTGCATACCCCAGTATGTAGGTCATTAGTTACTGCACTAAAATGGACCCTTTCCCCTTGAAACCAGTACTCCCTGGTATTGTTTACATTCTGCATGCCATTGACTATAATGGCAAAATGCAGATTTAACTTAAAATTAAGTTTTCCCATTTTTTTATTTTTGTTTTATTTTTGGCACAATCCCGTTTGCTCGCTGCTGCCCTATACTTAAATGGCCGAGATCAGCCAAAAAAAAAAAAAGTTTACTTTTCATGATAATCACTTTTCAATGCCAATGGCCTTATATTTGGCCATTGGCACGTCTAATGTACATAATACACGCTTTTTCATAAGCTGTCATTCCTCCATTTTGTCAGTTGCAGAAATGTCCTCAGTTATTTTCTGAATACATTTCTGCACTGACACTGTTTTAGCATGGAGACCTGGCAGCTTGGTGGATCGCAAAATCACCTCATTTGCATGGGTTTCACCAGCAAATGAGGTGATTTGCATATTTGCTGGTTTTCCATCCTAGAGCAGTGTAGGGCTGCTCGTGCACGTAAAAATGGCACTTTCTGAGATTGCATGGTGGCCATTTTCCATGCAGGAGCTCCTACACTGTTCCTGCAGGGAAAATATGGCTTGCTGAATCCCGGGAAATATGTTGTTATGTGGGCTTGCTCTGTGGTGATTCATGCTGATAACCAGTGCACTGCACTGAGGAGACATAATTAAAAGAGGGTTAAGATTGAGGGTATGGCTGAGCTGCCAAGGAGGTGGATTGATATCCTGCATGCCTTCTTTGCACACCCTTTAGTCAAAAGTAGCATCACAGAATCTCACATTGGGAGGTGGGAGTGGGAAAGTAGGACATAACAGAGCCTTCTTAGTAGAACAGTGAAGGCTAGAGAACCTAGGATGCTCTCAGGTTCCATGACCAGGCCTAGCTGATCAGAGAACTCAAGGGAAAATTGAGAACCTGTTAAAACTGATGTGGACATGGGGCACTAAGTAGGAAGGCTGTAGGATTAAGCAAGGTGCAATTTCTTCTCTCTCTTTATATATATATTGTATGAGTCCCAATTGAATGGAGATCGCAGTACAGTGAGGACTAGGGAATTTACCCTTTTCCACACTGCAGTGTGATCTCCACATTGGTATGCATAATATGCAGGGGGTATGGGGTGGAGGGTTGCTTGCCCCCCTGCAAAAACGGAAAAAAATGTAGATTTTTGTTGTTTTTGAAGTTTGAGTTTTCAGAAGCTCGATCATGTCATCTTGACAATATGAATTTTGAGTTTCTGAAAACTCAAGCTTCTGGCATAGACTTGTATATATGTGTGTGTGTGTTTGTATATATATATATATATATATATATATATATATATATATATATATATATACATATGTGTGTGTGTGTGTGCGTGCGTGCGTGCGTGCGTGTGTGTGTGTGTGTGTGTATAAGCACAGATCCTTATGTTGAAGCATAATTGTTTTCCAGCCCTATGAGGTTAAGATGTCTCCTTCTCATAAGGAAAAACTATAGACCACAGGAAAATCTGGTACTTGTGAGCTGCTGGCTGAGAATCCTAAAAAATCTGGAAAAAAAGAATGACACATTATCAACAAACTTATCTGAGACTTCAGAATAGGGAAGTAATTATATCTTGTTTAGGAATCAAAACCTCTTTTTGAAAAACAGATAGATTAGTGCTTTTGTCCTTTAAACGAGCTTCAGATATGATGAATCATGATGTCGGTAATTCATAATTTGTGAACTTCCCTTTCTCTTTGTAGTAGCTCATTTACAGAGTTACTATATAAAAATAGTGGAATGTGTGCAAAATCATATCATTTAATTAAATCGTACAATAGTCTCTAGTTCTGTATGAGAAGTTGTGACTTGATAACATAGATTCACGATGAAAGCAGTAATTGAATTTTATGTCAACAGTAGAAACTCTGAACAGCTTTACATGGCTCATCTATCTATCTATCTATCTATCTATCTATCTATCTATCTATCTATCTATCTATCTATCTATCTATCTATCTATCTATCTCTTTTAGTACATGGACTGAAAAGCATTGGCTTGTCTCACTGCTACACTTAAAACAGTCTTTAATCTGGGCTCTGCAGTGAAGGCATGTCCAATTCTCCCCTGTCAGTGCTTAACGCACATCTTCCCATAAATGAATTAGTGTAACGTGGTAGGGGTCAACAATTGTGCACATCACCAAGACTGGGATCTCCATTTGTGTGCCTGAATAGACAGATAGATATGGTTCCAATTCATTTTGCCTAATTTTGCCTTGTATGTGGGACTTTTAAATTTAGTTAGGGGCAGCCTTTTTTTTTATTTTATTTTTTTATTTTTTTGTTGAAAGCCATAAGTGTTTGTGTGTGTTAGGGTGTGTGCATATGTGTGTGTGTGTGTGTGTGTGTGTGTGTGTGTGTGTGTGTGTGTGTGTGTGTGTGCGCGTGTGTGTGTGTGTGTGTGTGTGTGTGTGTGTGTGTGTGTGTGTGTGTGTGTGTATGTGTGTGTGTATTGTTGAATGGTTATAATCAGAGTAAGACTTATGTGAGGAGATAGGGTTTGTGTATGTGCAAGTGTTTCTGGGTTAGGGTTAGGGCAGGGGTTAGGTAAACAGATCGATTTACTGTGTGTTTGAGTATTTGTGGTAAGGGTTAAAGAAAAGGTTAGGTAAGGGGATAGATTTTGTGTGTGTGTGTGTGTGTGTGTGTGTGTGTGTGTGTGTGTGTGTGTGTGTGTGTGTGTGTGTGTGTGTGTGTGCGTGTGTGTGTGTGTGTGTGAATGTGCTGTGGGAGTCTGAGCTGTCATGTGCAGTGGCTGTGTTACAGAAAGGATTTTTCTAAGGTAAGGTGTGGGGTCAGGGTTAAGGAGAGGGTCAGGGCTTGCATGCATTGCTAAGATGGAGCAAGGGGTGTGTGAGTAGTCTTCCTTTTTTGATCTTATGTTTGCTGTCATACATATGTATATAATATACATATTATATACACATGCGTGTATGTGTGTGTATATGTATCACTATTAGGTACACTGTCATAAAAATGTTTATGGGCTGTTTTGTTGCTCAAAGGTTGTTCATTCTGTGAACACTTACTCTTTGAGTAAATAATATTAATATATTGATTAGAACCACTGTGAGCTTTATGTCTGGCTTTGTAGTGTTCTCTCAGCTGAATCATTGATGTGAAGTTGTTCCATCTCACCGTTTGTTCTTACATGTGGGTATGGAGCCGATCCATCGGCTCCAAGTTGGCTGCTTTCCAAGCTCAAGATCTTTGAGTAGCTCGAGGCACAGTCCCTATCCCATGATGCTTTCTGACTAACTTCAGATCTAGTTTGCCACTGCAACGGATCGCAAGTTCTTCAGAGAGCTCGGCCCAGTATAATTCTTTTTCTGTCTTTTGACAAATATTTCTAAAGTTTTATGTAGAGTTAGTATTCGATTACAGTTAGTAGTCTGTTCCTGTTTGTTTTTAGGGCTCTGTCCCTCGTGTTGTGTGGAATTTGCTGTGTTAGTTTTATTGGAGCGTGCTTCACTTCTAAATAGTTGAACAGGGCTCTGTCAACTGGGTTTCCCTATCCCTTTATATTTAGTGATGTTAGTCAGTGTGTTTTTGCCATTTTGCTATAAATATTTGATATAGTATTGAGATATAAATTGTTGTTCTGGGTGTAGAAAGTACCATTTTGTTTTATTATCAGGGATCTGATAATTGTGCGCTGTTTGATATTATGGTGGACCAAAAAGAGAAAAAGAAGTCAGGTTTCAAGAGGTGCGACTGTGGGCAGAAAATGTCCATTACGGACAATCATGTGTCTTGTGTATATTGTCTAAGACTGGTGCATTTACAGGAGGATTGTTCTATCTGCCACTCTTTTAGTGGCAGAGTATTACTTGAAAGATGAAGTAATTTAATTGATAGAGGACTGTTGAAACCTGAATTTCAGGAAGCCTTGGATAAGACTGACCAGACCTTCAAGTCTTTGAAAGGGTCGAAGTCTTCAAGGGTGTCCTTGGAACCCAGGTCCTCAGTTCCGAGTACCTCTGCTAAGGTGTGGTCGCCGGTTCCT
This sequence comes from Protopterus annectens, assembly GCF_019279795.1. NCBI lineage: Eukaryota > Metazoa > Chordata > Ceratodontiformes > Protopteridae > Protopterus > Protopterus annectens. The sequence goes on from NC_056734.1 coordinate 332,875,513, forward strand.
AAGTCATCAGAGCAGTGCACCGAACTGATGTTTTGGAGCCAATCCTCTGTGCTAGAGCCAGTGTCAGAGGTGTTGAAGTCTCCAATACTCAGGTCTGTGGCTTCTTTGGTCCCTTTGACCCATTCTTCTAGGACCCTTTCAGACATCAATGTGGACTATGTGGTGCAGAGGCTTTTAGAGAACCCGGCATTGGCCAAATTACTTTTGGCTTCATCCCAACTGGGTTGGAATCCTACTACCGTTCCATTGCCTGTGACTACTCCTCCTCTGAGCTTAGCTAGGCCTTCGGAGCTGGAGGCAGAAGATCTGATGGTTGTGGAACCTGCAGTGCCGAGTCCTGTCCTAGTGACTTCGGCTCCATCAACCCTGATCTCTTCGGTGCCGTTTGAAGAGTCTCAGAGCCGACACTCTCTCATCAGTTCTGTGGGGTAGAGTCGAACCAAAGCGTAATTTCTGACCCTTCTTCTTGGGTCCTCGGCTCAGATGAGCTTGGCCCCATCTTCGGGTTCAGAGCCCTTGGTCTTGGTACCAGGGAAGCTGCCATCTTCCTCGGAACTGGTGGATTCCTTGGGTCGAGACTCTGGTGCCTTTGATGCCATGAAGAGGGTAATGTATGCTAAGACCAGCACTTCCTCAGGTCTCTCCTCTTCCCCCCTAAAATTCCACATTCTGCCTCTACATTGCAGGTTCCTACTGAGAGTCGAGACCCAGAGCCTCAGGTAACCCCTTTTGGTGAACCCTGCTCTACAGAGACTTCACCAGACACTCCCACTGATGAAGTCCCCAGAAAGAGAGTTTGCAAGAGGAGGCATCTGGATTCCCCTCAGGAATCTTTGACATCAGACACCGACTTAGAGGAATCAGAAGGGTTCCCACAGTCCTCCTCGGATGATGTCTCCTTTGCAGACATCCTGGAAATATTGAAACAGAGGGGTGACTGGCAGTACGTTACCCCTACTGAAGATGAGTCAGTGCTCCTGAAGGCCTTTGGTTCTCAACTTTCCACCTCCTGGGTTACTCTGCCCTTCGACGAACTGATGGAACTGGTTGCTCGAAGGGCGTGGGAGTCCCCTGATTCCATGTAACCAGTCCCTCAGAGGCACAATAAGTTCATCACTTCCCCTCAAGACAAATTGTACCTCACTAAAGGAGTCCCTGTTGATGCCATGGTGGTGGCGGTGGCCACGAAGAAAGAGATGTCAGAGACCTCTTCTGCTGTCCATCTTCCTAATAGAGATTCTAGGATGATGGACAGATATGGGAAATGCATTTTTAGTTCTGCGACGTTTGCCATGAGATCGCTTAACTATTTAACCCATTTTACCCGTCTTCAATGATATCTCCTCCAGGAACTGGGAGATACTCTAAAGGGTAACATGGATGAAACTATTTCTGAGAAGGTGACGGCTCAGCTTTCTACCCTTAATTCCATTGTCAACTCACCCATGTGGCTCATTTCCTATGCAGCCGATGGGTCGGGTCGAGCAGCAGGTTCAGCGATAGCTCTGTGGAGACAATCCTAGATGCACTTATGCTCCTTTGCGGAAGCCTTCAAGTCTTCCTTTGTCAGCACCCCATTTGATGGCTCTTCTTTGTTTGGGCCCAAAGTCAAGGAGACTCTCACTAGGTGTGAGCAGGAAGGAAAGACTCTATCTGCTGTAGGAGTCCATTTTTCCACCCCTACTAGACCATACCCCAAAGGTCAGAAAGGTGGAAAATGTGGTTCTGGAAGTCCCAAGGAGCTTTCCAGAACACATGTAGTGGACCCCCTTTCATGGGCAGAGGAGGGGGCAATAATGGAAGATGCCACCTTTGCAGCAGAGGGGGTTTGCAAAACCAGGGTGACAGGGAGCAGTTCCCTGGCTAGCCTTATCAGTGCTCCTGAAACGAGGCCTGACTGTCCTACTCTGGAGGCAGTTGGGGGTTGCTTAGCTTTGTACCCAGATGCCTGGCTAGGAATTACATCAGGTTCTTGGGTACAAAGCATAGTTACCAGAGGTTATATCATTCCCTTTTTAGAGTCCCCGCCAGAGGATACTCCAATGGTTGCTTTTCATCCAGTGGTCTTATCAACAGCTCCCAATGTTATTCAAAATCCTACTGACAGACACTTGCAAGAAGGACCTTCTCTGGTGGTTGAACAGCCACCACATGATGATGGGTCAACCATTTGTACTTCCCCCTCCCGTAACCACCGTGACCACGGACGCTTCCCTGATTGGGTGGGGGGGGGGGCTATTTCAGGGAAGAACTGCCCAAGGTACCTGGTCAGAGATGGAATTCCATTTGCACATTAATGTCCTGGAGTTGAGAGTGGTGCTTTTAGCAATGCAGCACTTCCATGACTCTCTGCCTCGGGAGACGATTGCGATCCAGAAGGGCAACATGTCAGTGGTCTGGTACATCAACAAACAGGGGGGAACCAAGTCTTACCCCTTATGCCAAGAAGCCTTGAGAATTTGGCAGTGGGCTGTATCCACTGGGCACCTTCTGAGTGGAACGCACATCCCGGGGAAATCCAACATGATAGTGGACAAACTGAGCAGGGTGATTCTGTTGCCCCACAAGTGGTCCATCAAAGAAGAAGTGGCAGAAATGATATTCCACAGATGGGACCGCCCTTGCTGTGACCTTTTTTGCATCCTGGTTGAATGCCAAATGCAGAAGCTACTTTGCCCTGAATCATCCACCGGGGGACAGCCCAAGGGATTCACTCATACATGATTGGCCCTCGGATCTCTTTTATGCATTTCCTCCAACCCCTCTGATTCCCAGATTTTTTCAGAAAGCAACAGGCTCAGGAAGGACTGTTATTCTGATAGCCCCCTTTTGGCCTCGACAGATATGGTTCCCCTTCCTTTATCAATACCAACTGGAAGAACCTTGGTTTCAGGACCCAGTGCCGGACCTTCTGACTCACTCATCAGGAGTTCTTCACCCCTCTCTTCAGTCCCTCAAACTGACAGCTTGGCTGCTCCATTTCCCAACCTAGCCAGGTCATATAATCTGTCTTCCACAGTGCAACATATTCTAGTTTCCTCTCATAAAGTCTCCACCAGGAAACTGTATAACAGCAAACAGAAGCATGTTGTTTATTGTGCCTCTCAACAGGATATTGATCCCTATGTTGCTCCTATTGATAGTGTTCTGGAGTTTCTGACTATGCTTTTTCACGAAGGTGCAGCAGCACCCACTGTAAGAGTTCAATTGGCTGCAATATCTAATTTTCACTTGGGATTTGAGGGCTCGAATCTTATGTCTCATAGATTATGTAAAGCCTTTCTGAAAGGGATTCATCACCTTAGGCCACCTGTCATACAACCAGTTGCGCCCTGGAATCTAAATGTAATACTATCTCAGCTGATGCTTCCCCCCTTTGAACCTGCATCTTCTTGCCCTTTGAAGTTCATTTCTTGGAAAACAATATTCTTGGTGGTTATTACCTCAGCCCGTAGAGTTTCTGAACTACAAGCTCTTTCTATTAGGCCTCCATACATGGCTTTTACCCCGACAGAGTGTCTCTCAGGACAAATCCCACCTTTCTCCCTAAGGTCTTCACCGAGGCTAATTTGAACCAGTCTATTGAGTTACCCACTTTTTTCAGACACCATTTGAAAAATTGGAATATATGTTACATAAACTTGATGTTCACAGACAATTGAGGTTTTATTTAGACAGAACAAAGGAGTTTACAAAATCGGAACAATGTTTTGTTTCTCATGTGGACAATAAAAAGGGGCTAGCTGTAGCTAAAGTTACATTGTCTAAGTGGTTATCTGATTGCATAAAATTTATATATTCATCAACCAATCAACTCTTACAGAATAGTGTGAAAGCTCATTCCACCAGGGCTGTGTCTACATCTTTGGCGCATGCAGCCTGTTTGCCTTTGGTAACTGTTTGTGCAGCTGCTACTTGGTTCAAACCTCATACATTTATCACTCATTACAAAGTGGACAAGGCCTACAGGGACAGGGCTTCCTTTGGTTCCACTGTTCTCAGGAATGTACTCCCGTGAGTCACCCAAGGTTAGGGTGCTTGGGACGCTACCCATGTGTAAGAACAAATGGCGAGATTGAACAACTTCACATAAAGAAGTTATGTTCTTACCATAACGTTCCATGTGAGTTGCTCATCTCGCCTTTGTTCCTACATTCCCTCCCTCCTTCCCCCTCCGGGTTCTTGAAGAATGGGTATGACTGGTGGTCTGGTTGGTCTAACTAGTGTCCTTTACTCCAGCCAGAGAATCTCTTAGCAAATTGTAAATATATGTATACATGTGTATATGTTTGGCATATTGGTATGTTATTGGTATCCTTTCTTGCTGGGTTCAGCAAACTAGATCTGAGGTTAGTCAGAGAGCATCATGGAATAGGGACTATGCCTCAAGCTACTCAAAGATCTTGAGCTTGGAAAGTGGCCGACTCGGAGCCGATGGATCGGCTCTGTACCCACGTGTAGGAACAAAGGCGAGATGAACAACTCACATGGAACGCTATGGTAAGAACATGACTTCTTTATTGTGTGGTTGGCATGGCGCACTACTGACTGCTGGTGCACAGCATGACTATTAACATTTGCATTTAAGGTGCTCAGCCATTGTAAACCTTTTCTTTGAATCTTAAGTACCACAGGGAATGATAGTAAATATAGTGTGCAAGAATTTATATTTCTGCAGATTCAGAAAACTTTCACATGTTTCTTGTGCTGAACATAAAATATTTTGAAATCTAGTTCTTTATATGTTTAAAAAAGTGATATATTTTTTTAAGTATCTATTGTAATCTTCCTGGCCTTAGAAATTTGAAATGTGTCTAACAATCTGGTTTCATATTTTATTGTAATTCTTATAGAAGCTATGTTCATATTATTAAGTAGATAAATATGTATCTTAAAATGCACACTGTGCTTCAAAAATATAATTAAGGATGCAGTATTTGTAGTAATGAATTATAGTGAAATCATTTGAGAGCCTTTAATTTTTTTTGATTTATCTGTTGTTCCTATGTTTTCATAATTCTTGAGTCAATTGTCATATTTCTCATGTAAAGTAAGTTTATCTTGAAATAAGAATTCTAGTGTATCCTAGATGACAGATTAATATTGCATTCCTTTTCAGTTTGATTTATGTCTTGTAACCATCTGGATACAACTGAATGTTTGACAGTTTATGTCATCTACTAAAAGGTTTAGTCCAATATATGTGTATTTCTTGGTTTCTGACAACAAATATATATTTTATAAGTAATATTATTTACCCTTTGTAAAAACAGAGTTATGCAGATACCATAGTAGTTACATGTGAAATATTTTAAAAATGTGTTTATCTCAAGAACATTTTAAACAAAATTGATTTACTGACATCTGTATGCATAACGGCATGCATATATATATATATATATATATATATATATACTATATATATAAAAACACCTGTGTTGTATGTATGATTGCATGTTTATACAAGTTGTTCATATATCTTTATTTTGATTGCATACGATTGTATATATATAATATTCCAGACTTTACAATGATAAAGAAATAATAATCATGTGGATAATTAGAGCATGCAACAAAGAGGCCATTTTCTCTTAAATACCACACATTGCATTTTTATGTTTAAACTACTGCTTGTTTACCAATGCTTTGATCTGAGTCTGAAATTTACCATCAATAGTTAGTGACTTTTTGAAATAAATATGTCACTTTCTTTTTCTTCCTTTCTTGGCACACTTTGCCTCTTCTGTCTGCTAATCATCAGTCCCTTCCTGGACAATTGGCACAGAAAATCAGATTTTATTTACTTAGTCATTTATTTATTTTTGCTTAATTAATTTATTACAGGGAGTAATTGCAATATTCACCCTGGGTGGAGCAGCACTATGTAGGTATGAAACTCTTTATAAAGATGCAAAGGAGTTACTGTAAGAACACCTTCCCCATCACAAAAGTGTAACATGCTTAACATATAAGCAATAGGGGACAGCTACTACTCTGTTAAGGGGCTTTACATGGATGCATGTGAATTCAATACATAGACATGAATCTATAATGAGTTATGTGAATAGCCCTGAACGTACGCCACTAAGCAGCAGTTTTCTTAGAAAATACAGAGATGTAAGGCAAAATCAGTTGGTGTTTCTGCATACCTAGGCATTTTTACTGAAGGGGCCGCTTTGGTAAATTGTTCACTGAAGGGATTGCTTAGGGAAATATTTCATTTTGGTGCTTGTGCATAACTCAACATTTTACTGAAGGGGTCACTTAGGTGAATGTTTCATTTTGGTGATTGTGCATACTAGGGAGTCTTACTGAAGTAACAGTTATCTAGAAACAGCTTAACTTTGACTTAAAATAAGGGTGTCAAAACAGAAGCCTATTATCCAAATGTTTTCTCTCAATTGAGTAAAGGTATGCAGTATTTGTTCAAGACATTAAAGCAGTTGTTTCCATGGTGAAATAATGTGCACAAAAGCATAATAATCCTAATGTTGTTGTATTTGCTACTGTTGTTTTATATATCCTGTATCATTGTAACATATTTCTTGTCTGTATGTGTTAAATGTGGAGCTTTTCTCCCCAGGCCTCCACTGAAAATGGGTTCCGCCAAAAGTTTGAATTCCTGCCTTCATGCACCACTTCTACTCAACATTATAGCTTATTTCCACTCAACTGGTGAGTTATTTCAGAGAAATAAAATGTTATCCCCTAGAGTTTTTGGTGTCTGAGTTACTTTACATAAGACTGTTCTTTGTAGAGTAGTCCTTAATAGTTGCCCTTTTGGTTAGCTGTTTGAAGATATTTACTTTAACTGAAAGAAGATCCAAGGTGGCCCACGACATGGTTGCCTTGTTTGTGAAGTCTGCATGTCCTCCTTTTGTCTGAAAGAGTATTCACTAATTGCTCTTATGGTCCTGTTACTTTTCATATCCCAAAGATGAATGCCATAAGTGAAAATGTGAAGTCCAGTTTGTTCATAGGAGTTCATGATGCATATTAATGATTGCTTGTGTGTTTGTGTGTGTGTGTGTGTGTGTGTGTGTGTGTGTGTGTTTAGTCTTGTTACCTTGTGTGCATTGATTCCAGAGTTGCACTTCATCTCTTCTGCTTTTCTGAATAATTGAATTAATTGGATAATTGGAAAATGAGTGAAGGAACGGAGGAGATCCCTAGATGGTCCACTACTATAAGTGCTGCTTCTCTGTCTGCCTGTTCTAGTGATTTCTCAACAGTTATCTTGCAGGTAGTGTTGAATAATTTCTAAATATGACCATTAGAATGCAGAGAATTAAATGTTCTGATGAGGGTGGTATTTTCCAGAGAAAATTCTAAATTTAAAGAGGACTGTACCAGTTATGCTACTGAATCCATCCAGTCACAACCCCTTTTTTTTCATTTTTTGCACATGTGGATTGGGGTGTCACTGCAACAGTGATAATCATCTGGAGCCAGGGTTTATGCTACTGAAGTCCCTTTGAAAATTAGAACATGCTGCAGCAAATTAAAAACCTTAGTAAGGATCACAGATTTATAGCCGCGGTGGTGCAATGGTAGCATTGTCGCCTCACAGCAAGAGGTTCTCCCGTTAGATTCTCGGCTGGAGCGCCTTCTGTGTGGGGTCTGCATGTCCTCCCCATGGCCGAGTGGTGTTTGAAAGACATGCGTGAATGGGTGTGCCTTTGTTGAAGGTTGGGTGTCGAGCTGGCACCTCGGCACCATAGAAATCTACTGCCAATCATTAGCGGACCGGAGTTTCGCTGTGACGACCCCTAACTGGGAAAACCGAAAGAAGAACAAGTAAGGATCATAGATTTATAAGCATTTACCTTGTCCACAAAAGGAAAGTGGTAGCCCTTTCTACTGACTGATACTGTCATTGTTATCTTGCATATCTTGTGTTTAAATTTAGTTGTGGAGTGTTTGCTATAAAATGATATTTGAATACCTAATGGTGTCTTTCTCCCATGCAAAGGGAGAATGGTAGGAAGTTTTACCAAGCTGTCTAGTTGTCTAGTAACTGAACAAAAATCTCACTTGTATGTGTGGACTGAGTTGTGACAAAGGGTGAAAACTGTTCAAGTTGTCTAAAGAAGTTTTAGGCTATTAGAGTTGTGTAACATAGAAGAATTGGACAATCCTCACAAAATAATTAAAACTAGCTTAATGTGGGAAATTATCCTTGGCATGCTGTAAGCAAGTCATTAGCCAGCACTTATCTTAATAACCAGAAGCTTCACATATAAGAGGAGTAGAGAGAATGACACCATGCAGTACTTCTTAGTTCATTATTTCTTTAACTTCTCAAATGATAAATAGCTTATCAGTCAGTCTCTTCACTGTTAACTTTAGAGATCATGTCAGTCAGTTTACAAACAAAATTAAAACCCTGATGGTAGACATATCATATGTACTCACATTCTGCTGATTTAATGCAGTTTTCAAAATCAATGATGTCCTATAGCAGGCCTGTCTTATTATGAAAATGCGTATATAAGGGCAATCCTTGTTAACAAAATATACTTGATAAACATACTTTAATAAATATTTCTTAAGAATTGAAAGAAGACAACAAAGAAACAGATTCAGATATACATATTTATGAAAGCAAATGTGCCCTGACACCTTGGCAATAAAATATGTTGAAACGGGTTCCAAAGTTACAAATAAAGCTACAGTGATCATCAGCAAAACATATAAATCCAATGTATGTCACAGTTCAACCACCCCGCTCCCTGAAAAAAAGTACCATATTTTGAAATCAGCTTAACCTCACATATCATAAACATACTCACAGTATCCTCCACTCATACTTTACTGGGAGCTGAACAGGGCATCAGACATTTTAAAGAACTGCCATCCCTACATTGTTCATTACTAACATGTTTTTTGGGGGGGGGGGTTTGAGTGCATAATCAGTGGATGCTCACAAAAGAGTGAGTTAAAAAAATTGTTTCTACAAGGATATCAAGTATGTTGCTTTCGTTTATAAAATGTAGTTCATGTTACCTTGCTCTGCTTTCACGAAACTGCTTACCTCAACGTTTTATATATCTTATTTATTTATTTATCTATGTATTTACGTTTGTTTACTGGGAAATTCTGACTAGACACTGGTCCATTTTCAGCGGAGTCCCGGGGTGAAAATCTCCACAAGTACAATAAGAAACCATACAATAGAAAATGTTACAATAGTAGATGATTTTATAGCAAACAATATGGTATGCAGAGTACACGGCACAGTAGTAAGAACAACATCAAAGGTAATGAGTAAAAAACAGTGCTAAAATTGAGAAGACAATTAAACAATACCTAAGGATTAAGCTGATAATAAGATATAGGGAATAATGCTGTACTAAGTGGCTGGGAGTGTATTTCTCCCATTTTTCCATCTGTACCATCTGCCCTTGCTTCTTGTGAGTTTTCATAAATGCAGTCATCAAGGGTTTTGTTGTTATGGTTCTAATCTCATCCCCGTTACTAATGTGGGAACTAGTGTCAGCATATGGGAAGTCTTTGCCCTCTGCTGGTATGTATATATTCCCATATATATGAGTAGATGAGATAACTTCACTAGCTTAGAATGATAAGCTCATGTGTCCTGATCCTTTTGCCATTGTTGACATATAAGTCGCTGCTTGCATGGGAGCAATCTGGACAATGGAGCTACTATTTCCTTTTATCCAGGATGGCACAAAGGCTGTTAAGTATCATATTCCTAACTCTGGAAATTCCTGAACATAATAAGCAGCTAGTTGAACTAGGATCATATGGGTTATAGTCATTGCCTCTCTTCTCTATAACAAAAAGCTAGATTTCATCTGAGATGTTTCTCCCTAAAGGTAAGTACAAAAACATGTATTTAGATTGCTGACATTATGACATCCTTGTTATGCTCATTTGCATTAGACTGGCTCTCAATTATCAGGATATGAGTAGTTTGTTTTTTTAGGTCCTTGCCCTTGCCTGTCAAACATCAAACTACCCCAATCAGACTGAATCTGTTAACTCACTAGGATTACAGGAAATCATCTTGCAAATCTCTAGGGAAGAGAGTTATACAGGGGTATCATCATTAAGGAAAACAGTTTGGAGATTGGTGGTCTCACCATCATTTGGCTTGCTAAAATGAATATTATATTTTGGAATACTGTAATATGTGCCTAGAGTTTTTATTGCATGAAGTTGAGACTCAGTCCATAGCCACATAAACCTCTGAAGTGTACACAGAAGTGGTTATAACTGCATGGTGGATGTGGGAATTAACAGTGATAAAAGTAACTTGTCATTTGTTCAGTTTAAACTTACTTTAGTTGTGTGAAATAAGAGGGAATGTTTTGTTATTTTTACCATTATGATTATTTTATATCACAATTGGGTGTCTGAGATTTACAGACATGATGCACATGTACACACACACACACACACACACACACACACACAGACACACACACACACACACACACACACACACACACACACACACACACACACACACACACACACACACACACACATGTACAGGGGATATCTCTTGATACAAGTGATATATCTCTGCTGTTGTTTCATCATTATTAATCAGCAGTCACTGATCTATGGTGAAGGAATAATGTCACAAAGTATACCGTGCCTGCTGAAATCAGTTTAAAAATAGTATTATGGTTTGCCTGTCGTTATCAGTGTGTTTTGGAGGAGGTTACTGTGTACTTAAGTGTAACAAGATGGCTATTTGTCTTTCTTTTTTCTATCAAAGCATTGACATTGTGCATGATAAATGCATTTCTGTCTTGATCTGAGAGAAGCAGGATGCTTGAGAAAGTAAGTGCTCATTGGCAGTGGTGTGGCACTTCTGCCTACTGCTGTTGTAATGCTATCTCAAAGCACATGGCACTGGTTGAGTTCATGGCTTCATCTTCTTCAGTCTGAAGTCATTATACCTTCTATGTCTCTGGGTTTATCTATGTGCCCTGCTTTCATCCATTGCTTCAAAGACATGATGTAGTTGAATGAACATACCTCCAGTTTGTATGTAGGCAAGCATGTATGTGTATGTGAGTTTGTGTGTGGGTGTGTGTGTTTTGTTTTGTGGTAGACCTGTCTTGCCAACAGCATTGCCGGTGTGCATGTATGTGTGCATGTGAGAATATGTGTGTGTGTGTGTGTGTGTGTGTGTGTGTGTGTGTGTGTGTGTGTGTGTGTGTGTGTGTGTGTGTATCTTGTGATATATCTGGATTTTAATGGCAGTGCCATAGTTTCTGTGTTTAAAAAATAATAATATCACACATTTTTACCTGTAAACACACACAGTATTGCAACATCATCTAGTCTAAAAGTAGCTCTCCACAGAGGTATACACAGGAGGTCACTGTAGCTTCTTAATGGAGCTGCAGTTAGTATGGTCATTACTACTTTAATTACAATCAGTCATCTAATGTGTGCACAGAAGTTTGCTATGCCATGACTAGTGACCATGGACAGTATGGTTGCTATTATCTTGAACATCCCTCAGACTTCAGAAGTGTGCAAAGAAACTGCCACAGCCGGTTTAGAGGCAATGTGCTGTTTATGAGCAGGATGTTGGAATACATTAGTGTGATTTTTACATTTTTTTTAATTTCCTCACAATCAAACATGAGACACATATACTTGTGCTTAGTTTTGGGGAGATACAGATAAGGAGGCATGCTGCCACATACATCTGACAATAACAACAACAACTTGAACTATGTTACGGTGCTCTCTTTGTTCTTTCAGTTTCATCATTACTTGACAACAGAGTGGTAAGCAGAAGGTGGCTGAATTTTGGGGGTAGGAATGAAGTGCGTGCTGCATGTAGGTTTATCATCAGCCTCTTGAATTATATGACTATTTTTAAACAAGAAACATCTGTAAAATTGCCGCTCACTATTTCCCTTCACACAGTTTGTGGTTTTCTATAGTCATTTGAAATTCCCCATTCCCCATTTCTGTCATACCCCTTCCCTTCATTTTTTTTTTCATTTTGTTTCACATTACACTTTTCTGTCTATATTTTTGATGTATAATTTTCCTTTTCATGGGATGTGACTAGCTGCCCATCCCACTTTTCCATTTGATGAACTGCTATGTGTCTTATGTTTTGATATGCTGTTTTCATGAAAATCTGAGCAGTTCAGAAGGCCACGAAGAGCCACACTCCAAAGAAGCCCGAAAATATGTAAATGCAACTTTATTTTTTCACATGGAGTGTGGTTCTTTGTGGCCTTCTGAACTGCTTGTTCTGGTTTAAGTGTTGAAGGCTGCTGCCCAAATCTCTTAATGGTTTTAGCTGTTTTCATGAAAACCTGTATTCCTTGCTTTTCTCCCTTCTTCATGATTCTTAGGTCTCTCTCCTGATTTGGACTATGAAACTCGCGACACTGTCAACCAACCAAGATGCCTATACTCAGGTAAGGTTGTGTGCAAGTTATTAGCAGACTACCTTACCAAGTAAAAATCCCATTGATCTATAAAGAATTAAAACAACACACTGAGGACTGTATAATATTTAACAAAGCTAAAAGATATGACTTCACCCATCCAGTCATCCAAATTACATTCGATTAGAGTAAAAGAAACACCTTGCTGCATGTGGAGTGGATGATATCTTTACAGAAGCAGTATTCTCTGTGATAACCCATCCTTTTGAGATGGTGATTGCTCTACCATTGGACATGTGACTTTGTAATAACTCTGATAGGATGGGGTATACTGAAGGTCAATACTGTAAATGAGGAGGAGGTATTCTGTTAGTAGCCTGTATGATACTGAGAAAAAAGACAAGGCTTTGAGATGGTCTGCAATGTTTCTAAAATTTAAGCCCATGATTTTTTTTTGTGTGAAAACATTGTGGTCATTCCAGTTGTGACAAGTGTTTGGATGGGTACATACTGAAAAGGGGCATTATAGTCAATGCTCAGCCTAATGAGAGAAAAGTGACTTGGAGTCATTGCATTCCTGGATTTGTATGCCATTCCCTTAGATTTAATCTATGCTATGAAAAGGACTTCCTTACAACAATGGATAAATGATGAAATAAGGATAGTTAATTACTAGGATCCACATTCAGGGGTGTGTTGCCAATGTGATTGTTAGAAGAGAAGCAATGTTTGCTGAAGGATCCTATTATACATTTCTTGGTGTTTAGTTTTAGTCCATGCTTTTAACATCAGTTATTTGTTTGGGAAAGGCTGTCTTAGAGCATCTTGATGTCCTCTGTGGAGTTTATGATGGCACCAAGTTTACAGTCATCCGCAACCTTGGTTAGCCATAAATACTTAATGTTTGCTTTGACATTTGAGAAGTAAATAACAAGGAGGAGCGACCAAAGAAGTAAACCCTGTGATATACTGCTAGTGACAGGTCTTTTAGACGATGTAGTTATGCCCACTCTAATTTCCTGTGTTCTATTTATCAGTTAGTTTGCTATCCAAAGAGTTACACAGACATTTACCTTTAATTGGGAAAATGTATCTATGATATTTAAATGGGATGGTGTTGAGCACCTTTGTGAAGTCTGTCTTTGCAGTGTATAGTGATTTGCCCTCATTCATTGCTTCATTAAACTTCTCTAAGAAGTCAAACAGGTTATTTAGGTAGGATTTGCCCTTAAAATATCTGAACTTGATTGGGTTGTGATTTTGTAGGTTACATATGTCTTTGTTAATTAATTCAGTAATGATAATTTCCATAACCGTACAAATAAGACTTGTCAAGCATCTGTAATCATGAGTCCATTGGCGTTTCACTTTTGTGCAAGAGGATGACTATTGCTGTCCTCCATTCATGCAGCAAAAAAGCCTGCTTGAAAGCAGATACCATATATCCTCTGTAGGGGATCTGACAAGTCCTGTTTCAGGCTAACCGATAGGTAAACTAGTATGTTATCCAACCTCATGAAAGTAGTGTCTTTGGTGTTGAATACTGCCTTAAGAATTTGTTCTTGTCGATTTCTGGGGGAAGTGTAGATGCAGGTATGTAATCTGAGGGAGGGGAGGTGAAGTTTGAATTAAATTTGTCTTAAAGAAGATTGCCTATATCCTCTA
>NC_056734.1:332892072-332979572 GCF_019279795.1 Protopterus annectens
TCTGCTGGTATTTTTTGGGGCATCTATTTATAATAAGAAAAGTATGGTTATCACTAGTATGCTGAATTGCTGGATTCTCTTATTTGTTTGTTTATTGAGGTTTTAGTGAAAAACAAGAGTCTCATGTACCCTATTGCTGTGGTTGTTACTGATAGAGAATATCCCATCATTGATTGGTTCCTGCTTCCCAGTGAAGCAACCGTGTTTATGATGATGTGAGTACTTTTAAATGAATGATGCATTTGTACAAAGAGACATACACCCTATATGCAAATATATATGTGTATATATATATATATATATATATATATATATATATATATATATATATATATATATATATATATATATATATTTATATATATATATATATATATATATATATATATATATATATATATATATATAGGGTCTATATTAGATGAATGAAAGTTCATTTTAGCGAACGCTCACATGAGTGAATATTGCGGAAATTGAAACCGCAATTGTGACATTGCTGTTTTGTGAGGATGGGAATATTTGCCCTTTCCTGACTGCAGTGCGATCTTGGAGTTGGAATATATATTTAGGGGGGATGTGGGGGGGGGGACAGCACCCCACAATTGCAGTTTCGAGTACCTGGATATTCGCTCATGTGAGCGTTCACTAAGATGAACTTTCATTCATCTAATATAGACCGTGTGTATATATATATATATATATATATATATATATATATATATATATATATATATATATATATATATATATATATATATATATATATATATATATGGATCACATGAACATTGTTGAACCGCACTTTGCTCAAAATCTGTTTAATTGATGCATTGACCCTGGTCATGTGAAACTGACAATCCCTGGTTATAGGGATATACACTTTTCCCTATGGATTATGTGATATTGGAGTTAGAATATATAATTAGGGGGTGTGGGAGTTGCAGGGCGAGTTGCCCCTGCAAAGTACAATGCTTCTTTTAGGTTTTGTATGTACCTGAAATTAAACATTCATAGTAGTGTGTCGACATGCATAATGTAGATTAATTTGGGTTGACATTATTCATGTCGACAAAAGTAATACTCGGATTTAAATAGATCCATATATTTATATCTATATCTATATCTATCTATATGCATATATATATATATATATATATATATATATATATATATATATATATATATATATAATATACATAACACACATACACACATACACACATACCAGTGAAGTGTCTGCAAAGTACATTTCAAGTAGTTCTGCAATGTATATTTATGATTATCCAGCAATTTTTGATTTCTCATTTGCATTCTCGACATAATAAAATAGTGCATTTATTACATTGTAAGGCAAACTACCTACTAGTAAAGCGAGTAATAAATCAATGATATGTAAATTCAGCAGACTCAGTAACCTAAGAAAGAAAGTTTGCTGTCATGAAACTAGCAGCTTTTCCCTTTACTTTGAAATACAGCATAAGGAAACAATTAAATTGGTGACCAATATTACAGTAAAGATGACTTTTAAATTTATATGTACTAATGTTAATTCTTTTGAAAAGTCTTAACAGATCAGGACTGTGCCATTAAACTAGGATGGTAAGTTCTTCAGCCCATAGTCCAATAATTGGATTCATATCTGTGGTTATACTATGATAGCTGAATGATATGTCTATGCATGCTGCTTGCAAGCTGTGCATAATTACAAATTCTGAAAACATAGCTATTATGCATAGTTGACATTTTTCCATAACCATGCACGTTAGGGCTCCGACAACAGTTGTTTGTTTCCTGTGACTATAATGTTACAGCATGTACTGTGGAGTTACTGTAATATAACATTAAGTGGTTGAACACAATGCCACATCATGGACACATAAGCATGTCTGACCATCTGTTCAGCATGTTACGCTGTAGTATTCAAAAGATCATACGTATTACAAAATAGCAATTCCATATAGGGCATGAATCTCTGTTATTTGCATGTCCTGCATCAATTTTTTGACTACTGTTTAGCTATTTCTTGGTTGAATTGTTCAGAAGATTTTAAAAAGAAAGAGTAAGTTTCACTTCTCAATGCAAATAATTGTTTTAAAGATATTTATACAAGTTCTAATAAAAAGTGATATATATGAAATAAAACAATAATACCTCTAATGACAGATAACTCTTCACTCCATCTGAACTTCAGTCAAGAACATGATAGTCACCATTACTGAAATATGTGTACATTTGCACAGTGACGTGAGGTTAGTTCCAAGATTTAGAGCATTTAATTATTTTATTTCATGGGTTAAATAGCATTTGTCCACATGCTAATCAAAAGGAAAGCAGATCAGATTTTGTCCAAACTCCATGAAGATATTTAGATACAAATGCATATATTAGTTCTTCCCCTCAGTAATTTTTAACTTTTGGATTGACATAAAGGTGCTAATGTAAGTTCCTAGCTTTACTTTTAAAAACTCACTCTTATTATGTCATTAAGAATCAGGCAAATATACAGGGTATACATTTTGTTAGAGCTCTGCCAATACAAAAGGACTAGTTTGTCCTGAATGACTAACTACCCAAATTTAGACTGGGTACATCCTGCAGCATATCTCTTCTCATAACTGTCACGAGTTGTTAGTTCTCAAAAAGAAGCTCTGAACTTAATTCTGGAATGTTCTCATGTAACTGATTAGTCCTCAGAAGGTTTATATTTGGGATCACTGCAGATGCAACGACTTCATGTGTCAGTCCTTATAAGTGAGCTGAGGTCTCCATATACAAACCATAATTCACAGAAATGTTTAGAAAGACCATACATTCCCAGATCATGTTGCTTTCCTTCCCCTTTCTTTTCCTTTCTTAACTGTTATTGCACATTGAATCAGAAGTCTGTACCCTTCAACCTAATCTGACTAAGATAAATAAGTAAAGTTAGCAATCATTAACCTTTTGAATTTAGACACTTTCTGTTTTAGAAAATATCAAACTGACATTTCAAAATAAAATATTTTTTTCATATTCTGCTGTGTCCCTTGAAGACTCTAGTAAGTTTTCTGTGAAAGCTGACCTTACCAGCTGAAGTGTTATAGTAGGATTGATATCATAAAATACTTATGTAATATTAAACAAAATGAGAGTAGAAAGAGACAAGGAATTATGTTAGAAAAATCAATAAAGGTATTCAAGAAATGAAAGTACGTTCCTTAGAAAGTTATAGAATTATGTCAACATGCTAAACAGCAAAATCAAAGAGTTTAATAGTCAGTTTTCAGTCTTTTGTGAAGAATACACATATTCCAAACCCACAACACATTAAACAGAAGTAAGATAACAGATGAAGAAATTGAAATGTATTTTTCTTTCTCCAAAACAGAACTATATTGACCCTGACTGTAGATACATTTAAATAATTATCTGTTGCACCAACTTTCTGTTGTGTAACATCTTCTTCAGCCGCCAGAAGACATTTTTATCACGCACTGCTCCTCCACTGCTGTTACTTTTGCTTCACCTCATTATCTCCTACAAGGCTGAGTTCATGCCCATATTCACAGATGAAAGAGCACCTAAAAACCTTTTGGCACATCCTATTCATGCCCTTCCTACTTCACATGTCTTTTGCAAAATTTCTTTTGCTGGTGTATGTTTTATTTTTCCTTAAATCGGTTGCTGAATTTCAACATTGTTTATCTGAAATGTCCCACAGTTCCCAAATTTATTACAATAAGAAATAAAACACTCTTAGATAATGTATTAAGGCCAACACTGTTAAGTTATTTGACTAGAAACAACAAGAAATGCCATTTGGTTATGCTGTACCAACTCCAGCCACCCAGGACTTTGAATTGCTGAATTATCCAGGCCATATTTTTTCCTTTACAATATCTGTTCAGTATTGTTCATGCAACTGGCCTTAGCATACTAAGTCACATCGATGGTCAGAGCACATCTTGGGCTGCCATATGATTTGTTTCTGTTTTTTTCTACTTCAGGTACCAATAGTAAAGTAATGTTGAATTTGTCTGTTCCTACTTCATTTTTGCCCTTACGCTGATTCTGTTTTCTTTAAACAATTGACATTAATGAAAGACATAATTAGCATATATGAATGTGATGGGGGGTGGGCACTGCCAGGCATGAACGTGCTAATTCTTATTCTAATTCGGTATGGAGCAGATCAGATAAACTCCTTGTGCAAATGTTCTCACCAATTCTGCAGAATACAGAAAATTCATTACAGGTATATATCAGAGCACATTTATAGATACATTTCCTTTGTTATGTTTTTTGACCTATTGGTATCCCATAAACAAATATATTACTGTTCCGAAAAAAAGACAATCACTATGTAGTCAGGATTATTCCTGCCTTATTAAATGCTTTCCCTCCATCCACACATCTTTTTTCTACCTTTCATTACATAGCACATTCATCCAGAGTCTTCCTACAGACTCTATACTTCTCCAGTAATCACTTCACTCTTGTTTGAATGCACTTACCTCATGTTAAGTATTAAGAATTCACTTTTACTGTCTTGAGTCTGTTGTACATTACTGACATAACATCTTTGGTGAAGGTCTAAGACATCAAGCTGATTGCCATTCTAAGTAATTTATATAGTTACATGTTACATTAAGTCTGGTGTGCATGCTCAACGTCATACTGGTTGTCACTTTCCTTCTGTTCAGTACACTAAATGTCACAGAGTATATTGCTACGATCTTTTGAGGCAAGACTGTTGTCCTCAATGTGTGAAGGTGTCATTTATTTTCCAGGAAGAGTTATGAGGTTTATGGTTAGGAAATGGCTTATCGGTTATTTTACTTATTTATTAAAATTTGTTTTCCAGGAAAGTCTGACTGGGCACAGGTACCCTTTTTCAGTGGAGGCCTGGGGTGAAACGTTCCAAGTTATCAGATTTAATGCAATCGATCTCTGAGTTACTTGTACCGTATTATTTTCTACAGAAGGTTTTTCTTATGTAAAAACTGAACTAGTTATGTACAGATGATGTTAGTTATTCGTTGTTTTTTTTTTCTTTTGCAACTACTGTCTATGTTAATTAATGTTTAAGTAAAGTAATATTGGAACTTTTCTCCTCAGGTCTCTGCTGAAAAAGGTCTGTGCCCAGTCAGACTAACCCGGTTAACAAATGTCAAATTAATAAATAACAAATCGATATTTACAATAACAAATGTTATGATGAAGTTTCAGTAAAAACATATCAAATTTGTCAGTATAATACAATTTTATACAAACAATATTCACAAACACTAAATTAACAAACCTTGTACTGAGATTTTAAAGATAGAAGCGTGGTATATAAGATAGGTAGGAATAATTTAAGAAATGCAATAAAGTGAGGTATTAGAGGAGATAAGCAAATTTGAGCGTTAACAGAGAAGTAATGATGGAATAGTAATTTGGTTGTACTAATTAGAAGTAGATATAGTAGTTTAAGAAGTACAATAAAGTGAAGTATAGAAGGGGATAAGCAGGTTACATTATTTTGTGCTTTAAAGAGAGGTATAAGAAAGGTGATGAAGGAAGTTAGAAAGCTGTGTCCCAGATGAGGAGCAGTGATAAACCAAGAAGGCAGAGATAAAGTTTTTTAGTAATGGTTTGAAAAGATGAAGGTGTGTGATAGACCTGACTGATACAGGAATTTTATTCCAAGTCCTAGCTACACTATTGGAATATAGACTGATCCAAGCAACCCTTTGTGATTTGTAAATGGTAAGAAGTTGTTTATTATTTAACTGAAAGTGCCAATTTGGAAAAAGTATTGGAATAGAGGTCTAATTGTAGGGCAGGTTGATGGAGTATGGATAGCTTTATGGGACAAGGTGAGCTATACTGACAGGTAATAGATTGGTAAACACTGCCTTATAAAATCATGCTTTTCTATCACTGAGATCACAGTGTACACCTTGTCTTTGATTATACTGGAGTGGAATGTCATTGCTTATTGAGAACAGCGATAACTACTTGTTAATTGTTTTAAATTATGCCCTATCCTCTACTGCTACAATGTATGAAAATGTCCAGTATAGCCAAAACTAACTCAAGCACCACAAATTACCATAGATTATATTGGGTAAAGGTATTCCTCATAAATGGCACACCAAGCCATGAGGCAGTCCAATAACTACTTTGAGACACACTTTGAATTGAATCTCACTCAGCCACATACTTATCAATGCAATAGTGTGTCTAGCAGCTATGCCTTTCCCATTGAGTTCTCAGTTTAAGAGTGAGCTCATGGTTTGCAGTATTATTTGTAAAGTTATCCATTGTGACTTAGTAGTTGTGGATAATTTCAGGATCAACGGATAGATGATTGATACATTGATTGATTGCTGACTGACTGACTGATTTTGTTAATTGTGAAAGTCTGATAGAGCAGAGCCCATTTTCAATGGAGACCTGGGGAGAAAAATTCCACAATAAAGTTACAATGGCAACAAAGACTAGAGTCGGCATTGCACAGAAAAAATGCATAAGGCATACAAGCTAAACATCATAAAGTACATAAGAACATACCAGGAAGGCATGTTGAAATTCCATCAAAACTACTGACTATATCATAATAGTAGAAATATGTTACAGTCTGAGACAGCACAATGTAGTATTTTGTGCACAAGAAAACAAAATGTTGAATCACAATAGTATAAAATGTGCAGGTAGACTTCATCATGTCATTTTGAGGTAGAGTATATGTGGACTAAGTACTGGTTCTGCAGCAGACTAGTATTTGCCAAATGTGGACCAGTATTGTTGTGTGGGTTAGATGAAATACAAGCACAAAGCCAGTCAGATATGAAGCAGTTCCCTAGAGTACCCTTAGAATAGCCTGTTTATTCAAACCATTATGTGAATGGAGGAAGGAGAATTGCTACTACTATCTTCACACAACATTCTGTATGTATGTATAATACTTCTTTTTAATTTGCTTGTCTACTCTCATTTATGCTTGTTCAGGCTGAGGCTAAAATAGTTGCATTTGGATGAGTACTATAACCTGGTAAGAATGGGGCACTGAGTCATTTAGTCAAATTCATGGGACTGATAAAAACTTTCAATGGATTTGCAGACAGTATGTGAAGGTTCTGTTCTAATATGAAGGAGTTAAGGGGAGCCATTTCTCATTTTTCTAGATGGTGCATTATTGACTTGGCTGTTATAAGGCACATATGAATAAGTCTGGTTTCATGTTCATAACAGTTCCTGGATTTTAGGGAGATGCAGTGGAGAGTATAAGGTGGGTGCCCTGTAATAAACTATGAAGCACGGTGATATGCAGTTTTGGTTTTGTTACTTTGTGTGGAGGTAATATCAGTGAAGCATTATGAACTTTTTGTACAGGATCACATTTGGCAAACAACTCAAAACATTATTTTTATATAAATATTGTTATATATTTTGAAAAATGGATAAAGGTACTTTACCAAGTACAACAAAAATTCACTTGTTTGGAATACATTAATCTTATCAGTACTAGACACATGAAAAAAACAAAACAAAACAAAAAAAAAACAAAGAAAAACAAATTCCACTTTTTTTTCTAATTACACTAAATTATACAAAATTCTGGGTTGTGGTCTGCTAATAAGTCAGGTAGAGTATTGATAGTAAAATCCAGATGTAATAAGTGTCCACAAATTAGGCGTAGCATGCTACAATGGAGTAATAAAAAAGTTGTGGTAGATGTAACTTTTACTTTTGGACTAAGACCTCCCATGCAGATGGGATCTGAAAGTTCAACTGCAGAATCCTACACTAAGGCACTGTAAGAGCGCATCCACTCGTGCATGAATCGTGCCATTCCAAATAGAACCAAGATGCTCTTCTCCAAAAAAAGGAAGTCAACCTGGTGGTCCCCTGCTATAAACAAACTATACAACAGAAGGAAGAAACTGTTGCAGAAAAGAGGAAAATCCCAGGATGCAAAAAACTCCCTCACCAGCCTCAGTAAAAAGTTGAGATCCCTCATAAAATCCTCAAAAGCTAGTTACAAAAATAAAATTGCCAAAGATTCCAAAGACAACCACAAGGCATTCTATAGTTATGTCAAGAATCCAAATGGCAATGCTCAGATCTGCTCTGAGCTACAACAGCATGGCATTAAATATACTGATCCCAAGAATATTGCCAATATCCTGGCAGATCGATTTAGTGCCAACTTCACCCTCCTCTCACCCCCTAAAGGGCCCGTCTCAATACCAAAAGATTGCCAAATTTCAGTAATCACGGTCACACAGGTAAAAAACGCACTCTCCAAAGCTAAGAATACAGCATCCATGGGACCAGATGACATCCCGGGCTGTGTACTACATGAACTACAAAATGAACTGGCACCTCACCTAAGTGTCATGTTTAATCATAGCCTTGCTTCAGGCTTCTTGCCCAAAGAGTGGCGCACAGCTACAGTTATCCCACTCCACAAGGGGGGATCTGCCTTGGATGCCAGTAACTACCATCCCATCAGTCTGACAAGCCTGATCTGCAAGGGCATGGAACTCATTATCATGGAACTTATAAACAAAGACATTGGCAGCCTTCAAACACTGGACCCCACCCAGTTTGGGTTTGTGAAGGGCCGATCTTGTCTCCTGAATCTGATTGACTTCTTCAAATCAGTCTCCAGAGCTGTAGATGAGGGTAAGGCAGTTCACACAGCCTATCTGGACCTCACCAAGGCCTTCGACATCACCCCCCACTCTGGAATCATAGATAAACTTACTAAGCTGGGCATAAATCCATATGTCACTCGATGGGTTGCCAGCTGGCTTACTGACAGAACCCAGACTGTGAAAGTAGCCAACTCCAAATCCAGCTCCAGACAAGGGACAAGTGGAGTACCTCAGGGTTCAGTCCTGGGACCACTCTTGTTTGGCATCTACTTCTCTGAAGTACAGGCCAAGACTAAGGGACTCTGGCTAACAAATTTCGCAGATGACTGCAAACTGGGAGCCATTAGTGAATCCTCAAATGATGTGGATATTCTAAAAAAGGGCCTTACAGAAACAGATGCCTGGTGCCAGAGCCATGGGCTCAGGCTTAATGCCAAGAAATGTATAGTTGTCCCCTTTGGGAAAAAAACATGTACCCATGAATTACCAGATAGGTGGCAGTACACTAAACATCGAAAGTGTGATGAGAGACTTAGGGACACAGGTGGACAGTGATCTCACTTTCAATAACCACATCACCACAACAGTCAGGAAATCCTTCTTTGTGGCACACCTCATCACTAAGGGCTTTTCATCCAGAAAAAAGGAGGTCATTGTCCCACTGTACTCATCCCTCATTAGACCCATTATAAAGTATAATGCCCCATTTGGTATGTACCTCACAAGACATCTGCAACAGCTGGAAAGGCCACAGAAATACCTCACTAAAAGCATCAAAGGCCTAAAGCAGATGCTATATGCTGACCATCTAAAAAAACTCCAGCTATACTCTGTGGCATATCGTCTACTCAGAGACGATCTCTGCTTAACTTACAAGGCCATGTCAAACCCTGAGCTGTTGGACATGCTCCACTTAAAGAAATCCCAATCCCTCAGAGCCACACGCTCCATGGATCTAAACCTTGTCATCACAATGAAAAAAACATGCTGGAGGGATAGGTTCCTGACCCAGAGACTCCCCATACTCTGGAATAGACTGCCCATACATGTCAAGCGGAGCGCTTCATTGGCCCTCTTCAAAAGGAACCTTGATGATTGGATGGGAGATAGGAAATTCACCCCAGGGATCATGTCAGTCGCCCTGCTAGACAGGAGTCCAGAGAAGTAAATATTGTAGGAAGAAATATCCAGGGAATTGTTATGGCTAGGCTTGTATAGGCCCTAGGGCCGATAGCCTAGTACCAACCTATGAACCTATGAATTAATGATACAATACAGAAATCTCACTTGTGTTTGAAACTGGGACTCCACTATCAATGTGTAATGATGGAATTTAAACTGGCCATAATATGTTGCTAGTAATTTGAAGTTAGATACTCATTTGAGTGGACTATTACATGCTTTAGTTATTTGTAGGTCTGATGTATTTCAAAATAGCGAAAGCCAAATTGATATCATGCACTTTTTGATTTCTTATGATTTAATTTCAGGTCAGAGTACTCTATCCTATGCTGAGTGAAGCTGAATGCATGTTGTTAGATTATTTTTATTTTGGGGATTGCTTTGAGCTGTGATGTAAAACAGTTATACCTTCAGACTGAATAATGTTGATAATTGGAGATGTAGACAAAGTACTTGTAAATATGATACATGATAGAAAACAAAGCTGTAAACTTTAAGGAATGAGATGCAGTATAAAGTTTGTTGTTGACTGGATGCAATAGATGAGCTTGATAATTAATAAGTTGAGTAAAAGTGTGATGTGTTTAGAAACTTTTTTAAAGAAACTGTGATTAACTACTTCAAATGCATATGGCAAGCAAAGGAAAATGGCCTTGTTATAGCAGCTGTTATTGAGCTGCAGTCTAAGATTATATACAAATATTAAAAGGGCAGTTCTAATGCAATGGCCTGGTAAAAAAACTGTTTTATAGCCTGAGATGAGGGCATTAAGAGGTTATTACTTATGAGGTGGTGCAATCTCTGACAATATATGCACTTTTCTAGAATCTTACAGATGGCAGCATGATAACGATTGGCCTCTACAACCATGATTCAGTTGATATTCTGCCTTTGTGAAGTGATATTAAGGCAGCAAATTTCTGAGGCAGAGGTAATTTCTACTTCCATTGCCTATTTATTAATATTGAGACAGGGTATGTTCTGGGCATATTAACAAACTCGACAGAGGAGAGACAGAAAGGTTATCAAAGAGGTCAAAGAGGAGTTTGGGTGTCATTTTCCACATTTTTTATTTGTTAGATATTGGTATTCATCTATATTTAGACCAGGCATGGGCAAACTATGGCCCGGGGGCCACATGCGGCCCGTTAAACGTTTTGATTCGGACCGCCACCTCCCAACCGTCATTTCCGATTTTTCGTCTTTTTTTTAGACTTTTTCATTTTTCGTGGTTTTGGAGCTAACGTCATCACGTGCGCGATGATGTCAGCTCCGTCAGCCTGTCGGAATTAAGATCAAGGGACATGTGGGAGCGCGTCTGTTTGAATAATGGGACTGCCCGCTGTTTTGGATTTAAGCTCAACGGACTTTTACACCATAAAACTGCAGAGTTTTCCAGGCAGAATGGGAGTTGCTGCACAGCTTGCTTTTACGTTTTATTTAAGGTAACAAATGTGTGTGTGTGTGTGTGTGTGTGTGTGTGTGTGTGTGTGTGTGTGTGTGTGTGTGTGTGTGTGTGTATGCGATCGGAGAGAGAAAGTGAGTGAATGCAGGTTTGAAAGGTGACGAGTGTGTGTATGTGAGCGATCGGAGAGAAAAAGTGAGTGAATGCAGATTTGAAAGGTAAAGTGTGTGTGTGTGTGTGTGTGTGTGTGTATGCGATCGGAGAAAGTGAGTGAATGCAGGTTTGAAAGGTGAAGTGTGTATGTGTGTGTGTATGCGATCGGAGAGAGAAAGTGAGTGAATGCATTTTTGAAAGGTGAAGAGTGTGTGTGTGTGAGCGATCGGAGAGAAAAAGTGAGTGAATGCAGATTTGAAAGGTAAAGCGTGTGTGTGTGTGTATGTGATCGGAGAAAGTGAGTGAATGCAGGTTTGAAAGGTGAAGTGTGTGTGTGTGTGTGTGTGTGTGTGTGTGTGTGTGTGTGTGTGTGTGTGTGTGTGTGTGTATGCGATCGGAGAGAGAAAGTGAGTGAATGCAGGTTTGAAAGGTGAAGTGTGTGTGTGTGTGTGTGTGTGTGTGTGTGTGTGTGTGTGTGTGTGTGTGTGTGTATGCGATCGGAGAGAAAGTGAGTGAATGCAGGTTTGAAGGGTGAAGTGTGTGTGTGTGTGTGTGTGTATGTGTGTGTGTGTATGCGATCGGAGAGAGAAAGTGAGTGAAATTAGTGAATGCAGATTTGAAAGGTGAAGAGTGTATGTGTGTGTGTGTGTGTGTGTGTGTGTGTGTGTGTGTGTGTGTGTGTGTGTGTGTGTGTGTGTGTGTGAGCGATCTGCTTCATTATCTATTCTCTTGCCTTATCCTTCAAAAAAAATAAATGATCTGACTGCTTAAAATAAGTAAAATGTGCATTCTCTCCACATCACTAGGCACTCCATTGAATATTTGTACTTTTAGTGTGTTCCCAACAGTTGGGTTGTCACGCTGAACTGCACTATAGTTTGGTTGCTTTGCTTGCTTAATATTCATCACAGACTCAGCCTCCCATTCTTTATCAGCCCCTTCCCACAAGAAATGTCTTTCTTTCAACTTTGGACATTTCCTTCCTGCTCATGTTGGTTCTTTAAAGTATACTACTGTAGTTTTCCTTTCATTTGTACAACTGCATTGTACTCCAGTCCAGATGCAAATGTACATTAAATGCACAGACTCCAAATCTGTCCCCTGACAGCTATAGTTATACAGCATGTTTATGAAAAGTTCTCCAGGCATGTCTAGTGTAATGCAGTTCAAATAAAGTGAAATATGCTGTACATTTATGAGATTTAATTTTTTTTTTTTTTTATTTATGTGGTTATGGATTACTATTCTGTCACAGCAATGGAACAGCATATGATGAGAAATCAAGTCCTGTTTATTAAAGTGAATGTCAGGGATTTCTGTAGTGAGATTGAAGAAGAGGGAGGAAGCAAATACCTTAATTTGAATTATTGCATTTTTATATAACCCATTAAACAATCAAGATCTGAAAAATTGCACATTGAAATAAAGAAATTTAAGTCTTCAGTTTAAACACATTTTTAATCATAACACTGAAAGATGCATTGCAATAACTCAAACTGCATGTTGAGCTAGTTATGACTCCCAAATGTAGATGTAATTGCAAGTAATGAGACCTCCTAGTGATTTAATAGCAAAACAATTTGCACAGGTATACATATGCATACTGTTCGGCTGTCAAGTCAAGAGGAGGTCACATTACTTGAAAGTACAGCTGTAGCAGATGTGTATTTTTCCCCCAATGAGGTGATGTTTTCAAAGCATGCCATCTATCTGTCCGGCCCCTTTGTCAAATGTTAGAACTCAATGTGGCCCACAAATCAAAAAGTTTGCCCACCCCTAATTTAGACAATTCCCTTGTTTGTATATGGGAAGGGGATTGTTGTTACTTGAGTACTGCATTTTTTTCGCAATGTTTTTTGCACAGCATTGGTTAGAGAAATGGTAAAAAGATATATATGTATATATGTCACTTAATGTAATGTGTCAGAGTGCAATGGACTGGAATATTTACATGGAATTCAGAGAGAAATTGGAGTTGATGAAATCACAGAACTGCTTGACGATCTAGGATGAACCTGTCGATGACTGGTGTACTCTTCTTTTCTACTGCACATGATTAGTGTTTTAACTTTGCTGCAGTTACTTGCAGATAGCAAGTAGACTCTAACAGTAGGATAATTTCATTTTTCCCAAGAAGTCTCATGACTTCATAAAGTGCTTAATGGATATGATGGCCCACGATATGATTTCATAATCATTTAGTTCTAATATATTGTCATATTTTTCATGATATGAAGGAAAATTATGGCAAAGTAATTGACAGCTGAATCAAGTCTACTGAACACAGGGTTATCATATGATGCTTTTGAAAATGTCAAGGAATATGTCTAGGTTAAATCTATGCATGTCACAGCATGGTATTAATAGGTTGATGGGATTGCAATTCAGTTTTCTTGCTGCATACAGATTTGTGAGTACAGATAGTAAGATCCAGTCTAGCATACTATGTTTTTCAGTGACATTATCAGTTTTAGTGTTGAGGTGAATAATTTATATTAATCCAAATAGTAATATTCTGGACGTAATTAGGAATCATAGATTATGTGCCTAGTCTATACCAAAATCACGAAAATATTAGTTCGTGGATAATTTCAGCTACAGTTTTGTATGGCACATTTCAGAGCATCAGGTGGTATATAGTTTCAGCCCATGATAATGTGCTTGGCTGGGTTAACTAAAAGACAAATCATGATTGTTTTAATGCCAGTAGTTGTTAAAAAAATATATACTGATTCTTTAGCAGTATAGAGTCCTTAATTGATAAGAAATTAATATATGTCTCAATCTTCCCTAACTTGAATTTTGTTTTCGCTCAGGTGTGTAAAAGCAGGTCCACTTGCTAATCTTTTGGGATCTAACCCCTACTTATTTTCCTTACTATGGCAGCCATTGGCTTCTCAGAGATCCACTGTTCAGGGATGTTCCAACATGTACCTATGTGCATTCCTGGAATGCTTACCTGGCTTACTTGTGGTGTGATCTACAATAACCCAAAAGCTGCAACTTGCAATAACCACCACATTTGTAGGGATAATGTTGCAAAACCACCTCCATCCCATAAGCTTAGAGGAACCAGCATTGGTCTTTCACTCTTACCCACTATGCTTAACTTTTACAGCACCTGGCCTGATAATTGAACTTAGGCTAGCTGGGTCATAGTTAGGGCATTATCACTGTATGTTGAACATTTGGGAAATATGTGTGATTTATGAGTAAACACTAGAAGAATATGAACTCCTAAATCATTTCTTTACAATTACATACATCATGTGGATCAGAAAATAAGTACATGGGGATATTCTTAGCACTGGCAAAATATATAATACATGCATAAATAACCCACATTCTATTATTCAAAAAAATGAATATCCTCAAACTATTCATTGCCTTCCCACCAACTCCTGCTGGACACTCCCTTTATACCCATCTTATCATCTTAAGCCGACTGCTTCCAGTAAAACAAAGATGTATTATGATCCTGTCATCCTTCATCTACAAACTATGACACACAGTAACCCTCAACTTCTTTGCTTGCTGGAAAATTAAAACATTTATCTTCTACATCCTAAGATCCAAAACTTCCTTGCTCTCAAAGATCCCCATACAACACTTCATTTAAAAAGCCACAACTTCTCCATAATGGCAACACTAAACATGAACATCTCTCCCAGCAAACCTGAAAGCAAATCATCCTTCCGGGAATTCAGACATAGGTTCAAAAATTCCTCTTGAACACAGTCACATGTAAGTGATGTATCAAACACTGTATCACATGAAACAAAAACAATTCCCACATTACTTACATCAAGCACATAGCTCCGACTCTATACTCTTCCACAAGTTATGCACTCCCCACACATTCCCTCTTGTTATGATTCTGTCTGTCAGTCTTTAATCCTTACTACCTTATACTCAGCATTATAATATGCTGCTTCCCCGTTTTCTCCTTCCCTCTCCACTGCTCAGTCTTATTTATTCTCAAGCTTCCTTTACTCGCCTTTTTCCCTTTCACCCTTGGCCTGTCCTTCAGATCTTATTTTGTTGAATATTGTAAACAATGTAAATGCTCCAATGACTTACATTTGTGCCAAATATTGTTTTACTAGATGTGGAAACTTGTAACAGGGTAATTTTCATTTCTATTTTCTTATCTTCTTCAGTACTAAGTCTGAAATTGGTCCATGTGCATCAGTGGTTGACTATGATTAAAGAAAAATTAAATTTTTCCTCAGGTTATGTCTGCTTAAAGTTAACCTTTCTAACTTGTTCTGATGATGCTTTTCATGCAACCCATCATAATGAGCATTGTTCTTCTTGTAGACAGTCATTCTCCAGCTCCACCAATCAAAATATGTAATACTTCTATGATTTTGTTAACTCTTTTCCTGCACATTTCTTAGCAATCTTCTACTGCTACCTCATTTTGAGCAGCATATATATAACATCTTCTTTATTCCTTCCCAATACCTCTAACACTCTTGCTTTCCCATGAAGTCTGGTTAGTATACTTTACCATCAAGGTACACATGGCTTCACTGTCATCTCCAGTTACCCTTCAAACAACTGACATCTCAGTTACCTCTTGTAAGATTAGGTTTCACTTAAATGTACTTTGTCAGACAAAAATAGAGTGTTATTTTTGCATAGGCCTAGAAATGCAGCCATATTAAAGGAGACATATATCTTCATTTTACATTTTACATGTAGTAGAAAGGATTATTTTAGTAGGAATAAATAACCTTCAGTCAAGAATACTGATGAGAATAAAATGTGTGAAGAGAATATTCAGTACACTGAGTAAAAACATATCTTTTTTTTAATGGTTTGAGGCTTGGGAACCAAGGCTAAGGAGGTGTGTAGATCTTTTAGGAAAGTTACAGGGGTTTAGTATTATTAGGAGATAATTTAGACAGAGAAGGAAGTTAGTCAGTGTGGACTGATATGGAGAAAGTCATTGCAGTGCAGTCCACAGAAGTCCCTTTAGTGAGTACCGAAGTCAGGTCAAATGTCCACCATTTCAAAATATTAATGATATTATTTAGAAGAAAAGGAAGACTTCTGAGTATAATAAGCACAGAAGCTACGGACATTATATTTCGTGTCTATATTAGTTTATCAGCACTGTTATTGGAAACAGTAAGATTTGACATTTTGAGTACAGAACTGATGGACGATATAATGAATGCAGAAGCTATGGACAGTATAATTCAGTCTATTTCAGTTTATCAGCACTGTTATTGGAGACAATAAGATTTGATTGGGATATTGTTGACATCTACCTCCAATGCACTTAATAAAATATTCTTAACTTAGCTACAGTATATGCAGACTTTTATTCTGAAAGATACAAGAAGATTTGACACATAAAGGAGAGACTGGCACCTGTTCAGCATACTTGTGGGTAATTAAAAGATAAAGGAGGGAATGTAATAAAGCCTACACTGGACTTTTTCTCCATGTAGGCATAGTAGCACACTGCTTACATGAAAGTAAGCGAGTTTGAGATCCAGTAAAAATATCTGAGTCACGTGCACAAGCGTGCTGACTTGGAAGTAGTCATGGCATGCAAATCACCTCATAAGCTGGGGAATTGCATGCAAATGAGGGAAGTAGAGCAATCTAGCAAGCAGATAGGCAGTCCTGCAGACCTTCTGTTCCTGTCCATAGTGTACATGGAAAAATTCCATGTACAGGATGTAAAACAAACAACAGGGGCTGTAAAAGTGCAGTTAGGCAGAAATCACATAGCAGACACAGATATATGCAAAAGTATCCACTGTGTGTCCAACACCATATGGAAAATAATTTAAAACATTTTTTTTAATAATCTTGGTATGTTTGCATGGCACACCACAGTGCTCAAACATGCTTTTATGAAAAAAAAAATAGTGTAGAAAACAAAGTTATTAGTATGTGACAGTAATGTATTATAGGACCCTGAGTGGAGTATCTACAATGGTAGACTGGTTCTGTTGCTAAGGAGGCAGGGCCTGGAACTGTGTTTTTTCCAGGTTGTGTGCACAGATCCCTATGCAATTAAGCTGGGGTTACTGAATAGCACAAATGGGTATCCATGTCTACAGATCCCATCTGTGTAGGCAGAGAACCATGTTGGTGTCCACATAAGAGGTATCTGACAGCAAAGGGGGTATGTCTGAGGGCTTATAAGCTCATTGGTGCTCAGCAGCACCTGTTTGTGTGGTGTGGTGCTCTGCTGAGCAGGGGTGTGTTTACAGTGCCTGGTAAGCTTTGTTTACCTTTGAGGCTCATGTTTCATCATGTTTGAGCATTTCTGCATGGTGCACCGCCATGCTGAATGTGACCTTTCATGGGGGCATGCACACTGAGTGCTGAACCCTGTTTACCTTCACTGTGCGTGTTCGTGTGGGGTGCAACAGTGCTGAGTGATGAAAGCTGTCCAAAAAAAAATAATAATTGGCTGAAAAAAGTAATGACATCTTAATTACTGATGACCCCAGTTTCACTTAATTGGGGCCATTAACAGCCCTAATTATGTACTTGGCAGGTGGAATGCATCATAGGCAGCCAATCACACATGATGCACCTACAGCAGAATACCATAAAGGCTGCATACATCCTACAGTTTGGTTTCACCCCCATACTCTGCACTAGTGTAATACAGACTTGGGAGTTTTAACTGAAGGAATGCTATGGGCTGCTGCAGGTCTGCTACATATGTATGTGCTAGATGCTGAGGTCAATGCTGCTGCTGCTGCTACTGCTGACCATAGACCTAGACTGAGAAGGAGAAGAATGTTCAGTCCCAGGGTGACCTCCTAGAGGCTACACAAGATGGAGATTGAAGAGCACTACAGGGTAGACAGGTAAATACTACAAGAACTCACTGAGCTCTGCTGTCATCAATTCAGACACAGAGCCAACAGAGGGGAACCCATCCCAGTGGAAACAAAGGTATGTGTAGCTCTTAGGATACTAGCCACAGGTACTTTCCAAGGACCAACTGGAGACAGGATGGGTTTCTCAGAGGCATTAGCATCCAAGGTACTCCACAAGTTTCTGGACACCATGCTACCACATGCCAGTGAGCACATTTATTTTCCCCTCACCCCTGAGGCAATGTCCAACAGTCTGCAACACTTCTACCATGTAGCACACTACCCTGGGTGCCACAGATTGCACTTAATTACACATCAAGGCACCACCCGTTGAGGAGGGTAGAATCTAACTCAACCACAAAGGTACCATCAATTCCCAGGTTGTGTGCAATGCCCAGGGTATTATCATGAACATGTTGCTGGCAGTCCTGGCAGTTATCACAACTCCCATATCTGGCACACATCACAGCTGTACCAGATGTTTGCTAGGAGGGACATCCCATATGGCCATTTACTGGGTGATGCTAGCTGCACACTGGAACCTTGGATGATGACTCTCATCAGAAATTCACACACACCCACAGAAGAGTGCCATAATGAGGTACACGCACAAACAAGAAACATCATTTAGTGTGTGCTTGAGCTGCTGAAGTCATGGTTCCAGTGCCTCAATATATCTGGTGAAGCCCGTATGCTACAGCCACATTTGGCCATATGTTCATAGTATGTGGCATGCTATGAAATATAGTCCTGTGTAAACAGCTGCAGCAAGATCAGCAAAGGGTAGGGATACACAGCCACCAACCAGTGCCTAGGTCACCACAGCTACACCCATAGGAGGACTCTGAGGAGGAGACCCCTGAGGCTGTCCCTGTAGGCAGATGTAGGCATGTACAGTATGCCCTGGCTTTGGCCAAGAGACAAAACATAGCACTTGCACTGACAACCTAGGGCCCTAAAGGCTGACACCTTATTTGGCTCATTTACATATTAGTAGAAATGATGCTAGCCAGCCTACACAACCTGTACCTAACCAAGTATGGGTTGTGTACTGAGTGCATCAGAGTCAGCCCCAATCTACAGGTCTGTCTACTGCTGCATTCACAAGGTTAGTCCCTCACATATTCACCACTTTTAAGGGGTACTAGAATATGGTAGCATATGTATGGACCTGTTGCATATATGCAAGGGATATAGCAGGCTACTGGGCTACTTGGAGAGATTTAACAGCCACTTTGGACAACAGGTACTCTGTCCAATAGTATGTCCTCCATAATATGCAATAGGCCACATGGCTGAAAACATCCACTACATTATTCAAGGGAGATGGCAAATGTGGTGTCACATGACAGTTGCACAACTGTTTATGCCAGCAGAGCATGGACTGGTTGTCTCCCACACCCAACACATCAGTGTACCCATACAACTGCTGTAAAAGTAAATCTGCAATGATATATCAGCAGACCAGCCAAGTTCCATGTCTCAATTAGGGATATTAGCATGGGTTATGGTGTTGATGGTTTGAATCTGACAGTATCCACATATTTTGCATGTCAGGTAGTCATATTGTGGTGTTCCCACAGACTGTCATACCCCCCAATCTGTTAGTGCATGAAAGCTGAACAAAGCCATAGAGAATGAGGGGACAAAGGGACAAAAATAAAGATAGACATTCAGATGCTCTGATTAACCTAGAAGGTGGCGAGTTCCATCAGTACAGAATATCTGAAGAATATAAAGTCCAAGACTCAAATGTTTGTCTGCAGTTAGTACTATTCACTGACTGCATCATACAACATTTTACTGGAACACCACAAATGTATGAGGAACAGGCCAGACATATGGGGTGAAATGCTGAACATTATGAAAAGTCATGTACAGTGACAGGTATGCAGAGTGTCACCCTGTATGCGGTGTTACATTATGTACCCCAGTCACATATTAATTACAGCACACAGCCGGGGAAATTCCATGGGCAATGTCAGGGAAGTGCTGTACTACGAAAACAGGTGCAGCTGCCAATGTCTGTCACACACAAAATCCCAGCCTGCAGTGAAATATAGCTCTGGCCTCGGACTCACCTTGTATGTACTGACAGTCCCAGTGGGCATGCTCCTACACTTGGCTAACTTGAACTCAATTTTGTTGCTTCTTTCTCACAAAGACCTGCTGTGTGGAAATAGGTCTGTACATACAGACAGCTACCTATACATATCTGTCTGACCCTATCCACCTCCCACATGCTTAGTGTATCTATCAGTATGTACCCTATATACATATAATGCCAATATATTTATATATAGTTATATATATTACAATGATGCATAGACTCTCTACATATATCTGCATAACATATATACATGACGTAAACGCACAGCAACATTTATACAGACATCTCTGTTATACACATTTACACACACA
The DNA here is from genome assembly GCF_019279795.1 of Protopterus annectens. Lineage (NCBI taxonomy): Eukaryota > Metazoa > Chordata > Ceratodontiformes > Protopteridae > Protopterus > Protopterus annectens. The sequence goes on from NC_056734.1 coordinate 332,912,718, forward strand.
CATATATATATATATATATATATATGTGTGTGTGTGTGTGTGTGTGTGTGTGTGTGTGTGTGTGGAGATGTACTGATTTCACCACATACCCACGGAATGCTGAGGTTATCTGCACTCACAAATTGAAGCAGTTGCCCAAAAGAACAAAACCAAGGCCACGACAGTACATAATCCACTCACCCACATATCCCTGTGCATGTGGAATGTCACCTTGTAGACAGATACAGGTGAACAGGTCTTGTACTGTACAATGGTTCAGTGCATGCCTTGGACAGGCCATATTTTCTCTGGCCACATGTTTGCTTATCTAACTACAACCAGCCACATATGACCATACTGCTAACTGTACAAACACACAGCAGGGATAGTGACACGTATCCCACTGATTGGACACTAGATACAATAACAGTACCAAGCAATATCAGTCTGCAGGCCATGCATGCTGTCTAACACAAGGCTAATTTGTGTGTACCACAAGTACTCTACCTGCAATCACATATACAACAGACGTAACCCATGGTGCATATGATAAGTACTGCAAGATATAATGTATAATAGTAGATGGTATGGGGTTCTAGTCTCAAAGCAGCCAACTGTGTGTGTGTGTGTGTGTGTGTGTGTGTGTGAATATATCCTCATGCAGCACTATGGACAAACACGTATGGGTTATCTCTCTGCAATGGTTATGCATTTTATGGCCTTGTGACTAGCTGCTGGCCTCTACATTGCCCTCCTCTACAAAGCCCGCTGATGTCATCCACCTTAAGAGCACTGGCTGTATGTGCAGTGCACACCACCTACCTTGACCTAGCCAAAGCCTTTGACACTATTCCCCATACAGGCATAACAGATAAACTCTCTTAGCTAGGCATCAACCCATATGTTATCAGATGGGTAGCTAACTGGCTCACTGATAGAACCCACTCAGTAAAAATAGGGGAAGCCACCTCTAGTAGTAGACCCGTAATGAGCGGCATACCCCAAGGATTGGTCTTGGGGCCTCTACTCTTTGGGGTATACTTTTCTAAAATGCAAGCCAAAACCACTGGTCTGTGGTTGAACAAGTTTTCAGATTACTGCAAGCTGGGCACTGTCTTAAATTACCCTAGTGATGTGAACATCCTCCAAGAGGGCCTTACCCAAACTAACGACTGGTGCCAAAAGCATACCCTCAACCTGAATGCTACAAAATGCATCATTATCCCCTTTGGGGAAAATGGCATCCCCATTAATTATCAAATTAATAACAATGTACTAAGCATGCAATCAGTCGTAAGGGACTTGGGCACCCAGGTTGATAGCAACCTGACTTTTGACCACTACATTGCCTCTGTTGTATGGAAGGCTTTCTACATTGCCCACCTCATAAATAAGGGTATTTTATCCAGGAACAAGTAGGTCATGACATCCCTGTATTCATCCCTTATCAGATCCATTATTGAATACAACCTTCAGCATGTACATTGCCAAGCACATGCAGCAGCTGGAGAGACCCCAGAGGTTCCTAACCAGGAAAGTCCAGGGTCTCAAACACCTATCCTATACAGGCTAAAAACCCTGTCCCTCTACTCAGTCTTATACAGACTGCTCAAAGGTGACCTGTGTCTGGCATACAAGGCCATCACAGACTCAGCCTTGATGAAGTTGCCGAATATCCAAAAGCTAAACTCCACTTGTGCAACCCGCATGCAAAGCCTCTACCTGGTCTGTGACATTAATACAACTTGTTGGTTGGATAGATTTTTTTTCCCAAAGACTTCTCCATCTGTGGAATAGGCTCCCTCTCCATGTCAAGCAGAGTACCTCTCTAGCCCGCTTTAAGAGGAAGCTGAAAAACTGGATGGGAAAAAGAAAAATACACCCCTGGGATTCCACCTGTGTCCCTGATGGATGGAGGAAACAGGTGCTGACTTTGTTGGAACATGGGCAAAATTCTTGGCTAGTCTTATAAGGGCCACCGGGCCAATTGCCTAGTATCATCTTATGAACTTATGAACATATGAATCGATGGATGACAGTCTAATATCAGATAAACTCCATGGTGCATGCAATCTTACAGCAGCCAACTTTTTGTGTGTAAATATATCCTCATGCAGTACTACAGAGAAGCCTATATGGGCTTTCTCTGTGCAATGATTATGCATTTTATGGCCCTGTGACTAGCTGCTGGCCCCTACATTGCCCTCCTCTACAATGCCTGCTGATGTCATCCACCTTAAGTGTGCTGGCTGATATTCTAACATCAGATAAATGCAGTGGTGCATGCAATAAGTACTGCAAGCTATAAGGGTAATAGTAGATAGGTAGGGGTTCTATACTCACAACAGCCAGCTCTGTTGCTGTGTGTGTAAATATATCCCTGTGCAGTGCTACAGATATGCCCTTATGGGCTATCCCCATATAATGGTTATGCACTTTTTGGCCCTTTGAGTAACTGTTGACCCTAAATCACCCTCTTATACATAATCATAACTGAGGTCTGCCACCTGTCCTATTCGGACACAGGATATTTGAAGACATGTCAACTCCATTATCACACCTTCTAGATGTGTAAGTTCAGATAACCCAGGTGACATGTAGCAATGGTAGCAGACCTTATGACAATGTTTGAATGCATGTAGCAAGGGTAGCAGACCTTATGACAATGTTTGAATGCATGAATACGTTGAATGTCCCCATTGTCCCTGATAAACTGTTCTACACATATGCATCTAGGGAGCCATGCATGTACACTGCCGTACCTTGCTGATGTCATAGTTTGGCTTTGCTGCCACACCTCTCTGTGCTGCTGTATTGCCAAAATGTGTCCATAGAGTATCCCCTCAGACGCCTGGAACAGAAGCATACACAGATCTGTGACACAGCTGTCATTCTGTAATACTACCAGCAGTCCAACATTATGCAACTAAGATACACAAAGTTTGATGTGTAGTCATGCCAGCATACAGTACCTGTTGTGGCTGACAACAAGTGGCATGGCAAACCAATACTGCACTACACAGGTACATGTCCAGAGATATAGACACCCTGTGCAATAGACACAAAGTAGCATTTCCCTGCATCGATGGCACAGATGGCAGGGATGTAGCACAGGTATCATCACATGCACAGGGTGTGGTGTGGGTGTGCTGGAGGCATAGACTGTGTCAAACAGTTGACAGCATGTCTGTACGTCAGTAGGGTGCAGATTAGATGGGCCATGCAGAGGTGCCAAGTGTGTCTGAAGGTGACCTGAATGTGACAGTGGTGTTTGAGTGTGTGTGCATGTACACAGTAAAGCCCAGTGCTAGCCCTATACATGTGTATGTCGGACAGCTGTGGACCGTACATGGTGGAGTAGACAGCTAATTGTCTCAGCCTTGAACACTGGCACCATCATGCCCAAGATCAAATGCAATGCTAGCACCTGATGGTGACTGCAAAATGCTGGGAAGGTGTCCCCTAAGGGGCTGCCCAAGACCACATGCCCACGGCCTGCCATGTCATGGTGTGGAGAGCACACTTACCTCTGTAGCACTGCAGGTACTGCCACTATGGAAGCATGACTGTGCATGACCATGTGAACTCTCAGCAGATAGTATTGCTGACCTACGTTAACGTGTCTGATACCCAACTCCACTACAGACAATGTGCGGTCAAAGACAGACACTGTCTTAGCTTACCATCTGTCCACTGCATCAGTGAGCTGATCCAGGGAATCCCCAATGCTGTGGAGGTAGTCATGGATGTCAGGCTGTGCTGCATCCATAGCCCTAAGCATCCATCTAGTGTTGCATTCAGAATGTGCCTGTGCCTCCATGACAGTCCAAAACATGCACCAAATGGCCTGTGATGTGACACCTGCAACAGGTGGTGGATGGATAGCAATCCTTCTATGAGCACTCCTGTCAATCCATCTGTGTGGGACCTCACCAGCTCTCTGGCTATGGCCAGTGTCTACACTTACTGATGCGACAGTTGCCGCACTGTCCTGTTCAATGTCACCACCCTCTGACTGTCCAATATATGTGGCCTCTGAGGACTGGGTATGTGTGGGTATACTGACTGTGTACAGTGACAATGGGGGCAGAAGGGGGATGTCAATCTCTGGAACAGATTCAGCCCCTGACAGCCCCACCTATGGCTCACTATGGCCATCATCATCAGAGCTTGATGAAACATTGACATCAGGTTGTGAGAGGGACAGACTCCAACCCCCCTGTCACCTGTAAAAACCAAGACAAAAGCAGTACATTACTACCTGCACTTTTATGTATGATAATTGACACAGACTCAAAAAAATGAGGATCCACAAGTACATTACCTGTCTCACATCTTCTCATCTCTGCTCCCATGCACAACAGATAACCTCACACCAGCATACACAGACAAGTCAAGCCTTTTATAGCATGCACTTCAGCCACATCCAGGTAATGTTGCAGTACAATCTGCCTGTAAGGTACGCAATATGACACTATAAGTGATAGAACTACACATAAAACCCAGTAAACCTATCTTGAGAATGATATGCCAGCACTAGTGTCATTGCCTCAGGTATGTAGCATCTCCCTTTTGTGTTTGAACAGGCATCCTGCTGTAATTGCATAATGTATACTAGGCTGTGTAGCCCCTCATAACTATAAGTGCAGACATGTTGATGGTCATTCAAATACACACCTGTGACTAACTAGTCTATGAACTATTGTTAATTGTTCCAGAATGGAACATACAAATATTCTACTCTGGCTAAACACAGCATTTGTACATAGGGCAATATGGCAGCCCTTAACTTGCATAGGGTATATATGATCTGTAAAAAAACAGTATCACACTTACCAGGTACAGGACCACAGACTTGGGCCACACATGATGGACCTATGAAAAGATGAGGGACAGGTATTATCAGTGCCACTAAAGGTTTCAGCACTACAAGGTAATATATGCATAGATCCACATGTACAGTAGCTACTATGATACTGGCTTCATTGCTGACATTCTGAGTATCTGTGCACAACTGTGCATAAACCCTAACTCCTCCCCCAATGCAGATAGACCTAACACCCATGTACAGCTATGTACAGCCTGCCACAATGACTGATACAGTATTACACTGGTGAACACAATATCATTACCTGGACGCTCCTCTGCTGTGGATATTGTGGCACCCACCTCCATGATGTATGGTGTAATGGATGCCTGGGAGCTGTCATGTCTTCCTAGGTTCACCAGGAAATCCTCTGTGGCCGAGAGTGTTTTTTCTGTTGTAGGCCCTCCACCGGTGGTGGCCCAATGCTTGGAACAGCAGCTGCCCTTCATCGTGCAGCACTCAGCATGTCTGTGGCCCGGTGTTGGACCTGCTCATAGGTCCTGTTTTTTTGGCCAATTTGATTGACATTCTGCATAGGGTCTGTCCATAATGCTGCCTGTTGCTCCCAATTATGCATCCCCCTGGACAACAAGATCATATGGTACTGTCTCAGTCCATCCACTAGTATGTCATTCTCTGCATCTGTGGTACATGGTTCCTGAAACACAACAAAAGGGGAACACATTGTAGGACCAGATACATGTACAAATCCAGCACAAACATAATGGCATGCACTATCCACTGCTCCATCACACGTCATACCCCACACTCTGGCAACACTCTACATGTGTGAATACCGCCAAGATAGTAGCAAGACTGGGATATGTCCATGTGCGCCTTGAGAGATTCTACTGTATGCTTCAACACACAGCACTGCAATCTACTTTGGTGTATCCCCTACAGGCAACCTCCCACTGATATGTCATATGGCCTCTGCCAGACAATTAAAAGTGTGCTATTACAACTATATGGGGGCAGTCCAGCACCACTAGTGTGCTACAATGACAGAAAACAATGCAAACCTGCTGTAGTATATGTTCCCTCTAGGCATCATACCTCTCAACTATACAGATGGTTGCAGAATGTCAGGATGTTTACCTCAGTTTTGGTCAGTTTCATACAAACTTGTGCATCTCTGACAAATATTTAAACACTTTTGCAGTGTTTGGGCCTTTGCCCTCAATAAATTATGTCTTTGTCCTGCTTTCATGCTGTAAGGCATTGACAGGTATGGTAGGTGTAGCCATCAACCAAACTGGGATATATGTCAACAAATATGGGGACTTAGCCAGAGTACATCAGGGAAATCCTGGGACACTTTTAAAATGTTAGAACTATGTATGTGAGACAGTGAATGAATGCGGGAGGTGAATTACAGTACATTATCTGATGTTAGAGGAGTGTACACCCTTACTCATTGTCACAATGTATTATGTGTAATCCACTAGCTTTCCTACAGCAGCCAACCATTGTAGGAGGGATTAACAGGGACAGAGCTGATATGTTACTGAAAATCAGGGACAGTAGACAGGCATACCTGTAAGTGTGGGACAGCATAGTACCACTGACATGTCATTACCATAGATCTAAGCCAGGCTTACTGTTGTAATCTCTAAATCCCATACCTCCATCCTCCCATCTGCATCTGTTATATGGAGAAATATATTACCTACCTGATAGAGAGCAATACTCCTTTTTTGAACTTTGCTTCTGTAATCTTTTGGAAATCTGCTCTCCATGTGAGTTAAGTCTCATACAGACCTGTTTCCCATAAGCAGCTGCTTGCCTTTTTAAAGTACTGCTTATTAGCAGGTAATTGCCTCTGCAACAATCTGTGGTTTAGAATTGCTAATTGAAGCTAAAACAGCTGAATTGCACTGTCATTGGCCAATTACATGCTACCACAGTGCAATATATAAGGTCTTCATTCTTAGTTGTTACGCTGGACATTACTGAGGTGTGGAGCGTACAGCATTGCAGAGGGTAGGTACCATAACTGTCAGCTGTAGAGATTTACAGAGTGTGTCCACAGTTTCACTGTATATGTGTGGATAGTGTTCCATGATATTGTGGGCATCTGGCAGTTCACTGGCAAACATTGTGGGTTGAGGTCAGTAAGGAAAGAGATACACTTGAGTGTCAGACTTTATACATACCACTATATGCATCTTAATGCAATAGCTGTTATTCTATCAACCTACTATCTTTGTAGGCACAAACCATTACACATGTCCCTATGTCTGGGCCTTAGACCCCCCCCCCCCATTACATATGGCTGTATCTGGATCACTTGTACTAGGGGGTTGGGAGGTATGGTAGGTCTGTAGCCATTACCTTTACATACAGTTGTGTATGCTACAGGCTGTAGCTGCTGCTGCAGCCTAGAACACATGGGGGATTGGGGACACCTTTGAGGACAGCAGCTGTGTTATGTGCAACTGTGGCAGCTGTGTCAGCCCTGTTATTACTGCAGAGCCAAGGTAAGGATACCCTGTACAGTCCAATTGAGGCATGTGAATAAGGTACATCTGTTATGCAATGGTTCCGATAACAGAGTAGAAAGTAACATATAGTTAGGCTATGTAGATATGTGCAGTGTGTCCCTACATGCAGGCATCTGATTTGCAAAACTGGGTAGCAGCTCATTAACTAGCAGTAACCTGTGCAGATTTGAATTGCAGGACTCAGTCATTACTTGTTGTCTTCACAATAATGTAATTGAACTTCTACAAAAAATGGATTTGAATCCAGGACTGTGTGTGGCTAAACGCACTACATGCAAGGCATTTAATAGCCAGTGCTACTGGGTCACTGTGAAAACATGTGTGTTAGCATGATATATGTGCACATATACAGACTGTGACAAACATTTCTATATCCATCGGTATATGCATGCCTTTATATGGCAGTATTTCTGTACCAGAGTCCCAGTTGTACATGTACTTTGCCATTGCTGCCTTATCAGGTATCTTTCTACAAGTTGCTGATAAAAGGGCACATATACTTGCTACCACAGGTTCACTTATTTATTAAGACTCTAGAATTTCTCTCTTTTGATACCTCAGCCATTACATGGTTTAATTCCTATCTCACAAACAGAAAACAGGCAGTTCTATGGGATAACCACATTTCTTCTTTTTTGCCTGTTTCTATCGGAGTTCCTCAAGGCTCTATCCTTGGCCCATTCTCTTTTCCCTCTTCATTAATGATCTTCAAACAATAATCCCTCAAGCCACATGCATTCAATATGCCGATGATTCTACGCTCATCTGCTCAGCATCTTCCACTTCAGAACTGATCTCTCTTACCCAAAATGTCTTTAATACCGTGGAAACATGGTTCTCCAGTCGACTCCTCTTACTAAATGCTAAAAAAACTAAACTTCTTCTCTTTACCCCCACTTCCAGGACCTCCCCCTTAAACGTTAATATCTCCTCCAACAGTCCCACTGTCATCTCACCTGACTCTACAACTAAACTGTTAGGTATTACCATTGATAATAATCTCTCTTTTGACCAACATATTAACAACTCTATAAAACTAGTCAACAGAAAAATAGGATCCTTGTATCGAATTAGACCATTTCTTACACCAGCTACTAGAACTAGGATCGCTCACTCCCATCTTATTTCTACTCTTCTTTATGCTTCACCCATCTTTACCAACCTCAAGAAAAACAACCTTAACAAATTGGCTACCTGCTACAATAACATTGCTTCGCTACTGGTAACCCCTACAGAACCCATCATTGTCTTAACCTGAAACTACTAGGCTGGCTTGAAATTCAAAACGATCTTGCTATCCATCAACTCATTCTGGCCCATAAAATACTGTACCAACCAAATAACACCCCTATACTCTCCCAACTCATCATCCCCTATAACAATCTAAACTCTCTCCGCTCTTCTAGTAAACTCTTGACTACTTCTATAAAATCTAATAACACTGCTGGTAACTCCCTATTCACCAATTCTGTAGGTACAAAATGGAATTTGTTACCTACTAACATAACAATGATTTCCTCTCTGCCTCTTTTCAAACAAAATATTAAATGACACTTCCAAAATCACTGGCTTTGTTCCTGTTGTAAACCTGATTAACTTTCCACTAGTACTACTTATCTTAAACTATCTGTCTTACTCTTGTTTCACTCTATTCTCCACTGGGCTTTTTCTTTTCTCCCCTTTCATCCTCTCCTTGCTTCTTTCCCTGTTAACTATCTTAACTTGCTTTCTTCTCCTCTAACCCCTTCATATTCCTTACCCCATTCGTATTGTTCTACTTTTGTTACTTATTATCTTTGTATCTTTATCTCCAAGTATTTTTATTCCTGTATGATGTTATTTGGAATTCCTCTGTGTGTGGTAGTAATTAATTCATGTTATACTAACTTATTAGAAGAATTTTGAAGAATTTTGCTGTTTTGTTATTACTAACCTGATTACTAAATGTCTTATTGTTATGTATGTTGATTTTTATGTATGTATACATTTTTACTTCTTTGGAGCTTTTCTCCTCGGGCCTCTACTGAAAATGGAAATACCTCCAGCTAGACTAGCCCAGTCAACAAATGTAAAATAAAATAAAATAAAATAAACTTACATCCATTAATATGTCTTTGACTGTCTAGTGGTGTATTATTGCAGCAGAGTCCAAGGTGCATTCTCATTTTTCCCATTAGTTTTTATTTCAGTTACATACCTAATGACTGTAAGTAGCAATCAGTATGTTTTGGGGAAACACCTGTTTTAAATCAGATCTTTGTGGTGTGGTGGGTTAATGCAGTGGGCTGTAGGTGAGAGGGGCCCAGGTGTGAAACTTGGCAGATGTGTTTATTTTGCATAAGTGTCTAACAATGTTATAAACACATTTAATCATTAAAGCTCATTTAACCTTAGCAAAGTGAAGCGGTGAGGCAGTCTGCACTGTGCCGCTTCACTTAGCTCTGCACAAATCTGTACTAAAAAATATATAGAAAAGAAAAAGGGGGGGGTGATAGGAAATTGGTGAAATGGGGCAAGCAGGGGGAAAACACAGTGAAAGGCAGTTAGATATGTGCAAGAAGGGTGTAGGAAAGTACCATAGCTATCCATATCTTGTACACCAATAGCTGTGCATTTTGACAGATTTTGTAAATGAATTTGAACTCTCAAACCCCAGAATGAGGGGTGAGGACAACATAACTGTGTTATCAAGCCAATTTGACCAGATTAGTGGTGTCCAGTGGACACTTGCACGATATGGAGAGCTATATATGGGACTTTTTTTTTTTTTTGGGACAGGTGCCCATTTTTTTTTTTAGGTGAAAATGGAATGTAGGTGAAGGGACATAGGTACATGTGGGGAGGTAAGTTGAGCAGGAGAGGATGTGTTTGGAGACAGACAAGACAGGTAAGACTGAAGACAGGGGCAGTGTATGACACTTGAGGGGAGTAAACACCTTAGATGGTGAGGGTGTTGTGGAGTACAAGTCACACGTGCCTTCAGATGACAGCAGCCTGATTCATGTCCCCACCCATATGACAGTCGACACTGCTTCTTCACTGCACTTAGAGTGGCTGTGCTGGAGGCTGGATGCCAGGGCGAGCCTGCACCGCCAAGTTGGCCAGCATGCTCTGAATCTGGTGCATGCAGAGTTCATAGCTTCAGTAAAAAATCTTGTGCACCATGACTGGCAGTTGATCCTGGGAGATTGCAGGCCCTCCACCACTGCTCCCAGGGGGATGCCAGGCCCCATCCCCTGAGGTGGTTCCACCTGAAACCATAGGTGGTACAGGGGCAGCAGAGGGGGGTACCACCAGCCTGGATTCCAGATGTGCTAGGACTCGGTGCCACAGCCAGTTGAGGCAAAGCAGGCAGATCACCAGGAACCGGCCTATCCTAACGTGCTGTGGTAATGGAGATATAGCAATAAGTATAGGTTAGTTATTAACAAAACATTGTTAGTAATAACAGCATGGCAGAACATTAGAAATAACGCAATTACATATCAATGCATATTATGTGAAACACAACATTAAATAACAGAACAGTCAGTATAACACATGCCGGTAATAGTTACAGCATAAGGCCAACAAAATAGAAAATGTAACAAGATATGTTTGTATGCACTCATTATAAAACATAACAGTAATAAAACACATCAGATCTTTGTGGTGTGGTGGTTTAATGCATTGGGCTGTAGGTGAGAGGTGTTTATTTTGTATAAGTGTCTAATAATTTCATAAACGCATTTAATCATTAAAGCTCATTTAACCTTAGCAAAGTGAAGTGGTGAGGCAGTTAATGTAACAACATATGTTAATAGTAAACCATAAACAATAAATTACAGTAATAAACAAATGAAGATAAGGGGTAGGGAGAGAAAGAAAATCAGTCCAAAAGTAATATTGCTGCTTTATTCCTTGGCAACAGTACTATCTACTCTATGGGTCTGTATTCTCTTTATGTGTACAGTGAGTACAAGTCTCCTGCAGCTAATGTAGCATGTACATACCTTTCAAATTATATGCATGGGACACTATGGGCCAAATGGTAACAACTGTGGGTACACACTTACACAGAACACTTGCACATCAGGTGGACCTATATAACTACCAAGGTGTTCTGTGGGCTGAAATGGTGATACTTTGCAATCTAGGTACTCATTGCCATGGTATTCCTGTAACAGGTGGATTATACACTATTAATTACATAACATGAAATTGTGACACTTGCGAGAGATGGGGGTCTATATTATAACAATGAATGATCAAATGATTGAACTTTGTTATATCGAACTCAAAAGTTCGAATTCACAATGCATCGAACTACAAGAACAGTGATTTTTTCCCTAGGGAAAAAAATCGCTGTTCCCAAAAAAAAAACCAAAACACATTCAAACATTACATAATACTTAAATATACTAACTTCAAGATCACACTACAGTACTGAAAACAGCAAAGTGACGGAAGCGGCCAAGCAACTTCTTTCCCAGGTAAAAAATTTGCTTATATGCCGCCTCATCATTTTGTGTTTTCGACATTTGAAGTTCGACCAAGACCCATTTGACAAAATGCATCTTCAGTCTTCTGATAGGAACCCCGAGAGATGTATGTGTGCAGTACAGACACTAAATAGCAGTCATGCCTTGGTTGGTAGACATGGGCATAGAACCCAATAGCAGTGACTGTGACTGCAGCAACATTTAATAGACACTCCAGGCATACAGCCATACCTGGATTACATATATTATTTCTGACTGCACACTGCTGATTTTTCACATTTGTGCTAATGATTTTAACAGTCTGAGAAATCTAAACACACAAATTTCTATTCATAATCTGGTGTCCACTTCTGTTTAATGTCTTCACTAATGATCTTTATAGATCTTGTAAACAATCCTCCCTCATCCAGTATGCAGATGACTCAAGTGTCATCTCCATCTCAAACAATATTTCTGAACTTCATATCCTAACTCAACATGCCTTTCTATCTACTGAACAGTGGTTGTCTGATAACCTACTTATCCTTAACCCTAAAAAGATCAAACTTTTACTCTTTCTCCCCTGTTCTCTTACTCACCATAAATCTACCTTTACTATTATGTCTTCTGACAATACAATAATCCAACCTGAAACCCACACAAAACTCTTTGGTGTCATCATTGATGATGAACTTAAATTCAACCTGCACATATTCCAATTCAGAAAAAAAACACACCGGAAACTAGTATTACTGTATTGCAACAAAAAAATTCTAACCCCTAATGCTAGACTCTCCCTAGCACAGGCTCTCCTCCTCCCCTCCTTTCTTATATGCTGTCCCTGTTCTTACCAACATTCAAGCAACAACTTTGAACAAACTTCAGAAAACTTACCATAAAATTGCTAGATTTATTACAAGCTGTCCTTGCAATGCACATTACTGCTTGGCCCTGTACTCTCTCCAATGGCTAGAACTCCCCCAACAACTCCTCCTAACACAATTTCAAATGCTACACTTCGTTATATACAAATCTTCATCCTGTCCTGCTCTCTCCTCCATGGTCTTTACCTATACTCCACCTTGAACTCTCCGTACCTCTAATCAACAACTTCTGGAAATCTACAATCCCAAGAAAACTGTAGGCAAATGTCTATTTAAATAATCTGTTGCCCTTGCTTGAAACAAACTTCCTTTAGACCTACATTCCATCACTAACCCATCACACTTTAAAAATGAACTCAAACTTCATCTACTAAACACCAAAACTTGCCCCTGTCATGAACCAACCTAACCTCCCCATACCCCATATTTATATATATCTATAAAATCCCTCCTCTTTCACCTAGTATCCTACTAGGTGAGTACTTTTAAAATTTTATCAACAATGCTGATGGATATAATTTTTTATGTAAATACATAGTTTTCTGTGTAAAGATAAATCGAATGTGTATATTGCATTATGCATGTTTTTCGATTCCATATCTTTAACTTACTGTATGTCTACTCTTCTGTAACATTTTTGACTCTAATATTTTTTATATACTGTAAATTATTGTGTACGGAGCTTTTCTCCTTGGGTCTCCACTGAAAATGGGCCACAAGCCTAGCTGAACCAATCCGGTTAACAAATGTCAATAAATAAATTAAATAAATAAATAATACGGGCTACCTCACCCATTTGCCTATAGTTCCTGTGGAGAGAGAATTTGTCAGCATTACGTGACTGCTACTGTAATTTATAGTGCTATCTACCACTAGATTTGAATCCTGGTTTGTGTGCAGCAAAATGTACTATATACAGAGCATTCAACAACTAAGCTACTGAGTCACTTGCTGATTACTGACTGACTGATATTTGCCTAGAGCTTACATGGAACCAAAATATGACCTGGCAGTATTACTGCAGTGTTATACTAGACTGCAGTGACAGTAGAACACACATGCATGAAATACAAGAATAATGCAGACAGTAAGTATGCTATATATCAGTCTAAAAATGCTGGAGTACACATTTTATTGTTAGTGGGTTGATATATATGTAAAGTCAACAAACAGTATCAGATCATGGAGTGGGTTACCTCACCCATATACCTTGCTTCCATAATGTTTGTGGATGACAGAGTGTTATGTGCACAATATTGGCCTAGAGGCAGCCTTGAACGGTAGTATATGTGTTAAACAATACAATTGGCAGCCATTAGAGTTGCATTCCACAGCTTTTACACTGTTATACTTGACTGCAGTATCTTACTACTGACTGCAGCACCTTACCTTACAGCCTGAATGCATACACCTCTACTACAATGGTTATGACAAACCTGATGTATACCATTTTTCTTGGTCTTATTGGTTTTGATTCATGTTTTATTGCAGAACAATTGGCATTATTTATTTCTTGCAATAGAGCTCTAATTCCATATTTATTGCACTATATACTTTATTCTATATAATTTAATGCAGTTACTTGTATTGTTTTGTATTTTCATTGCATAACAGTTGTCTTTATTCATTCCTTTCTAAACAGGTCTAATTCCACAATTATTGTACTACAGACTTTATTATATATACTTTAATGCAGTTACTGGTATTTTTCATATTTTTATTGTACAGCAGTTGGCATTATTCATTTCTTGCAACACAGCTATAATTCCACATTTATTGCACTACAGACTTTATTGTATATACTTTAATGCATTACCCTTTTTTGCCTATTTCACCACAGTTAGCATAATACATCCGTGTTCACCACACTCACAGTGTAATCTGGCTAGGTGCATGGCGTGTGACTAGACATTGCGAGCCCTCTCTTCTGCAGCTGTTGGGAGAGAAGCACACCATTATGCATACCAGTTTTGCAGACATTCAGATTAGATATTGGTGAAACAGAGGTAAAATTACTTACATACTTGTGTGGCATTCCCTGCCCGAGCTTCTTGGACCCAGGTGTCCAAGAGATCCCCCTTTCAATGTTTCAGGTCATCATAGTGGTGAAGACACTGTTCACCTTTGGGGGGATTCCAGTAAAACTGCTGAGTTTTCTGGCCAGCTTGTCCCAGACCTCTGCCTTAAACTCTGAGCTTTGGAAACCTCCCTGCAGCAGTTGGTCATGATGGTTTTTAATTAATAGTTCAACCATGACCCTGGACTTCAGAATGCCCCAATGGTGCATCAGAAAGTGTGCACCTTCATCAGAACACTTTCTGATGCAGCAAGTCAGACAAAATTCCAACAGATTCTACTGCATTCCTACCAAATGAGCTTAATATAGGCTGTTTTCCTGCCCTTACATGTCAATAGGCAACATTCAAAAAAGCTCTTTGTTGCTTTGTTCCACACAAACTAGCACAGCTGAGCTAAGAAGTGTGAAATCATGAAGAATTTGAGTCTTAGTGGAGCTTAAAAGCAAGCAAACCAGCCAAACAGTGCTAAGCAGTTCATAAACATTGGCAGCTTTTATCATGCTTATGCAGTGCTTAGCATGTCTTAACAGGTCTCAGCAGAGTTTATCAGAGCACAGCGGAGCCATATTTTAAATTAGTCTGCAAAATGTGTATATTAAATTTAAATGTTTATGTGCCTTTCATGTATTCAAACCCTGGACCTACTACACATGGAGTCATTGCTCTACCCATTAAGCTTCATGGATATTCATACATCAGGTTTACCTTTACATATAACACTAAGCTACCTATAAGCAGTGCTGAGCATCACACAGTGCCATGCAAACATGCTCAGATATGCTTAAACATACATTTAAATAATTAAACACATCCAGTTTCTATTTTTAGATGTCTGGCAGTTGTCTGCTATCTTATCTGTGGGCCCTGCTTACCATTCCTATGCTCTGTGCTGCACCGCACAAACATGCTTTTTTATTAAAAAAAACAACACAAAATTAACATAACACAAAGGGACAGTCCAGGGAGTCTCTTACTTATCTATGGACACAGTTAGTACTACACTTCTCCCTACACTGATTCAATACCTGTGTTCCTCAGCTCTCCCTCAGCAACACTCCATCACTAATATGCATGGCGCACTGACGTGGGAGAACCATGTGCACAGACATGGTAAAATTCCATGGAGGCTTTACACTGTGCCTACACAGATTTTATTAAACCCAGGGTATGTCTTTCATACCTGGCTTTCACATAGCAGAGAATTTAAGCTACCATAAAACATCTGCTGTTTCTACCTGCAAGTTCAAGTCTAAAACAATATGCTGCAAATCATGAAATTCAGAGTTCATAAATATCCTTGCATGCTTTGGCCAACTACTTTTGTCTTCTTTGTTTTTAAGGAATCTTACTTGTTTTGCTATCCTTGTTTTAAGATTCTTGGCTGTCATTGCAATATAAAAAGTGTTACATGTAGAACATGGAGCATGGTATACCACTGCCATAGTATTGCATTCTAATTGTGTTCTAATAATATTTTTTATTTTACATTGTTTCACTGGAATTTGTAGCTAAAAAGTTTAATGTCAATTTTTTTCAACAAAACATTTGAAACTGTGTGTGGATGCATGTGATATGAAAGCAGAACTGTGTCAGGGAATGCCACCCGGTGCTATGAAGACACACACAGAGAGAAGTATGGTGAACATACTCAAACTCCCAGTACATTTTCATTGTGTTTAGATTTAAAGTTATTCACTTTATTTATTAAAAAATATATATTTTCAGATATTCTTTGTCAAACACACTACACATATAAATAAAATATACATAGCATCAAAAGAGTCACGTTGTAGGCTTGTTTGTGCAAAGTACTGTGGAGTTTACAGTACACACATATTATGCCTCTAAATATGATGCTGCAGTAAATGAAAACATTGTAAATACCTCTATTATTGTCTTAAATATTTAAAAGTATTTGATAAAATGCTGATACAGTGGAATAAGTAAGTGGTCGATAACACAAATGAGTCCTACAGAAATGCATAACAAAAACTGAGTTACAGCGCAAATGTGGGAAATACAAAATCATTGAATCACAATACAATCACAACTTCTCTCTCAGCTACTAAACCCAGATCATGCTACCACCATGCACAATTTCTGTAACAAAAGCTTGTGCTTGGTCCTCTGGGTGGAAGCTGTGTCTGTTTCCTTTCCATACTGCTTAAATGTCCCAGTTTTCTACTTCCAGTTCAACCATCTATATAGATTCTTCCTTTTATTCATTCTGGGTAAGTGAAATCTTGTTTCCAGCCATTTTTGCAGTACCGTTTCCATTTCTGTATGCAGGATTTCCTCTGATACTCCTAGTGTCCTTAAATTGTTTCTTTCTAGATCTGTTTTTAGGTCATCCAGTTTTCCACTTTGGTATTTTAAGTACTTTTTTCTACCTTTGTCAGATTTTTGCAGTGTTCCTACACCCGTAATCTCAGTGCTATATTTCACTTCCCTTTGTTGACTGCCTGTAGTTCCCCTTAACTCATTCCCTCCAGTACAGCTCTTTTGAGTATGTACCTTTAACTCCCAGTGGGTGTGGCTTGAGCCTTTAAAAAAATGAAAGTATCACCTTACAGTTCTAACAAATACTCATTGACAGAGGTCAAATATCAATACAGCTGTTTTTGCCATCATGTATGCTTCAAGATAACATATTCTAATGCCTTTCATGAAGCATGGTTTTGGAATTATTAATGCAAGTATGAAAGGCCCAGAATGAAGTAACTGCAGAAACACC
Organism: Protopterus annectens; assembly: GCF_019279795.1. NCBI lineage: Eukaryota > Metazoa > Chordata > Ceratodontiformes > Protopteridae > Protopterus > Protopterus annectens. The sequence goes on from NC_056734.1 coordinate 332,930,224, forward strand.
TGGAGACACACTCAGCTGAAATGAGTTTAATAAGACTACATCATTAGCAACTGCCATCAACTTTTAGAACAGTTTACAGAGCTGTTCTTCCCATAGAGCTGCTTTAATCACTTATTATTGTTACTTTTTACCTGGAACTGATTGATTAAATACATTTTTCTTGACTTTGTTCAGAGCTCTCAGCCCTAACAGACATCCTCCTTGGGTTTACTGGCACATTACTACTATATATATGGATGTGTGTGTGTGTGTGTGTGTGTGTGTGTGTGTGTGTGTGTGTGTGTGTGCGTGTGTGTGCGTGTGTGAGCGTGTGTGTATGTGTGTGTGTGTGTGTGTGTGTGTGTGTGTGTGTGTGTGTGTGTGTGTGTGTGTGTGTGTGTGTGTGTGTAGACATTGGATGACCATACACATATGTGCCACTGAAACTATTAGCTCAACAAATAATGATCAGGAGCACACTATGCTCTCTGAAGCTAAAAACACAGCATCAGTGGGGCCTGACAGTATAACAGGTTGCATTTTAAACAGCTGAAATCAGGACTTACTAGGTCCATTAGGATCTCTTTTTAACCACAGCCTCTGGACTGGCTTGTCCTGATAGAGTGGAGGACAGTAACAGTCATCCCTCTGCATTAAGGGGGACCATCTACTGACACGGAAAATTACAAACTCATAACTTTAACTAGTCGTATATGTAAAGCCATGGAAAGAATAATCATGGACCTGAAAAATAATGACATAGGAGACCTTCAAACACTGGACCCCACTCAATTTGGCTTTGTCAAGTGCAGGTCATGCCTACTGAATCTGGTGGATTTTTTGAGACAGTCCCTAAGGTCATGGATGAGGGTAAAACAGTATGTACCACCTACCTCAATCTGGCCAAGGCATCTGACACAGTTCCCCACTTGGGTATTATAAATAAACTGACAAAACTTGGCACAAATCTCTATGTCTCCAGATGCATAGCCAATTGGATCATTGACATGACACATGTGGTTAAAGTGGGTGAATTCAAATCCAACAAGAGGACATTTACTAGTGGTGTGCCGCAGGATTCAGTACTGGGACCACTCCTGTTCAGAATATACTCCTCTGAAGTCAAGGCAAATGAGGAAGGCCTCTGGATGACAGAGTTTGCCAATGACTGCAAGCAGGAAGTAATCAATGAATCCCCCGATGATGCTGATAACCTTCTGCAGGGTCTAGATCAGACAAATGATTGGTGCTAGAACCATGGTCTAAAACTAAATGAAAAAAATGCATTATCATCTCCTTAGGGAAGTCAAATACCCCTGCAAATTGCAACATCAATAGCATGCCCCTTACAGTAGACTCAGAGGTGAGAGAGCTATGTACACAGTTAGATAGCGGTCTGAACTTTGACCTCCATGTGTCCACAGTGTTAAGGAAATCCTTTTATGTGGCACAACTTATAAGTAAAGGTATGGCATTCAGATCCAAGGAAATTATAGTCCCACTGTACTCAGCTCTCAGTAACGCAATAATGGAATACAGGGCGCTATTCGGCATGTGCTTGACTAGCACTTACAGCAGCTGGAGCGACCTCATAGGTTCCTCACAAAGAAAATACAGGATGTAAACAACATGAACTATGTGGATAGACTAAAAGCCTATCCCTTTACTCTGTCTACTACCAACTTTTAAGAGGTGACCCATGCCTGACCTACGAGGCACTCACAAATCTAGTCCTGATGGAGCTGCTACACATCTGCAAGTCAAGCAGCATGAGTGTCACCCAATCTAGGGATCTATACTTAGTCAGCAACTCAAGCAAAACATATTGGAGACACACTTATGTGTCTCAGAGATTGCCACTTCTTTCAAACAGGCTTCCTATTCACATTAACCAGAGTCCTTCCCTGAACCTCTTTAAACAAAGTTTGGCACAATGGATAGAGAATCACAAATTCATACCTGGGGTAGTGCCTATGCCCCTTACAGACAAGGGCAATCTGTAAGATACTCAATGCACAGGCAGAAATCCATGCCATCCTCTTGCCCTAGGGGCAATATTTTGGGTAAAATTGAATTATATTGGCTTGGCTCGTAAAGGCCCTTAAGACATTAGCCTAGTAATCTCCTGTGAACCTATGAATCTATGATCTAAAATAATCAACACAACTGTATAACTCATACAGTGTTAACATTGCCCACACAACCACCTTTAAATAGCATATTTATGCTCAACGAACAAAGCATAAAATAAACATTTCACTTCGGCATCTTTGTCCTCACATCCTACACACTCTAATTAGAATATTCAATCTTCATTGTTACTCAGTAGTAACTAAAGAGAAATCTAATGAACTTGTTCTAATGGTAACTAGAGCTTAGCTTATTAACTGAACAGATACACACAGATGACTAAAAGTGTCAACCAGCTACAGTTTAACCAGGTACAGTGCCAACTAACACCTAAGTTGACCAGGACTGTTACATGTATGCCTCACCTCAGGATTTTCAACTATCTGCTTAGTTCAGTGTCATTCCAGCAAGCCCACTACACTAAGTCCAGTTTTACTGTGTTACAGAAGTATGAGTCAATCCTACTTCCTCTATAGGACCTATGAAGTTAAAGCCCATTTCAAAGATGCTGTGAGAGGGGATTTCACAAGCTTTGCAGTTGATAGATAGATGGGTTTCTATGAACTGATTGAATGGTCAGATCAGTGTATATTACAAGATCGAACCGGGAAGATTGAAAAAACAGAAACTCTAAAAGAATGGGAACTTTACCGTGCATGATCATGGTACAGTGGCGACTGGTGAATCATTCCTTTCACCATTGTAGTGCATTCCCAGAGTTAGTATATATAGTTAGCAGGAGATGAGGTAAGGTGCAGGGGGTTTTGCTCCACTGAAAAAGGCTTTTATCTTTTCCAGCTCAGTTGTATAATTATTGTTCATCTGTGTGTTTCAGTAAATTATTTAGATCCATCTCTCTCTCTGCTTATGTTTGGCATGCAAAATTCTAATACCTGTTCTGTTACTTTCCTCTGTTCCTTATTCCATATTTTTTAATTATTTAATCTTCTTCCATGTTCACAACTTTCATTGTTCAGTCACCGATAAGTATCAGTACACCTTATTTGCTCATTCTGTCAGTCATAGTTTGTACTTGCTCATAAAAATGATCAACTTCCTCATCATCTGCATTTATTGTTGGAGCGTATGTCTTTATTATACTCTTTTTAAGTGGTGTAACAGACCGACTGGTATACATTTCATTATAATCATTTCAGTCATCTTCTTAATTATTACTATGATAGAGCATTTTTGTATTTCAAAATAAATACAAGTATTAAATATACTTACTTATGCTTACTACTATATATATATATATATATATATATATATATATATACATAAGTATTAAATATAAAGTATTAAATATAAGTATAAACACAAGTTTGTATTTCATGGTGTAATATGTGTCCACTGGTTTCTCCGTGTCTACAGCTAATTTATTCCAGTTCACTGATACCCAGCAGATCAAGATGTGCACATTTCATTCTTGATTATATGATCTTTCCTTGATCCATACTTTAATGATTCCATTTCCCAGTATGTAAAGTATCTTTTGCAGCATCTAACTTTCATTTCATGAACAACATCAGAAGGAGGACATTTCAAAGGCTTCAATCTATTTATGACAAAGACCACCGTTTTACACTTATGTTATTCTGCTTTTGCCCAGAGGCAACACTGCACACTTTCTATCATGACAAGATCATCTTCTAGCAATATATTATAATTTGTTTTAGTGTGACTTGACATCCATCATGTTTACATGGTAAGAACAGATTGGCAAGCCTTACTCCTGCACATGTTGCATTAATGCTGCTGCTTTTGCCACAGTTGCCAAAACTATTCCAAATTATTGCTACTCAGTATGGATGTTTCGGCAATGGAGCTGAGATCTTTCCATTTTAGGAAACCCTGCTGATATTTAAATTACAAACAAAAGCTTCCACTACCATTGATGCATGCAAGTCCTTGTGGCATGACAAGCCAGAATGTAAGCACCTTTTTACCTATGCATACTAATTTCATTTTCCACACAGCAGTAGAAACAATTGAGAATCCCAAACAATTTGCATCATTATCTGTGCAGAAATAACAACTACGCAACCAGTAATTTCATATGGGGAATTGTAACCAGAAAGTAAATATGAAGGAATAGACACTGACAGCTGTAAGCTAATCAGCATTATAGTTGAGCTAATGGGGGGGGGGGGGCAGTTGCAGTGGGCAATGAGGCAATGAAACACCTTTGTCTAGATTTTATCAATTCTGTGGTGAAGATACCACTGAGAAGTAACTGCTTTCATGGACCATTCTCTCCTGTTTGCTTGTATGCAGTGGTTCTCATCTGATATCATTTCTGTGTCATAGGCAAACATTTTCTGTCTTTCCGCCTTTTTTTGCCCATTTAAATAGCATTTTGCTGTTGCAAATTTATACATAACATTAAACAAAAGTAAATGGAATTGTTCTCATTTATGTCATTTGCCTAAATGATTTATAAGATAAAGATGATCCCAGGGATTCATTAAGAAGCGTGCACACTTTGTGCTAAGCATAAGAGTTTACTAGGTGTTATCATGATGAGCAGTGCTGTTCATTGAATGTACAAGCTACTGAGCAAGCCTATACATTCAGCAGCACTAGTTCATGGGCAGAACAAGTGTTAGCAGCCATAAAGAGATGCACAGAGACTCAAGTACAGTATGTAAACAATAGGCTGTGCAAACACACAAACCCAGTAAGCTAGCATATGCGGACAGTACAATATGACACAAGGGCAATTTGAATGACATAAATAAGAGGCAGAGAAGCTTAGGGAGGAATGTGTAGTTAACTATAAGTAGTTTGCTGTATAAACAACACTAATTAAATTTATTTTAACTATATGATTAGTCCTCTTCACTTAGTGAAACTTACATAATAAAAGGAATTGCTGACTAAAGGATGTAAGAGGGACATAAAGGTTACAGTGTAGCAAAGGAGAACTAATGTTATAAATTTTTATAAAATGCTGAGTTGAGATAGCAGTTAGCAAGGACAGTAGCTACATTAAGGAATATCTGCATGTACTGCAGTTATTGCATATCAGATGTATATCCAGAAAGTTATCTGTTGTAACCAACAGTATGCTGTATTCCCCACTTATCATGTAAAAACAAAAATATATGAAACCTAAACTTGTAACCATAAAAATGGCATTATAAATTCACACATGTAGAAGCCAAGCATGTCGTTCATATTAAAGAAAATTATAAAATGAAGTATCATAAAATATAAATGAATGGTTGCCAGTGTACATGTTCTGTTGCATGCTTAGTAATATTTCTGTTATTCATATAATTATATTGAGGATACCTAGTGTAACCTGTGTGACAAGTGTATGGAAGTACTCTCCCATTTTAATGTGTACTGAGGGAGTGACCAAAGTTAATCTATTACATGCACATAAGTAGTGTTAGAACATAGAACTGTCAGAATGCCCTTTCCTTATGTGTATGAAACGGGTCCCCTTCACATGATCGACTTTTCACAAAGTCGAAATTCATATGGCCGAGACCATATGATCGACTTTTGAAAAGTCGACCATGGGGAACCGCTATCTTCTTACAGTGCGGAATGGGAAACTTTCCCTCTTCCGCACTGTAGTGCGATCTCGGAGTTGGTATATTTAAGTTACAGGGGGTGTGGGGGCAGAGCCCCCCCATGGAGGGGTGCAGGGGGGCAGAGCCCCCCTGATAACAGCTTTTTTGTAAGTGTTTGTTGTGTTTTTGTGTTTACATGTTCGGCTTTTCAAAAGTCAGTCATATGTTCTCTGCCATATGAATTTCGACTTTGTGAAAAGTCAATCATGTAAAGTAGACCTGTATAAAACAAACAATACTGATGGCTGTTAGTGTACACACCAGTGGACATATTGAGAAGAATCATGGGCAGGTGTACAATCATTCCAGTAATTGTAGTAAGTGATGGAACAAGCAATTTTGTTGGCAATCTGCATGTTGTGAATGTTACAATGTTAGTGACTGTTCATGCATGCTGTGTACATAGCAAAATACAGAAGGACATACACATAGACAGATGTCTCACATCGACCATGATATAAATAGAATAATGATCTGATATACACAGTACCATTTTTCTAACTGTAGCAGATGTGACATATGTACATGCAAAATGTGGCATTAACCAAGGTAAAAGTAAGTGGAGTCAGTCCCCTAGCAAAGAGTTTGTATCGGAGTGTCATGATATATATTAATATGCATGGGATGTATTTATGCGTGTGTAAGAAATGGATAGGTAGCCCACACAAGACTTTGTAAAAATTAAAGTCATTGCTAGCAGCATGCCATTAATACATCAGATAAGGGGAAAATGTAGCAAATGCACGTCTACAATTATTTCTATGATGCATTTGTGTTACTAAGTCATGATATGATGCATGTCCTTTCTGGTGCAAGTGGCACAGCATACATGCTGACTTAAGTAAGTGCACTAGACTTCAAATCTGAATGCATTATATTTAACTGATATGAGGCCCTGAAACAGCAATGTGTTACTAAGTAACCTGTTGATGATTTACATTGCATATACACCAAATGTGCACTGGCCTGTGACAAATGTTGTTTCCTCTGCTCATAGGTCACTAACTGCATTTTGTGGATGTTGGCAAAGCAAACATTCCAGAGGCTCATTCAATTAAGTCCAGATAAAGAACAACAAATATCTCATGACATTTTGATGACCTAACTGTCTGTTTGCTACATGCTACGCATTGACTACATCATTATACTGGGCTTGCTCACAAAGAATCACAACAGAGAACACAGTAGCATCAATTACCCATAAACACACAAGAAAGTAACATAGCATTTTGCAGCATGCACACATTAAGAAATGTTGTATAATCCTGCTTTTGCTATAAAGCACTAGAACATGAACAAAAGAATGACATTAAAGAATTCATGCAATGCAGAACATTACTACTGATGAAATAAATAATGTCTGTGACTATTCCTCACAGACTCAACATTTGTATCTTGCCAGACTTAAACACATGCCTATAGCAGATTTCATAGAGATGTGGATCAGCCATCGATGTCACAGAAAGAAGCATATTGGTCTCATCAAGAACACACTTGAAGGAAGCACATTACTATCCTATTGTAATAGGTATAATTAGATCACTATCCTATTGTAATAGGTATGATCGCATTATTACCCTATTGGGATGGGTATGATTACATCACTATCCTATTGTAATGGGTATGGCACCTCTAACATACAATGTGAGACCTGAGTAATGTGGTCCTCATAATATGCCATATCTGCATTCTTTGCCTAAGCCACTCCTGTCTGTCACAATTGTCCATAGAGCAGATATTACCAGATTCAAACCCCTGCTAAGCGTGCTCTTCATGTGACAGAGATGTGCATTAAATGCATCTTCCACAGGTGATAGCAAGGAAACCTGTTCAAAATGACACAAATCAAGGTGTGGTATAAGAATGAGCTTTTTTACCACCCCCCCCCCAAAAAAAAAAATTGTCTGATTTTTGAAAAGGAAGCAACTATGTTAATGCTCACACAGCTGTGGGTGGTCCAGTATCACTGTTGTTTTGCCAAGACATTCATTTCCATCCACATTGGTTTCTATACATACAGTCCAAGATTCCAGCAACAGTCTATCTGCATAGATATACTATACAAATCATTGTTAACTGTATATACTACAGGACCACTCTCAGCACAAGAATCATGGAGCACCATGGAACACCTATCTGACTGCCATAAAATTCCCAATGTGTTAAAAGATGTTTGTGCAACATAAAAATGGATATAAGCAACTAGATGCAATCTTGCATGCATCACATCAGTGCACTCACATAATGTTGTCCTTTTCTGGTATTGAACAGCCATCTTTCTAGGTCCATAAGCTAAACAAAAAGTTTATTAATCACATACACCACAGACAAAGTCTTACAGTTCTGAGACATTACCTATATAAAATTAAGATATCATATTATGCGTTGCAAAGCAGTTATTGAAGGTAAAAGTTATGGGGGTAGCCTCTCCCACCGTAACTATATACATTACAACTGTGGATGTCACTCATGCATAGAAGTATACTAACACATGCACTCATAATATTCGGTCACTGTGGGGTTCAAACTCATACAAATTTGACCACATAAGGTGCATAATATTGTGTAGACTGAATGTGCATGAGATGCTGCACTTTAACTGTTAGTGTGTATCTGAAGGCATTCCATCTTATTGCTGCATAGATACAGGATGTGTGCTGCAATCTGCTTAAAAGAGTGGTATGATCTGTCTCCTTGTCTCAAAACATTGCACAATATGAGGTATGTACAAATGCATATGGTGCATAATGCAGTCATCTCTGTGACAGTAAAGTCACAATCATGTACAATGCATAGTTAGTCACAGATTAGAACTCACAGCTTACTAAGGCAACAAGCTACAGAAGATAGCATCATTTCCTCATGACACGGGAGAAGGTTTACTTATATCTCTAGAAAAGGCACATTTCAACAAAGTGCACCATCTGTATTCAATAAAGAAGTTGCTTTTGCTAAAATGTACATTATAGTATTGAAAAAGAAAAGTATTGCAAGAGAAACATCCAGCTTGTACACATCAGATATGTGGGTAAAAAATTGTTCCCAGCATGTACATTCACACTCATACTGATAGAGCTAAGTTGAGAAAGTAATGTCTGGCTTTAAACACATTTTCAAACTAAGAGCACAAGCAAGGACATAGTACCTGAATTGCATGCACCATACACAGTGTTGGTTTACAACTCTGACAGTGCATATTTGAATGGATGACATCACCACTGTTTTAATAGGGTGATGTGTCTTTTAAAAGGGAATTAAAGTTGTGAGACAGCACAGTAACACTGGACACCACTACATCATAAATGTTGAAGACATCTGTACAAATCATAAGAGAGAGAAACTCACAGTAGTCATTGTTGGATTCAAACCACCTATTTATCTTGTTACACAATCTACAGAACACTGTATCAACAGTCAGTGCTTCAGAAGTCTGATTGCAGTTATGACACAGTGCACATTTGAAAGCATGTCATCAGTGTGTGATTTTGGTTTGCCTTTGGATGCTGCAAATTGATAGAGGATGCCTCTCCCATTGTAACTATGTCCCCTAAGTAGAAGTTTATATAATGGATTCTGTGATCGAGGAGATTCTACATGACAGTACAGACATATACACACACAGTTATACTATTTAATCAGTTCCTGATTTAAACCACCTACTTACTGAATTACACAATGTAGAAAACACAGCATCAACAGAGTGCCACAGGAGAAATTGGATTGCAATGCTGAGAAAGTGCACATTTGAAACAATGACATCATTGTATTGCAGGGAATGTATTTTGTCAAAAAATGCAAAAGATTGGTGGAGGGGGGGGTAGTAGTTACACACTCTCCTGATGTTTTGTAAGTTAAAGCCTACACAACAGATATTTTGATGCAGCCAATTCAAAGTGACAGTATAGACACATACTCAAACTCCTGTTATTTATGCAATGTTGGATTTGAATCACCTACATATCTAGTTAGATGATCTAGAAAGTGCACTATGAACAGCATGTGCCACAGGAGAAGTCAGATATTATCAGTGTGTTGAATGGAAGATGTGTAAGTTAAAAATGGAATCAAGTGATGGGGAATCCTCCCCGGGTATAAATGTTTCTCCTGAGTAGAAGTGTACACATCAGATGAGTGAGTCGATGCAGTCCAACGCAGCAGTACAGACAGACTCATGAAACTCTATTAATGCTGTTCTTGAACACCTACCTGTCTATTCATACAATCTAGAAAAAAACAGTAGGGCAATATTTAATGACTTCAATCCTCAATGATCTGGCAGCAATTCACATATGTTGTGGAGAGCACTCCACAAATTAAGATACAGAAAGGATGACATCCTTTGAAAATCTGTATACTTTAGAGATATTTTTGTACAAAAAAAGTGTTTCTAATGTGGATCACGAAGAGATAGGAGGATTTAACTATAATGAGGACATACAGAGGTGGGCTCATAACATATGTAGCACACAGTTGCACACAAACTATTAGTACAGAAAAAACATTACATAATTGTATCATCTACTTCTAGAGTCAAACTCTTAGTTTTATAAAAATACTGTACAGACCAGAGGGTTATCTCAGCTCACCACATGGGAATTCATACTATCCTCTGTTAGAAACAGACATTTTCAGGAATACTGACAACAGGTTGACAAAAGGGAGAATGTAGGCATCAGACTTCATTACAGTTATATCAGTAATAACAACCCTTAGGGTACATGTGACATCCAAATGCCAAATAGATATGCAAGGGTAACTGTATCACACTTTCGTACTTTCAGTCTGTTTTGCTATAGCACAGTGGAATTGAGCATATTTGTGCTGAAGTAATTGTAGAAGTGTAGCCTAAGGCAAAAGCTCCATAAGAGGTACATGCAAGCACAGGAGGACTATGGCTGACCAAGTTCACAGGCGACTGCAAGCTAGGAGCTATAATTGACTCTACGGCTGACACAGACATCCTCCAAAAAGGTCTCACTGAGACAGATACCTGGTGTCAAAACCATGGCCTCAAGCTAAATGCCAAAAAGTGCATAGTCATCCCCTTTAGAAAGAAAACAAACTACCCACAAATTATCACATAGGTGGTATCCCCCTAAATACGGAAGATGAAATAAGGGATCTGGGGACCCAAGTAGATAGTGCTCTCTCCTTTAATAATCACATTGCCAAAGTGGTTAGACAATCCTTCTATGTGGCCCACGTAATCATAAAAGGGTTTGCATCCAGATCAAAAGAGGTCATTGTGCCCCTCTACGCATCACTCATCAGACCCATCATATAGTACAACGCCCCATTTGGGATGTACCTTACAAGACACCTGCAAAAGCTGGAAAGACCACAGAAATACCTCACAAAGAGGATCACTGGCCTCAAACAGATGCCCTATGCAGCTCGACTGAAGAAACTCCAGCTGTACTCAGTTGCATGCCACCTACTCAGAGGTGATCTCTGCCTGACATACAAGACCATGTCCAACCCAGAATTGATGGACATGCTCCACCTAAGGAAAACCATATCCCCTCGAGCCACACACTCTAGGGATATATACCTCACCACAACAATAAATAGGATGTGATGGAGGGATAGATTCCTGTCCCAGAGACTTCCCATGCTCTGGAACAAGATTCCAATCTACATTAGTCAGAGCTCCTCACTAACACTCTTCAAGAGATACCTTGATGAGTGGATGGGAAACAGGAAGTTTACCCTAGGGATCACTTCAGTGGCTCTGCTAGAGAAAGGCACAGGGAACTAATCTAAGGGGGTGGCGAAAGCCAATACATTCTGGCTAGGCTTATAAATGCCTTTGGGCAGATAGCCTAGGACCTACCTATCAACCTATGAACCTAAGACATGAATTGCCATTTACCATCAGTTACTACTGTCGCCCTGTGCCATGCATTGCACAAATGCTGAGGACACAGAGTTATTACACAGAAGGCTATAGAGAGAAAGAGAGAGAGAGAGAGAGAGAGAGAAAGAGAGAACATTTTTGCTTACGGGCTATTTCAGGCCATCTTTGTTGTGTGTTAACCAGATTTGTCATCATCATTCTTCTGTCATTCTCACTAAAATAAAGTGTTTCCAATAAGGAGCAAACACATTAACACAGAAACAGGATAATGGTGGGTTTAATAACATATGTAGCCAACAGTTATACACAGGATAGTTATATGAAAAGACAGTCAATAAGACTTTGACATACGTCTGGATTAGAACCATTGACAGTATGAAAAATGAACTCTATAGATCTAAGCATTATCTCAGTACACCACATAAAAAGTCTTACTTCCCAAAGTTATAATCACAGAATTGAAGGGACAGTGACACTGAAACAATGGTCAATGTAGGTATTAGGCTTCATCACAATAATGACAATGATAAAATTCATTAAGTGGGAACATTATATTCAGCAGTCAAATAAATATCCAAGAGTAAAAAGTGATCAAGCAGAAGGTGGAGAGAGTGAAAGAGATGGAGACAGGGACTGAGGCATGCAAAGACTTTTGTTTATTGAACATTTCTTACTATCTTTGTAATGTGTTTCTTTTCTTTTGTTTTTTTTCCTCATAATTATTCTGTAATTTTGTGTACAATAAAGTATTTGCAATAGGGAGCAAGCAAGGGGTAGGAGAGTCAAAACATGACTAAGACATAAGCAGGCTAATGGTGAGTTAATAAGTCACTCACTTGGGGATGGAACTTGTATGCAAATGATTTAGTGCTCCACTGCTAAAATGCTGTTCTATATATATTTTCCTTTTCTTACTTGCTTCATGAAATGTTGTAATTTGAGAGAAATAAAGAAGTTTGTACTTATATACATAACAGTAATATAAAATGACATTAAATAATAGTTTGACATACCTCTGGAATCGAACCCCTGACAATATGCAAAAACAACAGTCTACAGTTATGTGAATATCACAACACACCATAGAGAAATTCTTACTTTTTGACATCCAGCAGTCTAATAAGTATTGCAGTAACTGTCTCAAACTAGTGCCTTGATTCTATATTGCTATAGCACAATGTGTTTAAGCACATTTACCTGAAAACAACTGGACTAGTGCAGGTGATAGCAAAAAACTCAAATGTTTTGCAATATTACATGAAACACTATTTACTGTCACTCAGCACTGGTGAACAATGCCATGATATGTGCAAACTCAAAAAAATGAAGGATTTTTGTATGGGCCATAACAATCCATGTGTGTCATGTGTGATCCTATTTTTGACTGGATTAAATGTGTGGAAAAGCAGTTGATAGGACGTTGGTGAAAATGGGGGAGGGGAAGGCAAGTAGAGTGTAGGACACAAGGAGAAGAATAGAGTAATGCGCAGGATGCTGGTGGGAGAGCACCATAGCTATGCACTTCTTCACAACATAAATTTAGAATTGTAAATATCAGTTTGATGAATTTGGAGAATTACCACACAACAATGGACTGACTGGGCCTAAACAATGTAGCAAGAAAAGACACAGACAAAGTGGAGAGCTATGTATGCATATATTTTTTGAGGGACAGGTGTCCTTTTTTTTTTTTTTTTTAGCTTTTTTTCATAGAGAGATAACTATTGGGGAAGGAGCTTAGGAATAAAGGGATCAGGTAGGTTTGATAGGCTAGGTAAGGTGCAGACACACAAGACATACAAGAAAACTAGGGATGTGCACAAATGTTGGGGGATACCATGATTAGTGATAGTAGGGGACATCAGAGTTGCAGCCACATCCAGCTTGAGTAGAGTGAGAATCTAGTTCTCACCCTCAGATCTGTCACCACTGTCTTGTGTCTCATGTTTTCTGGGTCAGTGCTGGATGTGGCATTAATTTTGCAATCTAACTCAGAACCTTCTCAACACTGCTGATTCAGACACTGAGGCTCTTCTCCATGATTTCTTCCACCAGCCCTGTCAGCCCTTGATGGATAACAAATTAGCTACCTTCAGTACTACTCCTGGCAGGTACCACTGCAACAACAGCCAGAGCAGAGCTACCTTACACAGCTGGAGCAGGTAGAGTAGGATTTGTGGAGGCAATGCTGACAGATTGTATGTGCTCCCTGTGGAGGTGCTACCGCAGACAGCTTTGGATGTATGTCAGACCAAATCCAGTGGCCAGTCTAACTTTCTAAGCTGATGGTCATTCAGGTTTCAGCAGCAACGTATCCAAAAAAAAGGACAAAAAACAGAGACAGAGGGACAGAATGTTGGGGGAGACAAAACAGAGATAATAAAATCATTGCCATGTCACATTTTTTTCAATACATAAACAAATATGGCATGTACATAAATTCACCTTTGCCACACCCAATTTAGATTTTGCATTTACCAGCCTATGTGCAATGATGAACAGTCTTGTCAGAAGCATTTCTACAGTGGAAATCAGAAAAATGGCCTGGCATTGACATTAGGAATAATTCCTTTAAAAAGCAAAGATGGTATGAAATATGGCAGTCAGACTTGGCCCTGAGTAATGTTCACCTATTTTACATGAATGAAATGAAAAGGCTCTATGATATTTACTATAATCACTGCTATTTACAGTTAAAATGTATGAATTGTGACATGATGGTTTGTTGGGACATGCACAATACAAAATTTGAGTAATACCATCTGTGAATCAAATCTTCAATCAGAAAAAAAAATAAAGGAGTAACTAGTAAATATTACGTATTAACTGTGTATGCCACAGTGGTGCATATTTTTTTAAGGTCCTTGAGCTATACAAATTTCAAAATTACTGGAGATATACTCAAGAAATTCTTGTATATATGTCACTTTAACTTCTTGTAGTACTGGTGTTCTAAGTAAAACTCATTATGTGTGCTTGTCATACATTTTATATGGCTGTAGTTGCATGACATGAGTAATACATGTTGTGGTAGGTTTCACAAATACTTTATATGACATACTGTCCTATGCACAAAAATATATGTGATTAGTCACATAATTTTAATTACATAGTGTACACATTATACCTCTGCACATGTATTTTGCATTTACTATAATCACAGTTATGCTTAGCATAATGTAGACGCATATTTGAGTTATGTAGCAATCAAAAATGAGAGTTGTGTTGCCAATTTCAAGTTTGTAATTGGCATTTCTTTTTAATGTTACATTACTAAGGAAAAATGAGTGACAATACTAATTCTGAGCTCCTCAGTAAAACTATCTGTAAACAGGATTTGAACCCTGCATTTACTGCTTCTTTAAGCTCACTGATACCACACCCTGTGCCACAGAGACAATTAGCTGTGAGGTGCATTTTCTTTACTTATTACTATCCAGAGTGTTGAGGGCAGTGCACCAGCACCTTATAGGTTCATAGGTGTGTACTAGGCTAATGCTCCTGGAGCCTTTACAAGCCTAGCCCATGGGATTACCCTGGCATTGTACCACTTAACCATATTTCCTACTGCATCTGTCGAGTAGAACCACTGGAGTGATCCCCGGGGTGAATTTTCTATTTCCCATCCACTCATCAAGATTTCTCTTGAAGAGGGCCAGTGAGGTGCTCTGCTTGACATGTATGGGAGGTCTATTTCATAGCATGGGTAGTCTCTGAGTTATGAACCTGTCCCTCCAGCATGTTATGTTGGTTGTAGTAATGAGGTTGAGGTCTGTGGAACACGTGATGCAGAGGGATTGGTATTTCTTTAGATGCAGCATTTCTAACAGAGCTGGGTAAGACATGGCTTTGTAAGCCAAGCAGAGATTGCCTCTAAGTACAGAGAATAGTTGGAGTTTTTTGAGTCTGTCCATATAGGACAAATGTTTAAGGGATAGGACCCTTTTTGTGAGGTACTTTTGCAGCATCTACAGTTGTTGCAGGTGTCTATTGAGGTACATGCCAGGGAAGAGTAGAGGGGGGCAATGACCTCTTTCTTCCTGGATGCAATACCCTTAGTAATGAGATGTACCACATAGAAGGTCTTTCTGACCACAGTGGCAATGTGAGGTTGCTGTCAATCTGTGTTCCTAGATCTCTTATAACTCCTTCTGTGTTCATTGGACTGCAATCAATGTGGTAATTCAAGGGAACCAAGTTTTTCCCAAGGGGGATGATGACACATTTTGTGGCACTGAGCTTAAGGCTGTGGTTTTGACACCAGTCATTGGTCTCATTGAGGCCTTTCTGTAGGATGTCAACATCACATGGGGAGTTAATAATAGCTCCCAACTTGCAATTGTCTGCAAACTTTGTCAGCCAGAGTCCCTTTGTGTTGGCCTTGACTTCAGAGAAGTAGATACCAAACAGGAGAGGACCAAGGAGCGAACCCTGTGGGCCTCCACTCATGACTGGTCAATAGTCTGACTTGGAGTCAGCTACTTTTATACTGTGGGTTCTATCTGTGAGCCAGTTTGCAATTCACCTAGTGATATAGGGGTTGATGCCTAGCTTAGTGAGTTTTTCTATGATTCCTGAGCTGGGAATGGTATCAAAGGCCTTATTTATTTATTTTTTTTGCATTCAGCTGGGAGGTGCAAATACAAAGTACAAAAAAAAAAAAAAAAAAAATATATATATATATATATATATATATGTATATATATATATATATATATATATATATATATATATATATATATATATATAGTTCCACTTCATATGATCGTAAACTCATAACATCTAAATTCAAAACAGCGAGACCAAATGATCGAAAATCCAAAACATCTAAAACTCATAACATCAAATCTCAAAACATTGAAAACTACAAAGCAACTATAAATAACACCCCACACACTGTTTGCTACATTTATGCAGGGGGGCAAGCCTCCGTGTACCCCCTTAAGTGGGGGACTCCACCCCCACACCCCCCATTAATTAAATATACCAACTCTGAGGTCGCACTGCAGTGGTGTTAGGAAATTAACTTTTTCCCCCACTGTAGTGCGACCTCGGAGTTGGTATATTTAATTTACGGGGTGGTGTGGGGGCAGAGCCCCCCACATGGGGGTTGCAGGGGGGGCTTGCCCCACTGCATAAACATAGTAAAACCTCTGTGGGATGTTATTTATAGTTGCTTTGTAGTTTTCAATGTTTAGAGATTCGATATTATGAGTTTTAGATGTTTGGGTTTTAGATGTTGCGGTTTAGATGTTATGAATTTAGATGTTATGGGTTTTCAATGAGACAGAGAGAGGTTTACTATCAAAATGTGGAACAGTACTTAAGCTAAACTGGGATAGCCGAATGTGTGTTTTCAAGTATCCGTAATGCCGATCTGGAAATGTTTGAATCCTCATTAGCGAACGGTTCTGTGCATTCGCTAATATGGGATTGACTTTCTGATAACAGATCGTACTTCAGTGAGGATCGGGACATGTATGCTTTTCCTCACTGTAGTGCAATCTTGCAGATGGAATATATAATATGCAGGGGATACGGGGGTGCAGGAGGACTTTCCCCCCCCCCCCCCGCAAAAACTTTACAGGTAACATAAAACTTTGACACTGGAACTTCTGGTGTTCAAATGTGGTTTCCATGGTTACCATTTCTGACATTTGGGTAGTTCTGTTTTACCAAATTCAGATAACAAATATGATCAAAAAGTAGAAAACTGTTTTGATTTTCCACATTTTGACATATATACATATAAATATATATATATATATATATATATATATATATATATATATATATATATATATATATATGGTTTACTATTATAAAGTCAGTGTAGGATTGCACACCAATGAACTATTCGAACTACAGATGTTCAAATAGTTCATATGTGTGCCAGCCACATAATCGAATGGAATATTTGTGAATGGATTCACAAATATAGCATTCGATTATGTACAGGGATCGTGGTACAGTGTGGTAAGGGAAATACATCCCTTTCCTCACTGTGGTGCAGGAGGGCTTTCTCCCCTACATAAACGGGATGGTAGGTTTCCTAGTTAGGGAGTTACAGGAAGAGTGGGATTGTTGTTAAGTGCCGAAAATGTTGTGTTTGACATTTTCGGCATTAACAGCTGTTTTTCGACACCAGAGCCATTAGGTGGTGTGCACTTTATATATATATATATATATATATATATATATATATATATATGTATATCTATAAACATATTATATGGTATATCTAGTAATCAACTGACCACTTAGGTTCATAGGTTCATAGGTGTTTACTAGGCTAACAACCACAAGGGCCTTTACGTTGGGTAAGATTCCCATTCTAGTCATAGCCAGTTATAGATCATGGGTCACAACTCCCACAAAGCCTACTTGACCAAACTGGAGACAATCCAAATTTTACCAAACACACTGGTTATAGGGGATTTTAATTATCCCAGCATCACCTGGGAAACCTATGTTAGCCCTAACTCACTAGCTCAAAAGTTCCTTTACTTTGTTAATTCAAATGCCCTTGATCCCCAAAAAAGGGAGCAAACATCCTGGATCTGGTTCTCACCAACATGTCAAACAGATGTACTGCTGCAACTGCCAGAACCTCATTAGTTAATACTGACTACAAATCAGTCATCTTCAAGCTGGCACTAACACCAGAACACCCAAAGAGTGAAATCAGACTAAAAAACTTAGCAAAGCAAAGTATGTCTTCCTAGGTGAAGGTGTAAATGCATTCCAAGACCTATCCCAAGCTGCAAGTGGTAACTATACCAAAGCTTATAATAAAGCCCTGTATAATCACCTATGTAAGTATATAAACTCATCTGAACCAGAAAGAATCAAATCCAGACCCCCAAGTAAAAACAAACTGCCGAGGTGAACATCCAGCATCAATAAATTTTACAATAAATGCAAAATGTTACTGTCCAAGAAAACCAAGGTAAGGCCCCAACAATGGGGAAGCACCCTTCCTAGCCTCAACAGGCACCTAAGACAACTTGTCAAATCCTCTAAGGGCTCCTTTGAGAGAAACTTAACAAGTACAGCCAAGAATAACCATAAGACCTTTTACAGCTATGTGCATAACCTAAAGAGTAGGACCTAAGCATGTGCAGAACTAGTGGCCAATGGTATCACATACACTGACTTCACAGAGATAGCAAACCTGCTAGTGGATAGGTTTGGCAAAAATTTCCCTCCATTATCTCCTGCTAACTTAGAACAAACCATCCCCCAAACCCCACCCCTACTCTACATATCTGAAGAGAAGGTCCTCAAAGCCTTTTCCAAGGCAAAAAAACAGAGATTTTGAAGACTGGTCAGTGATGATGCTAGATCTCGTGAAGAGATGGCCACACTGATTGGGATGTTCAAAGATAAGGGATACCTGCTTTGTTTATTAATTAATATTAGGAATGAAGTTACTACAAAGAGGAATACACTTTTTGTCCCCATTTTGAGGTTGAGTGAAGGTTCTAGACTTAATTTTATACAGAACTCCCATGGGAGTGATGTTATGGTCATTCACTACACCACTGACACACCTGCGATTATCAATACACTTAATACTTTTTTGGGTCCTAACTCTAGGTACAGCTTTAAAAATAAAATTAGGTGGCATGCCAAAGGTGGCTTATAGTAGAGCAGCAATTTGAAAGAATTATTTGAGATATGATGTTACCAATTCCTGTGTATACAAATCCATGATGTACAAATGTGGAGCATGCAGGTATTGTACGTTTATTAATGATGGTCCTTATGTCACCACTGATGTTTACAATACAACCAGTCAATGTCCAGGGTGTTGCAACAGTGACATGAAAATGGTGGTTTATGTTGCGACCTATATGGGATGCCCAGCTTATTATGTGGGCAAAACCATATGGAAGTCAAGAGAAAGGCTAGCTAAACATAATAAGAAGATAGAAAATAAGAAGACGAGCAGAGCCCTATATGTATACAGTTTGAACTGTGTTAATTTCAAGAGATTTTTATTTTTTTGTCATTGATAAGATGAATGACAGTGAAAGAGGGGCTGCTTTGAAGGTTTTAGTAGAAGAAGAAGTAGAAGAGATTTTTATTTTTTTGTCATTGATAAGATGAATGACAGTGAAAGAGGGGCTGCTTTGAAGGTTTTAGTAGAAGTCAGAGAGACTGTTTGGCAGTTGAGACTTAATGCAAAGCACAACCAGGGAATAATGACTGTATTTCAATTGCAGGGGCTTCAAAGAGAAGGGTGATGCAGGTCTGAAGTTGTAGTTTAACCTGTGTTCATTAAATATTTTTCTTCTTTCTCAATTGTTTCCATTTATTCATCTATTTATTGATGGAAGTAATTAAGCTTTTTAGGGGGTCACTAATGTGGCCTTTTATGTATAAAAAGCCTTTTTAAATGTTTTTAAAAAATGTTCATGCTGCTGAATAGTTCTATAGTTCACTTTAAATATATTAATATATTAATATTTGAATTAATAATATTTCAAGAAACAATATAGTTTATTCAGCCATTTGCAGACGTAATTTGTCATGTAATATCTTAAGGTTATTTAAATGCAATGGTATTGTAATTGCTACTCTGATGACACCCGTTAGTTAGTAGGGCAAAACCACTAAGTCTGTTCTCTGTTGTTCATTTTTTTTGGGGGAGGGTTAAAGTGGATTTAGTATTCTTGCATTACCAGTCGCGTGGTGCTTTTTTATTTTATTTTATTTTATTGTATTTTTATTAAGTGTTACAGCCTCTATGGGACCAGATGACATTCAAGGCTGTCTTCTAAACAGGCTAAAACATGAACTAGCATCACCACTAAGTATCTTTTTCAATCACAGCCTAACCACAGGCTTTGTTCTTGTGGAATAGAGAACAGCAACAGTTATTCCCCTCCACAAAATGGCCTAGCAACAGACAGGGGGAATTAGAGACCCATAATCCTGACCAGCCTCATCTGTAAAACCATGGAATGTTTCATTATGGACCTCATAAATAAAGGACTAGGCAACCTCCAAACCCTGGATCCTACCCTAGTCGGTCTTGTGAAAGGCATATCCTGGTTGTTAAATCTGGAGGATTTCTTTGAAAATGTAACCAAGGCCATTGATGTGGGCAAATCTGTGCACACAGCACACCTCAACCTGGCAACGGCTTTTGACTCACTCCCACATTTGAACATTACTGATAAACTTAGCAAACTGAATGTAACCCCCTTCGTTGTAAGATGGGTCACCAAATGGCTCACAAACCAGACACACGGTATCCAAGTGGTTGACTCCACATCAACCAGCAGACCTGTTGCCAGTGGGGTGCTACAGGGCTCAGTGTTGGGTGTCCTACTGTTTGGTATATACTTCTCAGAAGTTAAGGTCAAAACTAAGGGGTTGTGGCTGACCATGTTTGCAGACGACTGCAAACTAGGTGCAATCATTGAATCCACAAATGACATCAATATACTCTAGGAGGGTCTCACACAGACCAGGAACTGGTGTATTAGTCACGGTCTCATACTGAATGGAAAGAAATGTGTCATCATTCCTTTCAGCACATACACTGTTCCCTTACACTATCAAATCAACAACAGTACCCTAAGTACCCATGAAGTGGTAAGGGACCTGGGATCACAAGTTGACTGTGACCTTAACTTTGACTACCATGTGTCTACTATAGTAAGGAAAGCTTTCTACATAGAACACTTGATTAGTTAAGGCATCACCCTGAGAGCAAAAGAAGTTATAACCTCCTATACTTGGCACTTATCCAGCCCATAATTGAGTAAAATGCTCGGTTGGCATGTACTGTACTAAGCACCTGCAGCAATAAGAGAGACCTCAGAGGTTTCTAACAGAGAAGATAAAGGGGCTCTTACAGTCCAACTAAAGTCCGTGTCAGTATACTTAATATCATTTAGACCTTTTAGGGAACACTTATGCCTGGCCTACAGACCAATTCAAGACCCAAACCTAATGAACTTACTGCACATCTGTAAATCAAATGGGACTATGGTTACCCATTCCAGGAAACTAAATATGGGCTGCAACTTACATAGGACATGCTGGAGAGTCAGATTTATCTCCCAGTGACTGCTGTGTCTTTGGAAAAGGCTACCAATTCATGTGAAAAATTGCACCTCTATGACACTGTTGAATAGGAACCTGGATGAGTGGATGCAGCACCATAAATTCTTTCTGGAGATAGAGCCCACGACCCTCCTGGACATGGACAGTCATCACTAAATGCAATCTTGGGTATTGACTAACATTTCTATGGTATTGCATTAGGATGAAATGGCTAGGCTTACAATGACCTCTGGATCACTAGCCTAGTAATCTCCTATGACCCTGTTATCCTATGGTCCTATTTTCAAATTCCTCATGTTACTGATTTTCTTTTATCATGCTTTACAAACTGTTATCATTTAGATCATGCATATCAAATGTTGTTAATAATATGGATAGCTGAGCTTCAAACAAACAAACATTTGAAACAGCAACTCACAAGGACTATAGCTAAAATATTTAGCATTTATCATACAGATTTAGGCTGTACAATTCATATACCAAAATATGTTCCAATTCTTATTCTGAAACATTCAATAAAATTACATGTAACCTGGTTTTGAACACTGCATTACCTAGTCTTTTTCTTTAAGCTCACTGCTCACTGAAATTACACCTTGCACCACAGCAAGAATTAGCTGATAGGTGCATTTTCTCCATTAGAAGAGCAAATGAGCCTAGTCTCAGTTCTGATAGATACACTTGCTCTTCTTTTCCTTAAAAGTGAACTAGTGTTCACTGCTAGTAACCATTGATAGAGAGGAGAGTGCAATGTTAAGCAGTGTACAAAGGTGAAAAAAAAGCAAAAAAATTAATTTAAACTGTCTCTTACTGATATTTTCTCAACTTTGTTGTCTTATGAAAATTTGCACATTAGACATCACAACTTTGACACAAATGGCACCCTGTCTAGATTTGAACCTTAACACCATGGCATTAACATGAAACATTTAAGAATTATTTTCACTATTTGCCACAGATATGGAGAAGTTAATGAAGAGAAAGATTATTATATATTCATGATTTGACACTGTATCACTTTACGCTAAAGGTCCAAGAGAAACATTCTCTTACACTTGTCCTTTGAAATTTGCCAAAGATATGTACAGGAACGTGATATTTGGAACAATGAATCTAAATAATTCCAGTAACAATAGTAACAATCTTTTGCAATGATGCTGTTTTTTTTCTTCTCTTTATTTGTAGCATCATTCGCTTTTTATGCTTTTCAAACAAAAATGCAATGCCATTTGGATTGATTTTGATATGTGTTTGTAAATTTATCTATTTATCTACTTCAGAGTAAGAAAAGTAAATCCCAGAATGCTAGATCCCTTGCCACTGAAATAAACAAAAATTCAGGAGCTTAATAAAAATTCACTGACGCCAAGTTTGAGACTAGAATATCTATCCAAGCCAAAGACAGTCAAAAGGTATTTATTTTAGTTATGTTCATAATCTCAAAAGCATAAAGCAACAATGTGCTGAGCTGATTGTAAAGGATGTTACCTACATTGAGGCTGAAAATATAGTAAACCTACTGTCTGATAAATGTAGCTCTAATTTTACCCATCTCTTCCCTCTGTCTGTCCATGAAGATATACCTGAACTGGCTGACCTCCAGCTATCACACAAGAGCAAATCCTAAAAGTCCTATCAAAAGCTAAAAATACAGCATTGATGATCCTGACAATATCACTGACTGCATCTTAAATAACATGAAGTATAATTTATCCACACTCCTAAAAGCACTGTTAAAATCTCAGCCTCTATCCAGCTTTTGTGCTATGCAGCTACAGCTACAGTCATTCTCCTGCATAAGGAACAACTTTCAACTGACACAGGCAGTTATAGACCCATAAGTCTGACCAGGCTCATATGAAAAAACATGGAAAGACTGATCATGGAATTAATCAGGACATAGGGAACTTCCAAACACTGGGTACATCTCAGTTTGATTTAAACAAGGGAAGGTGATGCTTACTCAACCTGATGGAGTTTTTTGAAAAGGTCACCAAAGCAATGGATGAAGGAAAAATAGTACACACCACATACCTCAACCTGGTCAAATCTTTTGATCTTATTCCTTACTCAGGCATAGTAGAAAGTTAATAAACCTAGAATGATCCCCTATGTCACACACTAGATTGCCATATGGTACATAAATCATACCTCAACCTGGCCAAAGCTTTTGATGCAATTCCATACTCAGACATAGTAGAAAAGTAAATAAACTGGGAATGATCCTATATGTCACCCACTAGATTGCCACATCTCACAGATAATCAAAATAAGGGTAGTTATCTCCACAGAGAGACCAGTCACAAGTGGAGTTCCCCAGGGCTCTGTCCTGGAAACTCTCCTGTTTGGCATCTACTTTACAAAGAGCTTTAGCTGTCTAAGTTTGCAGATGACTGCAAGCTAGGACATTCATTGAATCCCAAAAATGACTTAGCCATCTAGCAGGAAGGTTTATTTCTGGTATGATCCCAGTTATTCTCATTGGGGTAATATATTACTAGTGACCATGGGATGGATAAGACCAGTCTATAACCTAACTGGATAGTTTATTTCAAGCACAAAATGGCTAACTGGCTAGGTAGTTAACCTAGTATTTACCTATGAATCTATCTGAATTAGAGACAACTTTTTTACTCAGAGGCATAGTTGGATCAAAAGCATTTAGTAATAAAAATGTTATAAAGGTTAACACTTAAGTTAGTCATTGTAATCCTTGACATTTTGATAACTCTATTCTCCCTGCCACACCCTCAGTAGGTGTACATGAAACTAGCATAAGTGTGAAACACTAATTATTCCTGCAGTAAGACTAATCATTCCCAATTGCAAGCATTTAGTAAGCAACACTTCGCAATGCTCATTCTTGTACTGCTAGGGCATGTGCATGGAATTGTGTAGGTGCTCAAACCATGTTTACTTGTCCACCAGTTTGTGTGAACTTTGTGATTCATAAATGATAATGAATTTGCACCTGATCTGCATATTCACGGTGCACTTGTACTGTAGTAGGGGAAACTGTTTGGTCTTTGATACTTCAATACTGCTCTTTTACTGCTGTCATTGTAATTTGCTTGAGTACTTTAATATAGACTTCTGTGAAGGTATGTGATGCTTATTTAAAAATGAATGGTTTTAGACATCAGTGATAGCTTTCTTTTTACATAGCATTATGTGTTGTCTGCAGTTTGTTAGTATTTTATAACATGTTATATGATGACTTTTTAAGTAAATTCATGTGATGTTACTTGCCTTTATAGAAACATATCAATGAAGATGTGAGCACATATTATAAAAGTATTTTAGGAATAGTAGCAATGGCAGGGTTACATTGTAGTTGAGCAAATGTCTTAAGCCTGTGATATGTACCTGACATCAAACAAAGGTCATGCTAAATGGTAAATATATTTAACACCCCACATTTTAATTCATATATTTGTAAATTCTGCTATCTATTATGGACTTACACATTTTTGTCATCCTTAAAGTATTTTCTCATTGCTTTTAATTATAATTTTTTTGGTTAGCTTAGTTGGGGGGGTGATTTGTGTATTACCTGTGTGTATTCCTAGAGAGGCATATAATGAATTTCTATTATTGATGTTTGAATACATTCATATTTGTATTCTGGCCAGTCACTTTGCTTAAATTTCTGACACATATATGTGTTTCTCTCATTTCTCAACATATACAGGGATATGGAACCCAATACATCTGGCCCGCATAAACCAACATTTACAGATGCGGAGAATAAGGTGATAGTTCATGCCCTCTGGCAACATGGATCACATCTATTAATAAAAATGCAAATCTAACAAAACCTTCAATGACTGTATCTAGGAGCATCTGGTTAATGACATGAAGGCTGTAGGAAGCCATGGCCATGATTATGGGAAAATAAGACACTGGGTCAGTGATATCACTACAAAAAAAAAAGAACTAAGCTACTGCTATAGCACAGGAATAGAGGGCTACTGGTGGTGGTCCTATTAACAAACCACTACTGACTGAGACAGCAGAGTTCCTGTCCACTGTGAGATATCCAGACAGCTCATCAGGTGGTTCCAGAAGTAGGGTTAAAGTAAGTGCTGAGGTGGAGGATGGCCATAGGTCATTTACTGGTGAAACTCCACATATTTCATATTAATAATTAGCTGATGTATAGACAGAGTGAGGTACAGGTGGAGGTGAAGAGAGGGTGAGACAGAGAATGTGGAGAGGAGAAAGAAGGAAAGTAGAGAGAAGGCTGTTGTAAAAAAATGCTTCTTAATATGCAGATATTAAGTGGATCTGTTTCTGTTGTGTCATTTGCACTGTAATACCTATTAACCCTCTTTCTTCTCCATTTTGCCTGTCTGGGCACAACTGGGAATGATTTTCCATGACTACCTGTAAATGTTAGACACACACTTTTTTATTATTACTGTACCTAAAGTTGATTTATGTATATGTTAAAGTATTTTTTTAGTTGCAGTTGCATGTATTACTGGTTAACTTAACTTTCACATAAGTATGAACATTTTTATTCTGTTTCTCTTTTTGTTGTGTTAATTGTTTTTTATCATAGATGAGCCTGCAACTAATACTGTGGAAGTCCTACCACCTGATGTCAGAGTAGACATAGTCTCTGAAGATGACGGCAGTAATGAAGAGGCACAGTCTGCAGGATGCAGAGTGTCAGTCTGACATTGAGGTTGTGGCTCCCACATCCTCTGCCCATATTTTGGACACAGTAATTTCTGTGTTACTAACTGAAAATAATTGCAACATTAAAAAAAAATCCTTACAAAATAGAACATGTTTGTTGTTAGACAAAAACAGCAGAAAGAGTCACAAAATTTGCTGGTCTCTCAAAGAACAAGAAAAAATAACAGAAAACTGCCATTTACTACCTGCGTAATAAAGGTGGTAAGGAAGGATGAACAGAATTTAGCAAGTGCTTACACATATTATTATTATTTTCTTATTTATTCTGATCTTACTATATAATCATGAAAGCTGTGGTAGTCATTCCCCATCTTTCTATGATATAGTATAGCAATAACCCACGCCTGGGTGTGGGTAATGCTAAATTTACCCACGGTTGGCATGGTTTGGTCCCGAGGGCGAAGCCCGACCAAACAAAGCCAACCATGGGTAATTTAGCATTACCACCAGGCGTGGGTTATTGCTATTATACCATGACATTATTTAAGAAAAGAAACTATTACTTTTCTTAAATAATGACATAGTATAATGCCTGTTTGCTGCCCTTCCGCAGATGTCTGGCATCCGCGGCAGTTCTGATGTACTGCGCGCCTGCGCAGTACATCAGAGCTGTGGGCAAAAGCAATGGAGAAAGCAAGACCTCAGTTGCTTTTTTTTTAGTGTTTCGCTATGTTAAATAAGTTTAACATAGCGAGACAGTTTTAAAATAAGCAACGGAGATGTCCGTTGCTTATTTTAAAACTGTCTCGCTATGTTAAACTCATTTAACATAGCGAAACACTAAAAAAAAGCAACGGAGATCTTGCTTTCTCCGTTGCTTTTTTTTAAAACACAGTCTCGCTATGTTAAATGGGTTTAACATAGCAAGACAGCTTTAAAATAAGCAACGGAGATCTCCGTTGCTTATTTTAAAGCTGTCTCGCTATGTTAAACCCATTTAACATAGCAAGAAAGTGTTTTTAAAAGCGAGTTATACTAATGGAAAAAGTCCGGCGACGGACCTTTTCCATTAGTATAACTCGATTTACAACGGGCACGCTGGCCAATCAGCGTGCATGTTTTGGGGGGGTCATGGTATAATACTTCTTAATATATCATGTTACTTGAACTAGCATTAAGTTCTCCTGTGTCTTGTGATTGTAAAAGTAGACCTATATAGATTCTAAGATGGTGGATTGCCTGTGAGCATTCTCTCCCTACAGCTCCTCAACCCTCCTCTTTAATCTTTGTAATCAAGAAATATCAGGCTGCAATTTCATCTTAATGGTAATTCTGCTTAAATCAACAAACCATCAGAATATATCAGATCTCAATTTGATAAGTTTTACTATACAATTACTGCTGATCTTTACCTAAGGAATTATTTCAACAAAGGTGCATGGTATTTTAAGGCCTAGTTCCACTAATAGTAAAGGCAGTATTCAGTAACAAACTGTGTACTTACTAAAACCCAACCATGCCCAATGATCTGGAACAAATGGACTTACAAACAGCAAAAACAAAGCTCTCACAAATTGCTTCATCTGAAAAAGAAACCTTATTGAAAAGGCAACGAACATTAAAACAACAAGAATTAAGTAAATCTAGCTCCAAGACTAAATCTGAGATGGCCTACAGCATGGATGATCTGAAATCTGCTCTAATGCTTATACAAACTGCCATTCAAAATTTCTCAGATCAACAATCAAACTTCGGCACTTCAATGGAACAAATGGTTTCTCATCTAGACCATGCTGAAGCTAAACCAACAGCTAATGAGCTAAAAATTGAGGAACTACAAAAACAATTAAAAGCTAAAGAATCTGTTCTAGAAGACATGCTGCAAAAGCTTATAGATCTTGAATCTCAGAGCAGAAGAAACAACATCCTCATTCGAGAAATTCCTAAATCATATCTCCATTCCCAACTTCAGGATTATTTTAAGGCAGATTTTTAGCTCCTTGCTGGATAACAAGTCCATTGCTAAAGATTGTAATAGGAAGTGTGCATAGAGCTCTCTGTAAGTCACAAAACCCTACCTACCTTCATCAAGTGTATGCAAAACTACTAAATTATCAACATGTTCAAGAAATCTTAAGTGTAGCAAAACAAGAAAAATAAATATTAACCTGGAACGGCCATAAAATTACATTTGCTCAGGACTTACCAATGCAAATCAAATAAGCAAGGCAATTGCTTGCACCATTTTGTGCCTTATGTCTTATCAAAAAGATCAAATTTCAAATGAAATATCCAAGCATCCTAACCTTCTCACAAAACAATCAGAAGTTCTCAGTAAACACTCCGTCTGAAGCTAAAGTGGCTTTTTTAAAAGTTTTTGGTGAACTCCCAAGACACTGAAAAGAAAAAGTAGTAGCTCAACTAGCCACCGATTGATTTGAGCCCTCTTTGGAAATTAAGTTTGCTGCAGAGATCACTTAGATTTTTCTCAAATTTGCTTGGTATGGGGTCCCAATGTCCAGCTTCAAGCTCCGTTGCAACGTTCTATGATTTCTGGTTGTAACAATTAAACTGGCAAGCCCGGAAACACATAGTCATCTTTATTGGTCCTACCTTCCTCTATTGCTATTAGTCCCTCTTTTCTCAATGCAATCTGCATTGAAATACTTCTCTGTCATGTTTTCTCAGTGAAATAGATTTCATAATTAACAAAATCTCTACCCAACTCCCTAGATGAAATAATGAAGAATTCCTGGTCATACATTTATAAGTACTTTCTTAGCAATCTGGTCTTACAATGATTGTCAGGAGGCTTTAACTAACAATGATCCTTTAACTGTCATATTAATAACCGCACCTCAAGTCAGATGCACTAATATGTGGTTTGCTCCTAGTAATTATTTACAATCTAGCTAATAAACAGCTAGCTAGAATATTTGGAACTGTGTATATTGGTTTGATAATGAAGAGTTGCGGTTTACAGAACAGGGTAATGGGAGGAAGAAGGAAGGGAAAATTGTATTTTTATCAGGCACTTTTAGTTGTTTGCTAGCAACCCTGTTTGAATAAGTATAGCATTAATGTGATCCATGTAACCAAATCCAAATTGCAGAATAAACCAAGGGAAGTCATACATTTTACTATGCAAAATGTTTGCCAACACATCAAAAAAAAAAACAAAAAAACATAGGTTGGTAAATTAAAGAAAGAAGCATCTGGTGTACAAATTAATATGTGCTCCTTTGTTATCATTACCATCTAGCCTTAGACATAAAGTCTACGGTCTTTCCTATGCTAGTAATGTTTGTGGAAGCACACATTGGAAGATGTGGTAAAGCTGAGAGGAGGATATTAGTTTATGTACTGTCAGTACATTAGAGAGTCTTCTCTAACGTTTGCATGGTACAAACTGCAATGCTTTCATTTACTTACAGGAAGTCATCTGCAAGGAAATCAGCATAAGATATCTGCCTGCTACTCCATCCTCCTCCAAGTACCTGCCCCGCAAAACTAGGACAACCTCGTCCTTCCCCCTAGTGACCTTGCACAGTTATGAGACAGGACTGAATAGAAATGCATTTGAGATAATATTGTACTTGCTATTGTAATCATATGTTTTAGTTTCCCCAAGTTAATGGATCTCAATCACTCGGGGCTGCAATTACGTGAAGGCTTGGAGTGATAGATTGATTCAAGTTTTTACTAGTCCTGAAGATAAAACTAGAAATAACAGACTCTGTTTCTGTTCTGGGTCTGCACAATACAGATCATTTTATTCTTAACAGTTGTTGAGGGGGCTTGAAGGCTGCTTTATTTGGTTTAGTGACTGGATTAAAAACTATGAATAGTATTGGAAAAGTATTCTGTATCATTAGTTTGTAAAAGTAGCAAACACTGGCTGCCTTGAATTTTATGGCTAAATCTGTAAGTAACCGTTATTGTCTGGAGAAAATGGGCTA
This sequence comes from Protopterus annectens, assembly GCF_019279795.1. NCBI lineage: Eukaryota > Metazoa > Chordata > Ceratodontiformes > Protopteridae > Protopterus > Protopterus annectens. Next base: position 332,960,457 of record NC_056734.1, read on the forward strand.
AATAACATGACATTCTTTTTGATGCTCTATAATCCAGTGGACTTTCAAACATAACATAGGAAATTGCAGTTTTGTTTAATTTGTTCTTTATCAAGGTGATAGTTATTTTAATATATGAGCGAAATATTAGCCAACCTAAGTCAATTGTCAACTATAATGGAGTGTCATACTGTTAGTGCCAAGTTTCCCTGGTATACAAATCACACTGAATGTAATATGAAATGCTCCATCTACAAATACTAGGCTGGGTTTACATAGAAGAAATTTAAGGCTGCAGCCTATCTACATAGCAATCAGACATGTATACTCTGTTCACAAAGTTGTTAACTCTCTATATATGAAGAAAATATATAGTAAACATATAACTTGGAGTGTAGTAGTAGAGTGTTTTGATATTGTGGTACTTCACATCTTGAGTTTAGTAGCTTGTGTGTATAATGTCATTGTTCTCAATTACAATGTTATTTTCTTGGGAATTATATTAATAGTTTTAGTTTAAATCTTTGTATGTTGATGTCATTTATCTTGCTAAATTCTCTCTCAGACTTAGTAGTTATGTGGTTAAACACAGTGGTAGCTCTGAGAGACTTTAGTGCTACAGGACATTTAAAAATTATGATTTTTGTTCTTTTATCTCTCACTGTTTTGTGAGGAAAGGACTTCCAAAAATCACCTTTAAAACATTATAGACCGAGTATAAAGTTAGAAGATGTGGGTGGTAGATTCAGGGAATGTTAAAGGTCTACAGAATAATAAGAAAAATAAATTAATTTTACATCTACTTTACCAATCAGAGGCAAATGTTGTCTTTCTCCAAGAAACTCATTTACTTAATGACAATTGAAATAAGGATAGAGATAAACATTGGCTAACCTCAATTATTGCCTCTGGTAGTTAGTCAAACTCAAAAAGAAGCTATCCTTTTCAAAAAATCATTAAATGAAGATATTGTTGAATATAAATCAGATAATACTGGCAGATGGTGCTATTTTTGTTGTGTAAACTCTATATCCTGTAGACCCACACTCTTTCTAAATGTCTATGGTCCTTGTGCAAATCAACAGAAGTTTATCATACAAATGTATAACTTATTATTAAAGTTTCCTAATCACGACTATGTGACAGGTGGGGATTGGAATACTGTTATCAACCTTTAAATAACAGATCTAGCAGGAATAAGTCACACAATGCTCAAGCATCACTGCCTTTAGAAAATCTAATGTTAGACTTCGCCCTAATTGACCCTTTTTACTCAAAAGGTTATTCCAGTTCTAGAGGGAAATACACATATTACTCCCCATGCTATAAATCTTGGTCCAGAATTGTCTTTTTCCTGATCTCAGAAACCCTCCTAAATGAAAAGAGCATGTATTCAGCCAGTCCTAGATTCTTTATGACCATTATAGGATAACCTTAAAAATTATCCCTCTGAAAAGTCCTCCAAAACTGGCAACTTCCTAACATGGTCTTTAAATACAATTCTTCTCAATAAAGAGGAAACAGTAAGCAAAGTTAATAGTGCTCTGGAAGACCTGGAAATCAATCTTCCAACCTTGGATATTCCACTAGATGTTCTTTGAGCAGCTAGTAAGGTCAAAATAAGAGGGCTGCTGATTCAGAAAGCTTCTTACTACAAAAAAAACTGTTCAAAGAAAAAGAAACAGATACACAACACAACATCCAGGAAATTGAAAAATCACTTAAAAAAAACTTCACATTAGAATTAGAAAACCAACTCTTCAGCCTGCAAAAGGATTTATATTTATTGCACTTGCAAAACCTCTCTTTCCTGGAGATGAAATTCCTCACTAATTACTCAGAATGGGTTGAGCAGCCCTCAAAATTACTTGCTAGACTCATAAACATTTGTCAACCCCCCCCCCACGATTTCGCAAATAACTTATAATAATGAATTGTTCACTACAAATCAAGAAATAATGCATATATTTGAAAAAATATACAGGAACTTGTATGGTCCCCAAGATACACCTTCATCAGAGACCTACAACACTTTCTTTAACAGTCTTAAATTTCCAAATATTGAACAAAATCAAGCCGATTCCTTGGAGGCCCCTTTCTCACCTAAGGAAATTGCTGAGGCAATTGAGAGCTTAAAAATAAACAAAGCCCCTTGCCCTGTTGGTTTTACCTCACATTTTTACAGAACCTTTGCCCTGAAACTGATCCCTATCCTTTTTAAAGTCTTTAATCATATTAGTGCATTTGGCTTTAAGGACTTGTATCTAAATAACTCCAAAATCATTTCATTCATAAACCCAACATTGACAAAACTAACCCAGCAAAATACAGACCAATATCACTTATTAATGTAGATATTAAAATCTTCTCCACTATATTAGCAAACAGACTTAAAAAAGTTCTAGCCACAATTATATCCCCAGAACAATCAGGTTTCATGAAGGGGAGACACACATGGGAAAATGCACTTACTTTTGATGCAACTATACAGCTTTTGGCAAAAGATAAGTTTCCTAGATAACTCCTGGCCTCCTGGCACTTGATGCCACTAAAGCATTTGCTAGAGTTAATTTAGACTTCTTGTTTTTAACAGTGCAACATTTTAAAATTCCAAATGCATTTATAAACATAATTAAAATACTTTATAATTCTTCATATACCACACTGGTCATCAATAAAACCTACTCTAACAGGATAAAATTATTTAATAGTACAAGACAAGGTTGTCAACTTTCACCTTATATCTTTAACATATACATTGAACTTCTATTCCTATATCTATCACAACAAACCTTCCATTATATACCCAATAAACTGAACAACAGCCTTCTATTATCAGCCTATGCAGATGACTTCAATTTGTATTTTCAATTGCCTGACAGTGATTTAAATTAAATTTTTAAAACTATCGACATTTTCTCGAAAACATCCAATTATATAATACCTCCTTCAAAATCTCTCATCTTTCCAATTAACACGCATGGTCACAACTCACTTCTCTTTCCAGAGTCTGAAATTAAACTATAATATGCATTCCAGTATCTGGGTATAAAGTCTGAACATAATTCAAAAAATTATTTTCAAAATAACTTCTTAAATCTTGGAGAAATGTTGAACATGACCTGGTTCCAGTCCTATCCAAAGTAGCTGTGATAAAATGAACATTCTTCCCAAAATTCTATATCAACTTAATGGAACCCATTCTGTTTTTGCTATGAACTTCTTTAAGAGAATCAGCAGAACTCTAACTAAATTTATCTAGTTTCCAAAAACTCCAAGAATTGCTTTCTTGAAGCTAATGCTTCCAAGAAACAAACGAGGACTAGGATTACCAGATTTCAAATTGTACTATGACATAATATGTTCCAACTGAATCACTTTAATAGCAGATCATAACCCAAAAAAAGGAAGCCAATCTGGTGGTCCTCTGCCATAAACAAACTCTACAAGAAAAGGAGGAAACTGATGCTGAAAAAGGTGAAGTCCCAAGACTGGAAAAACTCCCTTATCAGCCTCAACAAAAATTTGAGATCCCTCATCAAATCCTCTAAAGCTAGCTATGAAAACAGAATTGCAGCAGATAGTAAAGAAAATGACAAGGCCTTCTATAGCTATGTAAAGAATATCCATGGCAATACCAAAATTTGCTCTAAGCTACTGCACAATGCTCCTATACCATGCCAACAGATATTGCCAGTATACTGGCTGACAGATTCAGTCCCAACTTTACCCCTTTCTTCCCCCCAAATGATCAATCACAAAAAAAAGGCTCAAAAGACAAACCCACCTCCATAGGTATCACAAGGGATAAGAAACTAAGAGTAATGCTACTCAACGCCAGAAGTCTAAACCTCAAGATGTACATACTCAAAACTCTCCTTAGCATGGAGAACATCTATATCTGTGCAGTAACAGAAATCTGGTTCAAGGCTCCCGAGAGCACCCCAGCACTACCAGGTTATACCTCATACCATGCTTTTTGGCCCCAAAACTTGGACCGAACCACAAAATCAGGGGGAGTATCAATATTTGTCAAAGATACCCATACCTTCAGGTTGGTGGCACAGCACGAAGAATCAGAGACTATCCATGTGCAACTAACAGTGGGTAAAACTGCCTTCCAGTTTATAGCCTGCTACAGACCACCCTCCCAAACCCAGGAACCCCACTCGGCCTTCCTGAGAACACTGGAAAATATGAAGGTCTCTCCAAACACCATTATATTGGGCGACTTCAACTACCCAAACATAGACTGGGAGCATTACTCTAGCTTCAACACCCTAGCCCAAAGGTTCCTAGAATTTATAAACTCAAATGCTATGGAACAACTTGTTACCACTCCCACAAGAGGGGAAAACATACTGGACCTGATCATCACCAACATGGGGACTCTATGCTCCAGCCCAGAAGTGTATCCCTCACTGGTAAAATCAGATCATAAACTAATCTCACTGGATATTCACATCCGACTCCACCCCCTGCTCTGAAAACTACAGTGATAAACTTCTCTAAAGCAAATTTCACACTCCTCAAAACCGAGGTGGAATCCTTCAAAGCCTCCGGGCCTGTGGAAAATACAGCCCGGACTGCAGAACCCTTTATAAACGCATTCTATGAACACCTTCAGGAATGCATGGATCATGCAATCCCAAATAAAACCAAGACCCAATCCACCAAAGGCAGATGTCCTGTCTGATGGATCCCAGCCATATACAAACTATACAATAGAAGGAGGAAGCTACTACATGATAGAGCAAAATCCCAAAAAGGGAAGGCATCTCTGATCAGTATTAATAAAAAACTATGGGCACTCATAAAATCATCTAAGGCCAGCCTTGAGAAAAAAATTGCACAGGACACTAAGGATAATCACAAGGCTTTCTTTAGTTATGTTAGGAACCTGGGTGGGAATTTCCAGATATGCTCATAATTAATCCAAAATGACAAAAAATACACCGAACCCACAGACATTGCCAACATCCTAGCTGACAGGTTCAGTGCAAACTCCTCCCCCTCCCCGCCAAAAGGGCAAATATCTATCCCAGAAGACTGCTGCCCCCCTGACATCTCAGATGCTCAGGTAAGAGCTGCCCTCTCCAAAGCAAAAAACACAGCATCAATGGGACCAGACGGTGTCCCGGGCTGTGTCATACATGAACTCCAAGAAGAGCTAAACTCAAACATAAAACTACTGTTCAATCTCAGCCTTACTACAGGATATGTACCCAAAGAGTGGCGTGCAGCAACAGTGGTCCCTCTCCACAAAGGTGCCTCAACGGATCCTGGAAACTATCGTCCCATAAGCCTGACTAGATTGGTCTGCAAAGCTATGGAAAGGATCATCATGGACCTCATAAATAAAGATATTGGGGACCTACAGACACTGGATCCTACCCAGTTTGGCTTTGTTAAGGGCAGATCCTGCCTCTTAAACATGGTTGATTTCTTTGAAACAGTCACCAAGGCTATTGACGAGGGGAAGGTGGTCCACACAACCTACCTGGACCTCGCAAAAGCCTTCGATACAATACTCCACTTGGGCATTATAGATAAGCTCATCAGCTTAAATATAAACCCCTATATCACTAGATGGGTTGCAAACTGGCTCAGGGACAGAACCCACATGGTTAGAATTGCTGGAGCCATGTCAGACTCCAAACCAGTTACAAGTGGCATCCCACAAGGCTCAGTCCTGGGACCTCTCTTGTTCAGTATATATTTCTTGGAGGCACAGGCCAACACGGAAGGACTGTGGCTGAGCAAGTTTGCAGATGACTGCAAATTGGGCGCCATAATCGACTCTCCAGCTGACAGAAGCATCCTCCAAAAGGGCCTCATAGAAACAGACAACTGATGCCAGAGCCATGGCCTCAAGCTAAATGCCAAAAAGTGTATAGTCATCCCCTTTGGCAAAAACAAAGTGCCCACAAATTACCACATAGGTTGTAATCCATTAAGTACAGAAGAAGTAATTAGGGACCTGGGGACCCAAGTTGATAGCAATCTCTCATTTGACAACCACGTGGCCAAAGTGGTTAGAAAAACATTTTATATAGCCCACCTAATCATGAAGGGATTCACATTTAGATCAGGGGAGGTCATCGTGCCTCTTTACTCATTCCTCATCAGGCCCATAATTGAGAACAATGCCCCTTTTGGAATGTACCTTACCAGACACCTGCAGCAACTGGAAAGACCCCAAAAGTTCCTCACCAAGAGGATCAAAGGGCTCAAACAGATGCCATATGCTACCCGGTTAAAGAAACTCCAGCTCTACTCAGTGGCATACCGCCTGCTCAGAGGCGATCTGTGCCTGACATATAAAGCCATGTCCAACCCTGAATTAATGGACATGCTGCACCTCAGAAAATCTAAATCCCATCGAGCTACGCGCTCGAGAGACTTGAACCTCAGCACTGAAATAAATAGGACATGCTGGAGGGACAGATTCATAACCCAGAGGCTCCCTTCACTCTGGAATAGAATCCCAGTCCAGGTTAGGCAGAGTCCCTCATTGACTCTCTTCAAGAGGAATCTTGATGAGTGGATGGGAGATCATAGGTTTACCCCAAGTATCACTTCTGTGTCACTGTTAGACAGAGGCACAGTATACTAACCTCGAAAAAGGGCATAGCAAAATTAATTTAAAATGGGTGGCGAAAGCCAAACACACTCTGGCTAGGCTTATAAATGCCCTAGGGAAGATAGCCTAGTATGAACCTATGAACCTATGAACAATACCAGTAGATTGCCAGACACCCAGTATTACTGCTGCACAGGTTAAAACAGCACTGTCCAAGGCCAAGAATACAGCTTCTATGGGACCTGAAAATATCCCTGGTCATGTCCTACATGAATTACAGAGTGAACTGGCACACTCAACTGTGTGCCTGTTCAATCACAGCCTCACCTCAGGCTTTGTCCCTACTGGATGGTGCACTGCTACAGTCATCCCTCACCACAAAGGAGGAGCAACTACAGACCCTTTAGCCTGATAAGTCTGATATGCAAAGCTATGGAATGCATCATCATGGACCTAATAAACAAGGATATAGGGAATCTCCACCAACTCTGGATCACAAACAATTTGGTTTTTTAAAGGGTAGATCATGCCTGCTCAACTTGGTCGACTTCTTTGAGTCAGTCACCAGAGCTGTGGATGAAGGCAATGTGGTTTACACAGCCTACTTTGATCTGGCAAAGGCTTTTGATACCATTCCCCACTCAGGAATCATAGAAAAACTCACTAAGCTTGGCATCAACCCCTATATAACTAGGTGGGTTGCAAACTAGCTCACAGATAGAACCCACAGTGTGAAAGTAGCTGACTCCAAGTCAGACTGCTGACTAGCCACAAGTGGAGTCCCATAGGGTTCAGTCCTGGGTCCTCTCCTGTTTGGTATCTACTTCTCTTTGGTCCAGGCCAACATGAGGGGACTATGGCTGACAAAGTTTGCAGATGATTGCAAGTTGGGAGCTATTATTAACTCCCCAAAAGATGTTGACATCCTACAGAATGGCCTCACTGAGACCAATGACTGGTATCAGAACCATGGCCTTAAGCTCAATGCCAAAAATATATGTCTTCATCCCCTTTGGGAAAAACCCAGTTCCCATGAATTACCACATTGATGGTAGTCCACTGAACACAGAAGGAGTCATAAGAGATCTGGGAACACAGGTTGACAGCAACCTCTCTTTTGATCACCACATTGCCACTGTGGTCAGAAAGTCCTTCTATGTGGCACATCTCATTACTAAGGATTTTGCATCCAGGAAGAAAGAGGCCATTGTCTCTCTCTACTCTTCCCTCTTTAGGCCAATCATCGAGTACAATGCCACATTTGGCATGTACCTCACTAGACACCTGCAACAATTGGAGAGGCCGCAAAAGTAACTACAAAGAGGATCCTAGGCCTTACACACTTGTTCTATATGGACAGACTAAAAAAACACCAACTATTCTCTGTCTCATATCACCTACTTAGAGGCTATCTCTGCTTGACTTACAAAGCCATGTCTGACCCAGCTCTGTTAGAAATGCTGCATCTAACGAAATCCCAGTACCTCCACACCACATGCTTCAGAGACCTCAACATGATTACCACAATTAACAGAACATGCTGGAGGGACAGGTTTATAACCCAGAGACTGCCCATGCTATAGAACAGACTTCCCATACATGTCAAGCAGAGCACCTCACTGGCCCTCTTGAAGAGAAATCTTGATGAGTGGATGGGAAACAGAAAATTCACCCCGGGAATAACTCCGATGGCTCTACTCGACAAATGCACAGGGAACTAATGTTGGGTGGCACTATGCCAGGATAATCCTATGGCTAGGCTTGTAAGGTCCCCAGGGCCATTAGCCTAGTACACACCTATGAACCTATGAAAAACGTTACCCAATCTCCACAATGGATCAAGTTATGGTACACCCATGTCAGATCACTAAACATTAAGCCCAGATCTTTACCTTTCATTGATAAATCCATACTAAATGGTCTCAAGTTACATAATCGAATCAAACATAAACTCAATACATTCCAAATTCTTCTTTTTTCTCTATGCTTAGCGAACATACTTGTCCTTCTGCAACCAGTTCATCTAAACCCAAACCTTAAAATAGGCAATAAAATGATAAATTTAGACCAATACCCCCAAATTAAAAACTATATCTTCTGGGATTTCTATAAACTAAAAGATAATTCCTTAAATGATATTAAAAAAATCTCAACTTAAATAACAAATATACAACAATACTGTGACAAATTAAAAAGTTTGTGTCTGCTATTAAGGGTATCCGAGATAGTGTAGCAGAAGAGGTAAATCTCGCACAATCGCTAATGAAATTTTTCAAGTTTAAAAACAAGATGCTCTAGGTTACATATAAACTGATTTCTTCTATTAAATACCAATCTTCTCTCACATATGCTAAATATTGGAAGGACAAAAATGCCAGATTAACTGAAGTTCAACTCTCTCAGGCCATGAAAAATACAAATACATTTTCTCCCTTTAAAAAACGTATGTACACCCAGTTAATCATAAATAATAATGCCTACTACACACCAAAATGACAAGCAAATTTTTTCCTAGCATCTCACCTCTTTGTCCATTCTGTCCATCAAAGTCTGCTGACCTCTTGCACATTCTCTGGTACTGTAAATATGCACAAAACCTCTGGAACTCATTAAAGGTCAAACTTGAGAAAATGGGCTATGGGAAATCTACCCTCTCTTAGAAATTTGCTATTTTACATGTGAGCCTGGTCGCTATGCCTGAGTCTGACCTTTACATCGTAATTGCTCTTTTTGCATTAGCTAAACTTTATATCACCCAAAACTGGTTGGGTTGGACAAAAATAGAGTGGAATGCCTTTACTAACATGGCCTCTAAATACATCATATCTCACAAATTGATTATAGGAAATAGAAACAAATGTGTGAAATATTAGAAATTTTGGAATCATATCCTTGAACAGATTTTGAAATAATTAATAGCATGAACATATGTATCAAGCTACCCCTACTTACTTTGGAAGTCTTTTCCTCTTGATAAATAATTGGTGAACATTTCCGACAGTTCATCCTTGACCTCTTAGTAATTTAATGATCATTTTCAATCTTAACACAGAGTAGCACTATTTGGAAATAGTTGTATATAGTTTGACTAGAATTATTCTTTTACTCACCACTTATTTCCAAACTTATACATTTATATGTGTAATGGTTTAATTAAATATACCTGTGGCCTGTTTCCTTAGAAATCATAATCTGACATCTTAAGATAAGATGTTAAAAGGGACTTATTTTTTGTTAACATATCAAAGTGTTCATAAGATAATGTCATTTTGTCTTTTCTTTCTTTTATGGTTTGTACAGCAAATATCTGAAAATCTAATAACATAAATGTTGGAAAAAAACTAAACATATATAATGGTTTGGAATTACAAATGATATTGATAGATGGCTTAAAATGTTGTCTGTGAATGCTTACTCTTGAAAGCTTATAGAAAGCATGAACTACACCTCCAATAAAACCACCTCCTGAAAGTGGGGGAGATTTATCCAAATGGGACATACATGTACAGACCTATACACTGCTAGAAGAGGAGATAGTGTGCTGTATTTAGTCTGTCCATTGTTTCATCTACTTCCCCTATAGCTCTCCCTCTAGCCTTCCCTCAGTATTTATCCATTAGTCCATCCTTCCAATGGTTTTGTGAATATTTCAGCAGTATAGGTCTCTACCACCTGTTCAGTCAGCCTCTTCAGTCATCCATACTCCTTTCTGTAAGAAGCACTCAGTCATATCTATATTAACATTTGCTCCGTTCTGTTATAGGAACTCCACGTTATCGCTCCATTCTAAGTAAACTCTGGCATGCTCCCTACATGTGGTTGTGCATACCAACAGCATGTTGCACTTTCTACCCTAGTCTGAAGATAATATCACTCTTTGCTGTCAGGCCAACCTCCATATATGTTCTTTTTTTGATTATTTAAACCTGATCATTGCCATTCATAGACTATGCATTATAATTTTGATCTCACCAACAGTATGTGTACTTGTAATAGTCACATTTTTTTATCCTTTGATGTCATCCTCTTCTTTATGAATTGTAGCATTTTATTGGTTTTGATCCTCTCCTGTTTGTTATTCACTGCAGCATTTTGTTAGTCTTGATTACTGCTTTCTGACATTGCTCTGGTGACTTATTGCTGCGGGAGTTAGAACTACCAATTCATTTTTCTAGTCCATCCATCCATACATATATCTATCCACAACAACTTTTTTCCCATTTTTGCACATGCATTTGGGGTGTCACATCAACAGTGACAATCATGTACTATCGATGTTCACAACAATAGGTGCCAAGCCCTACCATGGATGTTCTTTCATACCATAGACACACACACACACACACACACACACACACACACACACACACACACACACACACACACACACACGTACGGCCAGTTAAGAGTGTCCATTCCACCTTCTGCATGTCTTTGGAATGCGGACAGAAACATGAGCACCTGGAGGAGAACCCACCTAAAGATAGGAAGGACATGCAGATTCTGCTCAGAAAACACTTCAGCCGAGAATCAAATTATGAGGCAACAACACTATCTTCTGTGCCACTGTGCATTTCATTCAGTCATTTTTCTATTCATTCTCTGAGATTTTGATTGTTCACATTTCAAGCTCTGCCCTTGTGTTACTGAGCCATAAATGTAAGACTCACATTTATCTATTAAACCTTTCCTGGCATGATTCAGCCCAAGCCTGCACTGTACCTCTTATGTGAAGTCATTTATACAAAGTTTTATGTTTTTCTCCAGCCTTACTGTGATGCCAACAAATATATTTCAAAGAGTTCAAAACTCAAGATTTAGCAGCCTTGCAGTATATTACGTTAATATTGAATTTCTTAGGCACTATCCTTTCCCTTAATATTCCCTTAGACCATGTTTCCACCCATTTTACAAAGGCTTACCCAAATCTGAACGATCTGATTTTCTCAAACAGTCCTTTAAGTTGGGTAGAGTCAAAATACTTTGGGATGTCACATCTATTGGTCCACCACTGTCTATTTCAATGTTACTCCAATTTTTTAAAAAAAGCATTACTTTTATTTGACAATATTTTCTGCAAATACACTATTTTTTCTTAACATTTCCAACCACTGAGATCACATTAACAGGTCTGTATTTTTTTTACTAGCCTCCCTTGTACAGTGGTGCCATTAGAGGCCTTCTCCAGTTGATGCCTACCACTGCCTGAAACAGGGATTTGCTGAACAAATGATGAAGTGACTTAGAGTGTTTTTTAATTCTTAGGGAGCATGTCTGCTTATTTTGAATTGTCCTTCCTCTGCACCTTAACTTCCATTTCATTCTGTAGTCACTGTTTACCAGGCCAGGTGGAATCAGACAACTCTGGGTCATCATCATCATCAGCATCATCATATTCTGAACTATGCCCAGAGATCCCTTGACACAGAGTCCTGAACAAATACTACAGGACTCAACCAAACAGAATTGTTACATGATAGAAAATAACCATGACTACTCTATTTTTGGTATATGTCAGCTCCGTTTTCAACAAAGATGAAGACCTGACTATGTCTTAGATTTGAATGCTGGAACTAGTTAATAGAGAAGACACCTAGAATGAATAAGAAATATTTCTGAAGACTAGTCATCTTGGCATGGGGAAGTTGTTTTCCAGGGACACCTCATTTCGTACAAGCCCCATTCTGCTGACTTACATCATGAAGCTGACATGGTAGCTGGTATTAAGAAATTTAACTGGTGCTAGATTTACTGCACATTTGACAAGAAGAAACAATGCAGGTAATTATGTTCTCAGGCATAAATCAACTCGCTTAGACGCCATCCACAGGCTGCGTAATGTTTGCTTCTCATTACTAAAGAAATTGCATTAAGAAGAGAAGGAAGAGGTTAGAAGGTTGGTAGATGTCCCAGTTATATTTGATCATCAAGCTGATAGGTGCCAGAAAAGGAAATTATTTGTAGTCTTCATTTTCCAAGCAAATATTAAAGTAGCTACCTTTAGTTATCACAGTCCCCATTTTTTAAACATTTTACTCTTCTGTCTTATATATTTTACAAACCATAATAACATTATCTTTAATGCATTTCTTTCCTAAATGTCTGCTCCATTCTTTTCGCTTTCAGAATGACTGCAAACATTTCTATTTGCAGTGTAATGCTGCAACCATAGTTGAATGAATTCATAGGCAACAAAAACAACAAATATTGATACATCTGCATGTCTCTGAGTTCTACTCATGACATGATGAGTTTAAAAAATAAGACGAGAAAGAGAGAAGAAATCAGACAATACACTCAGACTTTTTGATGTATGAATTAGCTGTATATCTCATCTGTTCTGACATTTTAAGACACAGTGAGCCAGATTCATGAACGCCTGAACTTATTGCTGCTGTTGTGTGTGCATCATGCGCATGATAGGCAATATTTGGCATTCAGTAACCAGTTCTGCACTCCCACCCACTCTCAAAACAAGGGCAAGTGGCGCAGTATGCCAATGAGGGCATAAGTAGCTGAATTACATACTACTTAAGAAATGAAACATGGTGGAGCTATTCAGGTATGTATAAAGTTCATATGTACACTCAGTGCTCCCTATTGGTTTTAGCTCCAATACTTTTTGGAATATGGCCACAAAGATACTTTTCAAAAAAAAAATATTAGGGGTTACTGCTTCCATGATTAACCTGTATGTGCAACAGGCTTTAATACAAGGTGCTGCTGCTGCTGCCAGACTTCGGCCTAGAAGGAAAAGAGTGTTCAGCCCCCTTTTGTCTTAACATGAACTACTTGATACCGAAGCTGTAGAGCAAAACATGGTGGACAGGGATATCCAAGAGGAAATATGAAATCTCTGCCACCTTCACCAGAAACCCCAGTGAAATTGTGGAGAACCCATCCCAGTGGGATCAAAGGTATGTGTAGCATTACATATACTCGCTACTAGTACTTTTCAGTGACCCACCGGAGATATATTAGGAGTGTCAGAAACCTCAGTCTCTAGAATATAGCATCAACTTGAAATTAAATTCTACAACAATCAAGGGATCATATTTGATTTGCATGTACCCCAAAGGAGAAAGAGCAACAACCATGCAACAATGCTATGCCATAGCACACTTCCCTGAGGTTCTAAGGGCCATAGACTGCATGCACATAGAAACAAAAGCCCCACTTGATGTACAGGGAAGGAGGTGAATTAACAGGAAAGGCTACCACTCTATCAACTGTCAGGTGGTATGTAATGCCTATGGAGTCATCAACAATATGTGCAATGTGTGTGCAGCTAACTCTGCCAGTTTACATGACTTACACATATGGCACAACTGTGACACGTACCTAAGGTTTGCTAGAGGTGACTACCTATGGTCTGTTAGGGGTGAGTCAGCCCTACAGCAACTCATAAATAATATATCTTATGTACATATATGATTCTGTCCAGTACTGTGCATCATACTTACAGTTGACCAATGTAGATAACCATACAATTGGCAGGTCAATGTTAGTATCATCTGCACAAGTTTAGGAGCAAGTAAAAATTACTATCTAGTAGGACCACATTAATAAAAATAATACAACAAATACAATGAGGGTCAAGAAGAACATAACAAATCATTTACAAATGAGCAGGAAAAAGGAATTTAAATAATCAGTTTTTGCAATACATTTGAATAAAGCAAGCATCTGAGTAAGCATGCATTAGCTATCCACTCTGTGCATTATTCATATGCAGCTCTAAGTCACAAAGAAATGTGCAAAGGGCAGGGCAAAATAGTCATTACTTTCTCAGGATGGTGGCTTGGGGAGGTCCAAGAGGATAAGCCTGACAATGAAGAAGTGAGTATGTGTCACTGAGAAACAAGTTTTTCAGCAAGCGTATAATGGTCAGTACCAGTAACAACAGATTTATATAAGTAAGTAATATAATGTGTGTGAGGTGGTATGGCCAAGATTTGTTTTAATGTGTGTAGGTCTGCATGAACACAATCAAAGTACTTGTGCTAGCACTACCTCCTGGTATCTCGGAGAGGTGTGTGTCATGCATGGTAGAGTAGTCAGTTCAGTGTTGTTGCTTGCAACCATGAGAAGTATCTCTGCCAGGAGTTGTAGTACTTGATCTGTGTCCTTGGCTAGAAATAAGGGTGCTACGTGACGGGGATCAATGTCTATCGGATGAGCTCTCATCATGTCTACATCCAAAACAATGACCACATGACCTGCTGGGTCTGTGTATGGATGCCTCATTCAGTGATCAACCAATGGAAATAGTGCCACTATGGGAACAAGATCTGGCACAGCCATGTTGGAGAATACCTGATGGTGTAGCAGCTCTGTGGCCACATGGATGCTGACCCTCCCCAGCAGACATTTCATTACCAAAACTGCCTGAGCCAGTGTGTGATTCATCCTTTCCAAGGACTCAGCCACACAGTTCAGGCAGTCTTTCACATCAGAATGCAAAACATGCAGTACTCAAACTAATCAGAATGCAAAACATGCAGTACTCAAACTAATCAGAAAGCAAAACATGCAGTACTCAAACTATGTCCCTAGAGGCCCTGGTGGAACATACTTGTGCTTCCATGATGACCCTACACATATGTTACATGGCACCTATTGACATACCGATATGAGGTGGTGGCTGGAGAGCAGACCTCCTCCAAGCACCTCTATCACCACCTCTGTGTGGTACATCACCATCACAGTGGCTAGGGCAGACTCATTTTGCTTTGCAACTGGAGTAACCACACTTCTCTAATCAGTAGTGTCACTCTCAGCCTGCCTCTTTCTGATGGCTGTGTGTCATGGGTATGGGAAGGCATTCTGACTGTGTTTGTTAAAATACATTTTCGATGCAGTCACATCGTGAATGTAATTTCCAGGTAAGTGAGCATTCAATATCAGGTAGACCTGATTAATTGTGGTATATCTACTGCACATCTTTTTGCAGAAACAATGTATTTATTTTAAATTTTATTAGAACATGTGCATGTTCTCTTTTGAATGCTTAACTCATTCATAATAAAATTGTTACGTAACTATGCAAGAATAAATACTGTCATGAAAGTTATAGTCAATACATTTGATTTATATGATTTGAGTGAAAGCAATATTATGTTTATTATCGTAATATATCTTATATCAGTAAAACTTTTTATTGGAAACATTCTAAAGCTTTTCACACTTTACAATTTTTAAGTTTGTGTTTTTATTAGAGGTACCGGAAGGTAACTGAAAATCATTCACAGATGATTAAATTATGTATTACATTATAGATCACTGGAATGTTTCTAAAGATGTTTGGCATGTTTCTGTATAGTGCTGATAATGGGATGTTTTTCATAGACCACAACGCTTCAGAATTCTGCTGGAAAGACTGATAGCTGCTAGCATTCTATATATAAAAAGTAACAAAGGTCGTTCTGACAGCCTGAGAAGTAGATAAAAGAGCTATCATGAAAAACAGAACAGCTTTATTTAACAAGAATGTAACACAAAGCTAAAACAGGACAGCTTTACTTAATAAGAATATAACAAAAAGCTGATGAAATTCTAGTGTCAGGCAGAAAGTCAGACTGAAATCTTTGAACATTGCTTCATTATTCTATTGCAGTTTGTATATAAGCACAGTATGATATCACAGAAATGTATTATTTTGCTAAGCTTTGATCTTAGATGAATGATTTTCCTTAGTTTAAAGGCAAGGCAAAAATTATGTTTTTTGATGAAGGCTATATTCTGGCTATATAGCCACTAACAAAATGCCGTTCTTGGTTTAAGAAGACTAATTTTTATATTTTGTGACGGGTTCAGAACCAATATGATTTAATGGAAATTCATGCAATGAAAATCAATTGCAATAGTATGACATTGGGTTGTTCTTAGTCAGAAATAAGATTTTTCATGAGGATAACGCAGAAATGTTCAAATTCTTTGGTCAGGAATGGATATGTTCCACCATAATCCATACTCATTTATCATACACTGCTTTTATTGAGTATTATGAATGCAAAATGAGTATGTGCTTTACAATGAGCACACTTGAGGTGCTAAAGTCCCAGGCACTCAAAATCATTGTCTCAAAGCCAGGGACTCGAGTGCCTTGTATCTCATTTAGACAGTTCCTCACACATAAACTTGAATATGCATTCTGTCAAGCAGATAAGGGAAAGGAGCAGGAGGAGGATTTTAGGCTTAGGGAGTGGAAGGAAGATTTTAGGTTTAATGAGGAGGAAGGTGGTTTTAGGTTTAGGGAGTGGAAGGAGGATTTATGTTTAAAGATCAGGAAGGAGGTTTTAGGTTTAAGGAGTGGGAGAAGGATTTTAGGTTTAAGGAAAGGGAATGTGGTTTAGGTTTAGTGAGTGAGAGGAGGATTTTAATTTTAAAGAACAGGAAGGTGGTTTTAGATTTAGAGAGTGGGAGGAGGACAGGACTTTAGATTTAAGAAGCAGAAAGGGGGGTTTAGGTTTATGGAGTAGGAGAAGGATTTTAGATTTGAGGATCCTGATAGGGATTTTAGAGTTAGAGAGCAGGAAGGAAATTGTTCAGTTATGGAATAGGAAGGAAGTTTTATGTTTAGTGAGTGGAAAGGGACTTTGATGTTTAAGGAGTGGGATGGGAATTTTATGGTTGGGGAGTGCTCACAAAATTTAGGTTTAGAGAGGGAGGTTTGGATTTTTAGGTTTAGGAATAGTTTGAGTATTTAGGGTTAGGGAGAGGTGTGGAGGTGTATGATAAGGGAGGAATGACTCGGGTAGAGAACTGTCTGTCAGTTTTAGGGTTAAAGTTTAGGTGCTGGTATATACTTTTCTAGGTACAGATACTGGAAGAACTGCATAGAATGGGAGTTCAAACTAGTGGGAGTTGAAGCACTTGCTGTTTTGAGGAAATCTCAACATGCAGGTGTTTCCCAACCTAGTAGCATGGGAGCAGTTGTTATACACCCCTTTTCAAACTGCAGCACACTAATGTTAAGATTAAATCTATGTTTTAAAGGATTGTAGATATTATGCTGCCTGCACATAGTAATCTAAGATGCAGAGTATGAATGGGTGGATTATAATGGCAGTCGATGATTTCAAGTAGGGTATAAATCCCTGATTTCATGATTAGTTTGAAGTAGAAAGGGGGATATTCAAGAATAGAGGTCAGAGATCTTTGTGGAGTGGGAGGTGCTTGATTGTTAAATGAGGTATGTTGGTGATGGTGGGTGCAAAATATTATTTTTAAACTCATTGCTATTTTGTATACTATTCTATTTGTTATTAGCCTGTTTAGGAAAGTGAGCCTTAGCACTGATTGCTTTAATTCCATTCCAGAATATTTCAGAGTGTTTACTTAGATTGTCTGAAGCTGTATTAGGTAATTATTTATAACCTGATTAATGCTAAATGTTGCTGATTGCTATAGGTTTACAAACTGGATCTATTTGGAGTTTTGATGTCAGATCTCCATTCCAATTTTGTCTTATTTCTGGTCTTTATCTGAACTTTGATTTTATCTGTTATCAAAAGCTTGTGTTTGCCTGAAATCCTTATTTACTTCTTTACTTCTTTTAAGGTATAGTTGATCTTAAATGAGGCTGAGTAAATTATAGATTGTGGTAATTCTTGTTGTTGCATCTGTGCAACGGTACACTGGGTCCCAGTTAAAATGTGCAAGTTTATTTGTTCAGTGGGACAGATCTGAGTCAGAAATATGATTTGTGATGATTGCTTTGGAGGGCATTACTTTCATTTAAACACCACCTGTAAGAATAGGACAGCGTTCACTGAAGCATAGGGCTAAAACATCTATGAAGTGAATTTTCTCAGGGATATTGGTTGTGATAATGTCAATAAGGAAACATTTCCCAGTTTTTGGTTTAGGGTGTATCCCTTTTTTCCATTACTTGTGAAAGACTGTTCAGTGTGAGTTGCCTAACCAGATTTGTTTTATCTTTCTAGTTTAAATTTAGGCCAACAGCAATAATTAGCTTATGACTGCCTATTAATTTCAGGAGACTCTGTAGAATATCTTGGAAGATGTGAATGAATGATGGGGGAGGTATACATATGGAACTAAAGCATATCTTGGCATTGCTACCTAACAATATTTCCTGCAATGTTCACTTCAGGCTATTGCATGCTCTGTTCTGTTACAGAGCAGATTCCGCCTTAGCCTGGTATGTTTTGTAACTAGGGTAGCAACCATTCCACCTCTTCCATCCCCTGAAAGATTACTGGCATAGATATGGAAATTGTGTACTGTTTCAGGTGAGATCCAACTGTCTTTTAATCATGATTCTGTTATTGTTAAAGTGAGGAAGTTGTGAAAGTTAACCCAGGTTTCAAGAAGTGGCTGTGTGTTTTTTATGCTACAAATATTCATGCTAACTATAATTGGACATTTATGTTATGATGATGAGGTGGTTCTGTAATTATCAGTGATGGGTCTGTTATTATTGGCAAATACAGTAGGACTGAGCTGGTTTGAGCTAACTGTGCTATTATTTAAGTTACCAAATGGTACTGAATTACTTAGTATTTAGTGAACTAGGGTTATATTGGAGA
>NC_056734.1:332982072-333047072 GCF_019279795.1 Protopterus annectens
CTTCTGGCATTATTGACTGACTGTTCATCCTAGATGAGGGGCAGCAAATACAATAATCAAAATCATAGATTGTCTGTAAATTCAGGGACAGCTGGGAGGGCTGTGGATGTGTCAATCTGTATGTGCATGAGTGTGTGTGTGTGTGTGTGTGTGTGTGTGTGTGTGTGTGTGTGTGTGTGTGTGTGTGTGTGTGTGTGTGTGTGTGTGTGTGTGTGTGTGTGTGTGTGTGTGTGTGTGTGTGTGTGTGTGTGTGTGTGTGTTTGTATTTGTGTTGAATGCATACATGTGTGTGGAGGAGTGAATGAGGGGGTGTTGCCTTGGTAAGCATTCCTGATTCAGAGGCATGTAAATTAGCCAATAATAAGGTCATTTACTCATTGCAGTTAAAGTCTCTCTGAACTATTGCTTTTTGTAATCTGGTTAACTTGTTGATGCAGCAGTTATCTGTTACCGCTGTGTTTTTTCTGAATCCAACCCTTCTTTTCTAGTATAGATATATACAGCATTAATGAGTACAGTTACAGTGTTAACTGCAAATCAACTACTCAGCATCTAAATGCTTCCAGATTTAGGCTAGTCTTAGAGTATCACTTGTTGGTAGTGCATGAAACACCATGATTATGCCCCAAAACTGGAAAAAAGATAAACTTGTAGTGCTAGACCTGACTATAAAAGTGCTTTGAAAGGTATGCAAGAAAGTGCACACCCGCAAAGCAGTGATACAGTTGGGTAGAGGAGAAGGGGCATTCCTTCGCTCTCAAAGGTGTTGAATATCTTTCCTTGTATATCCACATAAGTAACTTATTTAAATTAAGACAGTGTTTAAAACTGTTCTGATTTTTTTTCCTTACCTGCTGTGTACGTGACAGCCCTTACTCATTAATTGTTTACTGGCTTTCAAAGCCGGTTAAACATTTCAGGCTTTTTTTTTTTTTTTTTTTTGTTAACAGGCAGTACATGGTGTAGATAAAGCCTCATGCACTACAAAGAGTTATGATTGGGTCTCACCAACCATAACCCATTATTATGTGGTCTGAACATGGACGCCAAGAATCACCTCTTGAGCCTCACTCTTAAGGTGAATTGTTTGGCATCCATGAATTGAACACATAATAATGTGGATATGATTGGAGACCTGATCCTAACCCTTTATATTATGCTCATCTAGAAATGGTATATCTGTAATATTATATGTGTGAAATATATGCAGGCATAATTTGCAGTACACAGCACAGACTTTAACCTCTTTAATGTCAATCTGCTCTTTGAAAAGGGAAAGCGTTCTCAAAGAGGTATCATGTCAATAGATGCCCTACATAACACTTAAAGAATGGGTTTTGCTGTGCAAACTGGTATCAGTGTCTAAGAAAATTCTCTCAGGATGGTTTGAAAGCTAAGGTGTCCTGTTTTTTTTCAGTGTGGTCACAACAATTCTGAAGTATTGGCAGACAAACCTGGATAAACTCTGAAACATTATTTGAAGTTAAGTCCTCAGATGTTCTGAATGAAATGTAGAGGTTTCAAACCCCCTACTTTCTTCTGTCTGAATGTTCAGTGCTGTCTTCATCTCCTAGAAATGTTTTACATATTATTTTCATTTTATTTCACGAGTGCCTGAACAAATGTGTTATGCAAGTTTAACTAACTTGATGATTAAGTTGAGAATACCATGTTAAAATTACTTCGCAGATAAAGAATCTTGTGAAGTTCAGTCTGCACAAATATATGTATAAATTAATACATGTTTTGTTTGTGTGTGTTTGTGTGTGTATGTACATGCCTGGGGTAACTGAAAGTTATATTATACATGTGAAGGCTACAAAATCAATCATAGAAAATGAAGACGAGGCAAGCAGTTTAGACCAGATAAAACTAGTACAAGTCAAAAGAGGTCAAAGTAAGAGAGAGGGAATGTCAGGAGAAGAATAACATATGCAGAGGAGGTAGAGCTATTTGTTTTAGTTTTAAAAGTATAATAGATATCGCAATGACATGCAGTATCCGCATCATATAACTGGGACCTAAACTTCATTGTAGAAGGATTAATGACTTTCTGCAAATTAAAAAAGCAAGGGATCTAAGTATATTTAAATAACAGAACTTTATCAGAATACTCATCTGTTGACATGGATGTAAGCTTTGCCTAAATGTGAATAACTGAAGAAATCTAACATTTCATTATAAAGCAAGGTGCAAAGAATGATAAATGAGGTTTGATAACATAACAATTTGTCCAGGTACATCTTCAGGTGGGAGTCAGATAGAAATAGTAATGGAAATTTAGATGGGGGGTGAAAGGGTTAAATGGGAATGTTGGGAGGAAATGATGTAAGAGTAGGGAGGGGCTTAAGGGATTTTAGGCAAGTGTACTGGGTAAGGAATCACATTTTGGTGTGAATTTGCTACAGAGTAAGATTACGTCCAAGACAACTGGCAGGAACTTTGTTGGTCAGGTAGGCCTTGGGTTAATAGTGGTATGACTGAAGAGGTGAGTATGGTGGTGTAATGGTGGTATAGTATTTGTTTTCCCTCTCTCAAGTAATCTATTTGCAATTATAATTGTCCCAAAAGTGATATTAGTACATTGAGGTTCTTAGTTGCTATAGTTATTTGCCAAGGAGTAGGGATAAAGGGTGTATATTAAATAACTTTGGGACTACATTTAATTTGAAAATTAAGAAGGTGTCTTTGGCAGGTTAAATTATGAGGTGAATGGGTCTAGTGTATTTGATTAAATGATTTCTTAGCATTTAATATATTTTCCATTTTATTCTTCACTTTCTCTTTCTTTATTCAGTCATTTCATTTAATTTGGTTTTTATCAGGGTTGGAAATGAAATAACATTGTTTTTTAAGCAGGTCCTGCAGCTGGTACTGAAGTTTAAGACTGTGGGCTGTAGTTCCTGTGGTACTAGATTTAAGGTATGATTGGAGTCCTTGCATTGCTTTACAGAGTTTTGTTTCACAGTGAAAGCCTCTTGTGAGGTTTTTAAGAAGGTTTCATTTACAGGTCATAGTGAAGAGCATTTGTGGCAGTCTCTTAAAAGACTTCAGCGGTGGGGATAGTTTACTTAGTCCTAGTGGTTCTGTGGTTTTAGTAGTTTTCAGCCGTACTGCACATCTTTGTTTAGGAAGTTTTTGCAGGCAAGGAAGCTCTCCACACAGGTGCTTTATGGCCGTGAATGTTAGGAAAATAACATGAATAATGGGTATGCAGTGTGCATCATAACTGTTTAAATTTACCAGAAAGTGCATATTTGATGCATAATTTGGCTCAGCTCCTCATAAAACTGTGGGCAGTTCACTGCATATACTTCTACATTTCTCGGGAGAGAGCTTGTCTAAAAAAATAAATAATAAAATAAAATAAAACCCTTGGTTCATCATTCCGTAGTGTTCATGGGTGATGTAAGCAGGCATGTTAAAGTTTTTTACAGCACACTGTCTAGGTTCAGATACCAAGAGCTAAATGTGTGATATATGTTGAGTTAAGGAAACCATACCTAGCAACTTTCAAAAGCAGCTGTACCGTGACCTCCTTTCTAGCATGTTTATTGTTATATTCTCCTGATGTTTTCATTAGGGACTGACCAGTGTTATATGCATTGGTTTCTCTGTTTTTGTGCTGTTGTGTGCTTGGAGGGATTGGAGAGTTGGTTTTGCTGTTTTTTTGTTCTGTGTATATTTGGTGATTGGTTCCTTGTGTTTTTGTTTCTTGTGCCCTTGACTGTGTCTGACTGCTTTCAGATTCTTTGGTGGATGGATTGGGGTCTGTCATGTTGGTTTGGGTGTTCTACTCATGAATACAGGATGTGGGGTTTGGTTCTTGCTGGCTTAGCTTGGGTGGTCCTCAAGGGCAGCTGTTTGGGTTTTCCAGTGAGGCTGGGTACCCTGGAGTGGGTTGCAGGTCTGGTCTTCTAGAGCATGTGGGGCTATGGTGCTGTCTGTGGAGTGCGAGAGAGGTTGGATTGGGCTCCATTTGTCACTTGCTGTTTGCTTGTTGGTTGCCCTGGGGTAAAAGAAAAAGAAAACAAAACAAAATAAACAAATGAAAAAAAAAAGGTCATCTGGGTCAGTGCTGTACATCAGTTAACAAAATGAGTGAACAGTGATCTGCATTTATTACTTTTATATTACTTTCTCTCCTGAGCATTTTATAATTTTAAATTACGGCTGTTTTGTTTTTGTTTCAGGACCACTCCTTTGATTTTGCTCATTACTAAATCTTACCATAACTTGGAGGCATGCTTTTTGGCTGTACAGATTTTGTGCAGCATGACTGAAATATTGTATCAGGTTGGTCCATTTTCATACAATTGTGTCTTTTGGCTAATTAATGGTGGGTCATGGAGGCTTGAGGTTGGAGAGTGATGACTGATGGTTGAGTTTCAGAATTCCTGCTCTTCAAAGTGCGATCAAATAAGCTTGTAAGAGAAATACTACAAAAAAAATGAAATTGTTTTGCTTGTGGTCTTGTCTGGATTTCTTTTTCTAAGATGAGAGGTATGGTAATAAGGAAAATATCAGATATTCTGCTCTAGGAGATTGAAAGGTATGGTGGCAGGGCAAACATGTTCTATCAGCTTTATACATGTGTAAGAGCAGCATTTATGGGTAGTCAATATTTTGGGCCTTTGTCCACCTGTGGGTTATGTACAGATGTGGCACAATGGCCAGATAATATTTCACAATATAGGGTGTTCTTCTTTGAGCTTTGAAGGGTTCTTGATAGCACCAGCACACATGTGTCTATAGCTGAAATGGTACTGTATCTAAAGCATACTCACTTTACCTCAGTTGATTGACTTTTATGCCCCATTCAGGGTGATCTCAGTTACAGAAGCTGTGCTCATAGATCAAAGTCTGCACTAAAGGTTGAGGCTTTTTCACAATATACTATATTAAAAAATGTTTTCATGTTAATGTGAGAGCCCATTTGAACAGTAACCTCTTTTCAGCAGCGGCTTGGGTCAAGGACTTAAAAATATTACATGAAAGTGAACATAGTAATTTCTGATGTTCATTTGGTAACTGGTATAGAGAATTAAGGTTAGGAGTTATTAAGCTGTTTCTTGCAGTCCAGCTGCACCTTTAATAGACTGTGATTGCTTTTGTCATAACTATGTAATGTTTTATCCAATTAGTTATTGGGCCTCGGATTTGGCAAGGGGAGGTGGAGCTATTCATAGGGTGGGCAGGTGGTCTTCAAATGCCTTTTATCCCTCTGTTTCAGAGAATTTGCATCTGTCTTTTCTTTCCAGCTGGTGGTGCTCTGATACTTGTTTCAGCTGCTGAAAAGTTATACAGTGAGATCACAGATGGTGGAAGTGCAGAGTTCATATCAGACAGTGGTTTGAAGACAGTAGTCTCGTCAGGAGAACTATGTTACTGCAAGGGGTGTTTTGGCCACTGGGGTGGTACGCAGAGAGGTCACAGGTATGGATACATTTTATGTGTATTTAGGCATGTGAGAGTTTGTGCGGTATGGGAGTAGTGCAACAACAGGTAAGGATGAGAAATGCCAGGGGCATGGTGAAGTAGGTGTTTGGGTAATTATGGGGAGTTTGTGGTCATCTGTAGATGTGGTGGAGTCATAACAACTGTGTTTGGATTGGACTTTGTGATCTGGCTGAGTGACAGATAAACTAAGCAAGCCTCAGGGGAAGGGAGGATGGTCTTTTTAACCTTTTACCTACTGCTTATACTTGGAGGAAAGTTTTGGAATGGGGGAGTATATAAATAATTTGAATTAATTGATATGGTGGACTTCAATATCTGATGGAATCTGGAATTGGAAACAGTAAATTAAGGCTTTGGAGATTTTAGTGCCGTTGTGCCTGAATGGCAGAGGACAACTGGATGTTACATTTCCTGATGTGTTAGGCTTCATTTATTGCATTGCAATTTGGTTGCAGAAGAATATTGCCTTGACCTTGCCAATCTTGCAAGTTAAGGGTGCAGGGCTGGGATAGATTTGTGGGTGGAGTGTAGGTTTCACACACTTACTGGAAATGTGTGGGTATGTATTTAGCTGTGCAGGTGACAGACAGGAAGGTATGCTGGTTAACTGAGTTTGCAGCAGCCCAAATGGTACTGAGTATCTTTGTTGTTTTGTGGATTTCAGGATAGCTGAGTAAAAGGGAGTTTTAAGGGGTAGAGCAAAGGGGTGTCCTTTCATAACTCAAAAGGAAGACGGGGGGATGCGTTTTCTCATTAATGTATGGATATTGCACCAGCTGCTCTTGCCATTTTCGGATTCAGAAGTTGCTAATGAATTAACAGATGGGTGTTTTTCTTAAGGAATTTCTATTGGATCAAGGTCGGGGGGGTCAATTGGTAGGAATCTTCATCTCTTATAGAGAAAGAGATTGTGACTGTTTGGTGGAGGAGGACTGGGGGACAGTTAGTTTATTAGGTTTGTCTGATATCCTTTTGTTTGCACTGCTAGGAAGGAGCATGTCATATGCATGACTTGTTAAGAGTAAGTAAGGTTTGATGGAGCATTGTAGATATTCAGCTGTTTTGGGGAATAGTTGAGGAAATGGGTGTTCTGTTGGCTAGGCTGGAGTTTGAAGGCTTAAGCAAGGCATTTTTGGGACTCCTAGCAGATGTAGTCCAGGGTCTGTTTCTTTAAAGGATGTGAAACTAGTACATTGAAAGAAAAGCTGTAAGGTGGAAATCCAAGGACAAGTAGCACATGAACATGTTGTTGAGCTTTTGGCAGGCTCATTGGGTTGTTCATGGGAATTTGCATTTGTTTGTAAATGGGGCAGGCAGGATTGGGTTGGGGGCATACTTTGGGAAGATTTGGTTTGTGGCTTGGCTGGCAGGAAGGTAGGATGAATGGAGGAAGGAAGTTGAATTTTGGAGTTATTTTCACTTGAGCTGGTATCATAATTTTAGTAGGAGAAGTGGGGAATAGGATTCATTTTCACTTGGTTAATATGGCAGTGGCTTGGTTTGCTGGTACTGATAGATGAGGTGTATTAGGCTGTGTTAGAAGGATTAGATGCTTGATGCAGGAGTCTGGGGCACCTTCTATAAGGAAAGCACATGATAGGGTTTTTCAAATTTTGTTAAAGTTGTCTTGCAGCTGTCTGGGGTAAGGAGTTTGGTGGGAAGGATTACTGAGGTATTTGATTCAGACTCAGGAGGATTTAGCTGCAATGAGTATAGTTACACAGGTGACAGGGTTATGTCAATTTGCTAATTCATGGACAGGCAGTTCATATGCTTGAAGGGTTGGAGTAGGTTTGTTTGTGTAAAGTGTAAAGACTGGTGGATGCTGGTTATTGACAAGATAGGTTTTGTTGCAAGGGTTGGCGTGGTAAATGGAGGCTCATTGGGCTGTAATCTGTGTGGCATTTGCTTTATGGATGCATGGAAGTCAGTAAGAGAGTGGTTTGTTTGTCAGTAAATGCATTTTGCCTTATAATGGATAGTTGGCATGATAGGAGGATTACTATTAAATTGATCTATTACAAAGGACCTTCATTTTGGTCATTATTATATCCATTGGGTGGAAAAAAGAGGGTTGAAGTGAGGCATGATGGCATGCAATTGTCCTTGCTTTGTTTCGGGTGACACTGGGCTTCTTAGAGTTCTGTCTGTACATTTGGCAGGTAATGACCTGGGAACCACTATGAAATCACTTTGGTAGCTAGGATAAGTGAAGACGTGTTTAATTTACAGAGGTTATACAAGGGTAAGGGTATTTCGTTGGCATGAGAGAGAGAGAGATCATCAATTTAATTTCAGCCACATAGACAATGGGCTGCTTTGGCTATTTATATGATAGAGCTTTGGGAGGTTGATGACAGGGAACCAGTTTGGTTTAGAGAGGATGGAATATACTGAATAATGTTTGTCTTCTCCCCTTTTTAATGTACGGTTAAGTTTGGTGGCAAGGGGGGGGAACAGCCTGATCAGGCTAGTGGGCAGAGAAGAGGGGCAGTCTTGTCCCTCTTCTGTTCCCCTTTTGGTGCTGGATGTTCATTTCAATGAGTTGGGAAAGGAGAGTGAGCAGTTGGATGCTGCTTAATAAGTAAAATAAGTGGCTGGAGGTAAGGTCGCTACTTATTTGGTTGGAGGTTTAATTCAATAAATGGGAAATGAAAGTAAGGGATGGGACACTGATAAGTAAAATAAGTGAATGTAGGTATGGACATTGCTTATTTGGTCAGGGTGAGAGAGGTCACACTGCCTAATTAACAGTTCTATGGATGCTTATGCTGTGATTAATGACAGTTATATGCATGTTTATGCTGTGATTAATAAATAATATTGGTCAATAAAGTTATGTTTATTGACGTTTAATAAAGGTCGTCAAACATCATTCAGTGTGATGTGTTTATTGAAGGGGAATGGGACAATTTCACTTCACTAATAATTATAGGCTAAAGAGAATGTTTAATTCTTGATTTGCTTGCATATAATTGAACTCTGGCATATTTTCATCTCTTAATGAATGGAAACATAGTTTGTCGTTTAAATTAAATAAAAGTCATATGTGGGAAAGTTCGTGTGAGTGTGTGTGTGTGGTTTGTGAACATCACACACTTGTCTGCATGTCTACATATGTATGTAAATATATCTATCTGTCTTTCTATATGTATTTCGTTTCAGCAAGCATTATTTTATGAAGGAACACTAAAACACATTGTCCACCATTGTGAACATCAGAAAGCAATATAGCATTTTTTTCTCATTTAGCTTTCAGTATGTTTTTTATTGGAAGTAGGAAACGACAAGGATCAGCATGCTTTTGAAGAAATGCCAAGACAAGCGTTGTTAAAGGCTCCCCATTCATTAATATGGCTCACATTATGGTATTCAGAGGGGGTAGGATGCTTTCCTGCCAGTAACCAAAGCTTTACTTAAACCTGCAAAATATTTTGCAGCCTGCCATTATCTGCAATTTGTTTATATCAAACTAACACTTGACTTTAGTTTTGTGGGTAAAGTAATAACTGAATTTGGATTTTAGCAAATCTGAAAACTGCAGATTACTGAATGACTCATTTGAGTTTCACTATTTATGGCATACTTAAACTGATAGTTAAGAACTAGATATTGATATAAAACAGACATTTCTGGCAGCAGATATTCAGCTGATCTTCATGGATTGTGTGGTCCAGGATGTCATTCTTACCACTTTGTTATATGAAGAAAATGCTTTCACCCTGACAGCTGTATTGAATTGAGATAAGCAATCATCCGCTTTTTTTCCACAGAGTAACCTAAATCAACAAAACCCAACTTCAGAAAAGAGTTTTAATAAGACTTGCTTGCTCTATGAGAAGGCAAAATTATATAGAAAACACAATATTTTCTCAGATATAATTTTCACTAATACATTTCATAGGCACCAAACTGACATCCCAAAAAACAGATATCGTGTTAACAATAGCAAAAAAGTACTGGACCATTCAAAGCATAAAGCAGATAAATCGATCTTCATGTCTTGACCCTGTCTTCTATTCAGGATAGCTGCTAACTTACCGGGAACAAATCTCAACTGAATCAGGGACAAATCCATAAATAATCAGTGGCATTTTGGGGACACTTTTAAAATACTAGCAATATTAACTTGAGACATTGACAGACTAACAGAATGTGAATGAATATATATTTTCTGGACTAAAAGAAGGTTATAACTCTAATGACTATCATTATTTATTAAGAGCAATTCATCAGCTTTTCTCCAAAAGTCACCAGTTTTAAGAGGGATTGAGAGGGACAGACCTAAAACTTTATTCAAATCAGGGCTGTCTTGAAAATCAAGGACAGATGAGGGTTATGGTAGGTAGAAAATGTTTTTTTCTTAAATAATTAGCTTTATAATACTCCAGTACAAAAAAGATGTTTTTTATAACAAAATTCAGCTAACTTGAAACTGGCTTGTGCTTAGATGGTCCACCCTTCTTAATAGCAAAATAAGGCACAAACAAAGGAAACCAAATATAATCCTTATAAATAATTAATGAAGCTATCCAGCAAGCATTAATAAAGCTGCCTTGCAGCATGACCAAGCACTGTCTCAGTCACAAAGAGCTGTTGCTTAAGCTCTAGTATGGCAATAATATCCATCTGGGGAGTGTGTGTGTGTGTGTGTGTGTGTGTGTGTGTGTGTGTGTGTGTGTGTGTGTGTGTGTGTGTGTGTGTTATGAAAGCAAAGCATGCAGCTTGATATATGGTATAAAGGCAGTATAAAAAGAACATGAAATTTATAGGACATTGAACAAAACATAAATGCAGAGAGCAGTTGAAACAATGGCCAAAGTGTGTTTTCTTTCAGTGGTCATGCCTATAATGCCTGGCAGACCTAAAGTCTCTGCATGGAGTCATGAGCTGCAAGGCTGCTTACCATGCTGCTCTGAAATTCCTGAATGTTTTTCAGGATTACTTGATGGGCCACTAGGGCAACATACATAAACTGCATATAACTAGTTGCATGTTATTTATACTTTGGCAGCTTGCAATAATTTACTACCTTGGCAGTTACAATCTGTGTCTTTACAGGAGGCACTTTAAGAGGCTGTTCAAGGCTTACTTACGTCAG
Organism: Protopterus annectens; assembly: GCF_019279795.1. Lineage (NCBI taxonomy): Eukaryota > Metazoa > Chordata > Ceratodontiformes > Protopteridae > Protopterus > Protopterus annectens. Next base: position 332,992,634 of record NC_056734.1, read on the forward strand.
AAAAAGCACTGTTTGCCTGATGCATGATAGTATGCAATTTTATTAGAAATTTCACTGTATCCTGATGATTGCAAGATATATATGTATATATATATATATATATATATATATATATATATATATATATATATATATACATACACCTGCATTTGCTATGTTATGTGTTATGGCAAGTCTTTTTCTTGCCAGCTTTCCTGCCTGTCTTGCTTTGTCAACAGGTAGATGAAAAAACAGTGTTGCAAGACTGCTAAAATATTAGATTGGGGAATATTTCATTTCTTTGGCAGTGTACAATCATGGAGATGATTAATAAATGTTGTAGGAGTATGGTTTTGTAGCCTATACATGGAGAACAATAGGCTTGCTACACGTGCAAAAAAAAATGCACTTTAAATAGCTTATTTTGTTTACAGAATCCAATATTGCTTCTTGGAGCATGCATATTGTTTTTTTAGGTTTAATTTTCATTGGCTTTTCATTGCTGTAGTGAGCTTTAATGTTTGGGACTGCTGATTTACTTGAACAGATCCATATATTTATATATCTATATCTATATCAATATCAATATCTATATCAATATCAATATCTATCTATCTATATCTGTGTGTGTGTGCCTGTGAATCTATATATATATAGGTTCATAGATTCATAGATTAGTACTAAGCTAACTGCCCTTGCGAGCCATTTTAAGCCTAGCCAATTATCCCTTGTAAGACTCCCTAAACCCTATATATATATATATATATATATATATATATATATATATATATATATATATATCTACATGGCTAAAGGGTCTATATTAGCAGACCGAAGACACATTCTTTCAAATGCATCTTGTTCAAACGTAAAAGGCAGAAAACGGAAATTACCAAAGTGGCTGTTATATATATAAATCCAAATGTTGTTGTTTTTGTTGTTGTGTCTTTCAGCTTTTCCCAGTTAGGGGTTGCCATTGCGGAACTCCGGTCCACTAATGATTGGCAGTAGATTTTTACGTGCCGAGTTGCCAGCTCTGATGCACAACCTTCAACGAAGGTACGACCATTCACGCATGTCTCCACACAGAAGACGCTCTAGCTGAGAATCGAACAGGACAACGTCATACTGTGAGGCGACAATGCAAATAACAAGCATAAAATATATTTATCTACACTGTGCTTTAAACTTCAAAACACAGGTGATGAATGCCACTTCATTCAACCCCGGCCAGCCAACAGCTTTTAAATGCAAAATCCAATAAAGTTCCCTTCTCTCATTGCCTAACTGCCAAGGGCCACCCCTAGGATTCAACCTCACCAGTTCACTGACTATAAATTTAAAATGGTGCCCAGAATTTGCCAACATATGCTTAAATAAGGCAATAGTCATTATTTTCTCCCTAATTTCATAGGTACATTCATAAATACAATTTATTTTAATTTATTTTCATTTTTTCCTATATACAATCTGGGACAACGCTGACATCATGCCCCATAGACTACCCCAGGGCTATTACAATTAAATATACCTGTAATTTTTATTTGATATCCATTAATATCAAATAATTCACCAATATTGATGTATGAACAACATTTACAACACCCACATTTAGTCATAAGGCAAGGTCTGGTATAATCCTTAGAGCTAATGGATCTCTCCATAAAGTTCTTCATATTATAACCTCTCTTATATACAATCAGAGGTTTGGTGTTTATTTTATGCCTAACTATACAATTGTCAGCCAAAAGAAACAAGTTTTTTAAAATAATATCCTTGACTAGGTCATAGTCTACAGTAAACCTGGTACCAAAGTATAGCCTAAACTTGTCCATGACATCAACATTATTATTAACTATGTGAACATTAGGGATAATGTCACTTCCTTCAAGCCCTTGGGGTCCATGTGAATCATTATTAATTAAGATAGCTGCATAAACACCCAACCTCCTCTTGTTTATTACTTCCCCTTTAATCTCCCTCACAAAATCAGCAGGGTATTCTCTTTTAATAAACATGCTCTCTAACAAGCACACTCAATCAGAAAATCATTCTAAAGGGACACCATCCATACAGCCCTTACAAATTACCCCTCAACAGCTGCTTTCTTTTGGGGCCTAGGGTGGGAACTGTTAAAATGTAAAAATGAATTGGAGCATGTATGTTTTCTAAAAATCGTAGAAACATTTCTGCAATTCTCCAAATCCTTAACCAAATTAACATCTAAGTAACTGATACGATCAATACTCATCACATGAGAAATATTCAGGAACTCAGTGGTTCCATTTATATAATCAAGAAACGTCTTTAATTGTCTCTTACCACCCTTCCAGATGATAAATATATCATCCAGGTACCTTAGATATAAATCACATTCCTGAAAAAACAAATTAGAACAAAAATCTACATTCCCATTCACACATAATGATGTTAGCATATAAAGGGTTGCAGGACGCATACTTTGCAACCCCTTTTTTGTAGAAATAATTGCTCATCAAAGAAAATAAAGTTATTACTCAATACAAATTTCATCGTTTTTACATACAAATTAATATTGCCCTGTGATAGGCCTTTCCTCCATGATCATGGATCTACAGGATTATATTAATAAAATGTATGCAATACTTTTTAGTGATACTTATAGTCAAGTTTCAAAGAATGAATTGAATGTTGCATATAGTAGATTGGCATTCAACTTAGTGACATATTCCTTTGTCAGAATTTTAGTTTTTAAAAGTGATTACTCCAGTTATTCCCACTATTTTTGGGCTGTCTAAATTACATATAAAATTTAGTGGATCCCCCTATGCGCCCAATTGTTGATGCCTGGAATACTATTACATCGACCTTTGCCAAATTTTTGGATACTAAATTAAAGGATGTTCTGAAGCATAAACAAAATTTAAGTGTGGACTCATGAGACTTTTTAAGTAAATGTAATTTGATGAATTATTTCTCTTTTTAACTGTTGATGTCAAAGATTTAGTCTCCGTAATACCACATGATGTGGGTTTGGATTGGTTTCATGAGTATTTATTTAGGAAAGGCCTATCACAGGATAATTCTTCATAATATCCATATGAGCACTGAAAGGTTATCACTACCTTTTACACCATTGCATTTTTTACTCAATATTCCTTCTAGAAACAACTAGTCTGCTAGTAATTAAAGATCAAATCCAAGTACTACAAATAGATCACTCTTACCAAACTATTACATAATGGTGTAAAGACCCATTTGGTGGATAAAATTCATATCAGCAGTACAATTCAGAAACAGGATAAATGTAACAATATTCCACTATGCTCATCAAAGACACACATCTTATTACCCTAATTATATCTCAAAAGCTGTACTTGCTATTATATTTTTAATATTCTTGGGTATCATTCTTCTAAGGGCTGGACATAGCCAACAAAGAACCAATAACTTTCACTCTGCTCATGCCAAAATTGCCATAAATAATGAAGTAATAACAAGAGACCACACATTGAAACATGGCTTCTACAATACTGGCCATATCTCTGGTGCACCAAACGTAATGTATTATTGTTACGTCTATACCCACTTCTATCATCTCATCTCCCTTTTCTTCCTTGTGTTTCTTCCCCTCCTTTCTTCACTGGGCTGCTCTAACTCTTTATCGTAAAACATATTAATAGACAGCTCATGTAACTTTTATTTTGATTTGAAGCTTTTTGTAAGTGATCTAACTGAGGTCAAGGATGTCTGAATAATGGAACTATTGCTCATGACTGAAAAGGAGTATAAATAATGACAGAATGCAAATGATGTCTATAAAGTCTATATAATGGAGATTTTCTCCCTGGACTTCCAATGAAAATGACCACTGCTCAGTCAAAATTTCCTGGGAAACAAATGCCAGTAATCAAATAAATAAATACATAAATATGATGCATTCATTCCATAACTCAATCATTTAGTTTACAATAATGGGCCAAGATCCAGAAAAGTTTTAGCATCCTAATGCTGGTAAATAAAATTGCTAATCATTTACCTATATACTGATTAGCAAAAGCATTTTCTGTCAATTAATGTAGACTCTAACCAAGGTTCCAATAAAAATACACCTTGAAAAATTATTCAAAGATACTATCCCCTACATACATGCCATTGGAAAACTCACTGTCTAACCTCTAAATACATACTTCACAAACTGTCACAGCCAAACAGCAATTTGGATTGGAGCAGTCAATTAAAGCAAACCTAAATACAATACCTGCTAAATTGAACCTTACAGAAGTTCTATACTTCCATTTCTAATTTCTCTAATTTTGATGTACTAGTTGCCAATATACCAGAACACATTCAAGATATTTCACTATTCTCCAATACCTTAAGTGACCACCACCCAGATTTTTTTCTACCTGCTCACTAAAATCCTATACTCTCCCTCCTGTTCATATTGCATTAAGGAATGACACAGAATCAAAAGAAAATATCTAATTATCAGAAGATAATTTAATTGCTTAGACTCCAGTATATAATGTCTCTGATTCCTCTATGACTCTTAATCAATTTTACAACTTGCTTAATTTAGCTCAAGACAAATGTTTTCCACACCTTACAATATGACTGAAAGGTAAATTAACTTATTGGGTTTTCTGCTAAAATAGTTGCAGAACTAAAAGAATGACATTCAGCATTGAAAAGAATGGAAACAAGACACAAAACATTTCATCAAACAAAATAACTATGTTTTTCACAGGTAAGTCACTAGAATTAACAGAAAAGCCAAAGCAAGACATTGTAGACTTTTATATGAAATACTTGTAGGACAGCCAAAAGTTTTCTGGAAAATTAAAAAGTTTCTTTCTTCACCCTAAATAATCCTAAAGGCCAAAGACAATTAGCCCATTAACATCAAAACAAAAATGCCACTAACAAATATTACAGACCCTCCAGCCCCATTTAATAGCAGTTTTATCAATAGCACACTACCAAAGCCAGTAACATGACTATATCAGTTTATCTCATATCCACCTTTATATTGTAATTCCTAAAAAAGAGATTAAAAACTGCTCTGTGTAGTACCTTATAGGCTCATTATATCTTGTGCCTACACTAAATACTTCACTAAAATTAGGCACTGAAGTCCTATCCAGATACAAGTATATATTTATAACCTTTCTATTAGTTAAAAAAGTCTCTTTCAATTTTTCAGACTTTCACTAATCCATCTTCTTTATAAAATGGACACACGTTCACTGCAGTTAAGGACTGTCCCTCTCTCTCTCTTGTGACTCACAGCCAAGTTCTAGAGTGACACTGTGGATAACCACTACTACCTGCAGAGTTGATGAGGGAAAAGTGGATACAGAAGCAGACTAGTAGGCCTTTCTTCTATATCACATAAGCAAACACTCACATCTTCTGACAGCTTAGAGTTCCTTATCCACTGTCTGCATGTCTTTGAATGTGGGAGTAAACCAGAGCACCTGGAGAAAACCCACATGAGCCCAGAGAGGGCATGCAGAACCCACAGACAAAGCAACACAGCCAAGAACAGAGTAGGAGACTCTCTTGCTGTGAGTTGGCATGGTCTTTGTCATCCTAATGACTACCAACCCAAAACAATAATTGGTTCCCAAGCGGGGACTCTAAAACAATGTATTGTATGAGTAAATCTAAAATGGCATGTGTGAATATAATACTTTTAGATAAAAGCAATATGGTTTTAGACCAAAAAACATCACGCTAACCACCATCTATATTCCAACAAATTAAATATTTGCTAATATTGAAAAGGGACATTTAACTAGTATTGTTTTGTTTTTTTTTTGCTCTAAAAAAAGTAAACCACCAGCTAATGCTCAAAAAAGTTGCAGTGCTGTTGTTTTTATATAGAAGTATATAGCTGATTTGCCGATTATCCTTTTAACATAGCTTTCAAAGAGTCATCTCTGGACTTTTGCATTAATATGGCTATGTTAAATATAGGACTTCCACAAAAATCACTGATAGGACCACTAATATTCTTACCATTTATTAATGATCTTCCTTGGAACTTACCAAGCCTTAACTGTTGTTACTATGTAGGCAATGTAATTATTACCAAAGCAACTAACACCTGAAAAGAGTTGACCTCATTCTTCAAAGTAATTTAATTATCCATTGCAGATGTCAACAAAACAATAATCTCTCTTTAAATACCGCCAAACTCTGCATTACTAGAAACCCCCAGACTCTTTAAATTCCCATCTATCCTGCTGACTGATCCTGAGGGTCAACTGTTAACCAATGCAGTATAGCAAAAATACCTAGAACTGACATTATGTTTGATATTATCAGTCACCCTATATGTCAAATCTCAAGAAGGTAATAAGGGGTCCAAATGGAGAGATGATAAAATTAGCAAACAAAGGATAGTAGTATTGCTGGAATTGAATTCATCCTCAGATCTTGGTGAGTACCTTTATATTGAGGACCCTGTTTTTTTTTCAATATCTTACCAAGGTGACACTGATATATAGACTGTATTTTACATAGCATATATCATAGACAGAATTAGGTAACAAAATAAAAAGACAGCTGGGTACACATGTCCGAGGATAAAAAAATTCCAATCCTAGTAGGCTCACTGGTGCCAGGAATGGAAAAAATGACAGTGCTGAACCCTCAAGACATGAAAACATTCCTACAACTGGGCTAGGCCTGGATCAGGGGTAGGATGGACCCCTATCGTAGAAGGAAGTAGCAGTCCACAAAAACTGATAATGCCAAAAAAGAGCCATAAAGATGATATAGTGGCGTATTGAAGATAAAAAATATATATATATTGCTACTATTATGCAAGATGGTGAGAATTTCTGGGCAGAAGATATACAAAAAGAGTAAAAGAGAAATCAGAGGAATTAAAAAATACCTGCACAAGAAAAACTGTCAAAAGCATCAAATGCAAATGTGTGTTCCCTAATACAATAGATTAATGAAAAACATTATATAGACTAAGAAACCTTGGGCCTTTTGGAAAAAGAAGCAACCAAGGAAGTGCAAAAATATAAAGAACAAAATCTAGAGATTTTTGAAAGATATAAAAAAGAAATGTGATAATACACATTTACTAAATGGCACATCTACTAAAAACAATCATAAGGCTTTCTTCATATATGTCCCCAGTCTCAAGGGAAGCACCCAGATCTGCTCAGAACTGGTGGTCAATGACACCACATACACACACTGTGTAATTATACCCAGCCTGCTGGCAGACAGTTTCAGTGAAAACTTCACTCATCTGACCCCCCATCAGTAAAACAGGACATCCCCAGTACCTGCCCCCCTCCCCTTATCTCTAGGGAGCAAGTCATCACTGCCCTCTCAAAGGCAAAAAATACAGCCTCCATGGGACCCAATAACATCCTAGGCTGCATCCTATATGAACCCAGACAGGAACATAGAGCACCATTAGGCACCCTATTCAACCAAAGCCTGAGTACTGGCTTCATCCCTGCTGAGTGGAGGACAGCTACTGTCATCCCTTTGCACAAATGTGGAGCATCCACCAATGCAGGAAATTATAGACCCATGAGCCTAACTCGCCTCATCTGCAAGGCCATGGAGCGGATTATCATGGACATCATTAAGAAGGACATTGGCAACCTCCAGACACTTGATCTGACACAGTTTGGTTTTGTCAAGGGAGATCATGCCTGTTAAATTTGGTCAACTTCTTTGAGGCAGTCACCAAGGTCATGAACGAAGGGAAGATGGTGCACACTGCTTACCTTGACCTAGCCAAAGTCTTTGATACTATTTCCACTCAGGTATAATAGATAAACACTCTCAACTAGGCATCAATCCATATGTTACCAGATGGGTAGCAAACTGGCTTACTGATAGAACCCACCTAGTCAAAATAGGGGAAGCCACCTCAAGTAGTGGACCCATAACAAGTGGTGTACCCCAAGAATTGGTCTTGGGCCCTCTGCTGTTTGGGATATACTTCTCAGAGGTACAGGCCAAATCTAGTGGGCTATGTCTGACAAGGTTTGCAAATGACTGGAAGCTGAGCTGGATGCTGTCATCAATTCCCCTAGTGATGTAGGCATCCTCCAAGAGGGTCTTACACAAACAAATGACTGGTGCTAGAAACATGGCCTCAAACTGAATGCCAAAAAATGCATCATCATCCCTTTTGGGGAGAATGACATCCTCAGAAATGATCACATTGATAATAAGGCATTAAGCACACAAGCAGTCATGAAGACTTGGGAACCCAAGTTGATAGCAAACTGAATTTTGACCACCACATTGCCTCCATTGTATGGAAAGCTTTCTACATGGCTCACCTCATTAGTAAGAGTATCTCATCCAGGAACAAGGTGATCATAACATCCTTGTATTCTTCCCTTATAAGACTGTTTATTGAATACAATGCCCCTTTCAGCATGTATGTCACAAAGCACATGCAGCAGCTGCAGAGACCACAGAGATTCCTCACCTGGAGAATCCAGGGCCTCAAACATCTACCCTACACAGATAGGCTAAAAGCCCTGTCCCTCTACTCAGTCTCCTACAGACTCCTTAGAGGTGGCCTCTGTCTGGCATACAAAGCAATCTCAGACAACACCCTGATGGGACTGCTGCATATTTGCAAGTCAAGGTCCACTCGAGTAACCTGCATGCGAGACCTCAACCTGATCTGTGACATCAATAGGACTTGGTGGGATAGATTTGTGTACCAGAGACTCCCCCTGTTGAGGACTAGACTCCCTCTCCATGTAAAGCAGAGTACCTCATTTTAAACCTTTTTAAGCTCAACCTGGATAAAAGGATGGGGAACAGAAAATACACCTCTGGGATTCTACCGATGTCCCTGCTGGACAGTGGCATAGGGTGCTAACTTGTTGGAACATGGGGTAAATTCTTGGCTAAGCTTGCAATGACCTCAGGGCCAATAGCCTAGTAACTTCCTATGATCCTATGATCCTAAGATTTAGCCATAAGTAAGGGCTATCTATACATGCATCCTGAACAGATGCCAATCTGGTGAACAACAGAAAAAGCAATACTCCTCCTTGAGAGTGACTCTGCAAGCTGTCCTAAAAACTATAAACCAAAAACTTGCCTTCCAGTGATGTATAAACTATACACTGGAACTGATGGCAATAGAATGCCATCAGAAGAAAACTCATTCATGGGAATAGACCAATAGTAACACAAGAAAATCATATGGTACAAAGGATTATTTGCTGTTAAATATAGTCATAATGGAGAACTGTAGAAAGGGGAAGAAGTATGGCATGAATAGACTACAAAAAAGTATTTGAGAACAGCTGTCTACTTAACAGATTAGGTCATACAATTTGACTCCCAGAAACAACAAATTATAAAGATTTCTCATCTTTTTGTGGATGATTTAAAACTATATAGTTTGTCAGATGAGGAACTGAAACACAGGTGGCCAAAACATTCTGAGATGATATAATGTGCAAAAGTAACCTTTAAATTGGGAAAGCTGCAGCACCAAGAAAATATCAGTCTGGGACAGGAATGTGATATAAAGGAACTTGAACAGGAGGGAGTGTATAAATATTTGGGAAATGAAGGATCGACAATAAAACATGAACAAATGTAAATAAAAGTAAGGAATGTTTTAAGGACTAAAATTAACATTGAAAACATTTCTGACATCTAGGGACAGAGTCCAAACTATAAGCTAATTTGCTCTTGCCTTTGGAATGATTGACTGGCTTGAAAAGGTATTGGCTCAGTTGAGCAGGATATTAAGAAAAAAGTTTCCTGCTTATGAAATGATTTATAAAAATCAGTGTATACCTAGCTTATATACTCCTCTTTCTGAATGAGGCATGGGCCTCCTTGAAATTTATTACATGTATAGATCTGCAATCATATGACTGCAAACATATCTGCTGACTTCAGAAGATCCAAATGTAGCAAAAGTTTTAAAACATCAGGAGAAGAAGTCTAAGACTACTTTCCTGCTTAGTTTAGCAGAAGCATATCAGTGCCAAACAGGAATGGAAATCAAACCAGAAGTGGATAAAATGCAGGCAGCAACTGAATGTACCAAAAAATCAAATGAAAGAATATAAGGTAAATGATCAGATGAGAAGGCAAGAGCTGTGAAAAATGCAGCAATATAGTTGCAAGTACAAAAAACTCTTGGGAGCAACTTCATGTTGATCAGGACCGAATGCAGGAATGGGTAACGAGAGGTGAATTTACCAAAAGATGAAAGGTTAATATTGGCGGCCCAGTAGTGGCTGCCAAAAAGTATTTATTAGAGAAGGGAAATCAAAGTCTAAACCAACTGTACTGGAAGTAGGGGATACAGTAACAGAGATTAAACAACTGGAACTGCGATCTTTAGAAAAGAGCAGGAGCAAATTGCATTGAAAAAATGGGATTGTAGGAATAGTATATGCAGAGGAGGAATGAGGTTTAAAAGAAGGCAGGATTTGAATGAGCTCTGTAATGTGTGACTGAAAATGACTGGATGGATTATAAATGATGTTTAATGTTTGCAGCTAAAATTATGTCAATGCGGTTTGTGATGTATAACGTTTGCAACTAAAATTATGTTAATATGGTTTATTTTCATTTATATAAATGTATGTTTGCCTATGTCATATGTAATAATTTAATAAAGATGTTTCTTGTTTTAAAAAAGTATATTGGTGGCCCAGGATAGTGGACTATGTACACCGAGAAATGTAGGTGCTGCAAAAAAGTGGAAACAGTCACACATCTTGTTGCTGGGTGTGATGCACTAATGTCATAAGGACTGTATACTGAAAGGCATAATTATATGGCAAGACTGTGGCAGTGGGGATTGTGCAAACATTATAATACTGAAGTAGCTGAAAAGCATTGGAAACATGTGCCTTAAAGCGGTATAGAAAATTATGAAGTTTACATCACGAGATCACCCACTGCCAACAGTTCAAAAGGATCTATATTATAAGATCGACGGTTGAAAACATTGGACAACATATGGTCAACACTATATGGTCGATGTCTTCAAACGTCGACCTTATAAAAAGACAAAAAAAACCCCAGAAAAAAGTACCCTAACGGGTTTAAGCAGGGGGGCAAGCCCCTTGCACCCCCCCACACACCCCGCTACTGTAATACACCAACTCCGAGACCGCACTACATTGCAGTAAATGGAAATCTCCCCTTACGGAGAGTTGCGTTTACACGCTCGAGATTCTGAGCGTTCAGTATTTTCATGTCGACAATGTCAGATTTGATATTGTCGGCTTTCGAGAACATAATACAGACCCGTGCAAAAAATGGAAGTGAGAAAATCAGATATAGTAGTTCATGAAAAGAAGACAAAAGTAGCATTGATCATTGGAATTGCTACACCCAGTGACTACAGTGTCTTGCATACTAAGACACACAAAGTCATGAAATACCAGGATTTACAAGCAGAAATAAGGGCAATGGGGAAGAAAGATACCAGAAAGTTCCAATAGTAGTTGTACGAGCAATGGGTCATGTAAAAAGAATTTACAATCCTACTTAGATATGTTACTGATACATGTAACTCCACATGGATTGCAGAAGAAGTCAGTTCTGAATACATTGCAGCTGTTGCAAAGAGCGCTTCTGGATAACATCAAAGATTGAAACAATAATAATTTTATGAACTTTAATCATAAATCCCAAACAATGCGTATAAGCCACAGAAGTTAGCCACGGCACAGTAAATTCAAGAACAGCTAAATAGCAGCAAACTTAGCGTGAAAAAAATAGTCTCAGATCCAATATAACCATAGAATAATCCACAGACACCAAATTCAGCGGTATCACAGTTTATTACAAGTTAGCACTTTCACCTATCAGGCTTCATCAGACTTTCAAAACTATTATAACAATCCTGTTTAAATAGCAGACAATCTAAATCTATTGGTCCACGTAGTAACACATCATAGTGTCAATTATTAAAATCATAAGAGTTCAAAAGACTCTACATTTAAAACATACATATATAAAAACATAAAATCATAAAAACATCAACTTGTATATTACAGTCTTTATTTATTAACAAGCAGCTTTCTACCTTTAAGAATAGGCTTAAGAGAAACCTTGTCATTAAGCCCAGGGAAGACATCCGCCCTGAGCCTAATGGTCCACCTCACTTCACATTCCTCAGTGAAATTACCAATGTCACCTCCTCGGGGATTGGAAGTGATACTTTGCAAAACAAAAAAGACAAATGAGTGCAAAGAGTAATTTAAAGCACAATGCTTAGCAAGGGCATTCGATTTGGAACCAACACTTATTGAGTAAATATGCTCACTAATATGTTCATGCAATTTACGATTGGTCTTGCCAACGTAAAATGCCTCACAGGCAACGCACCTAGCTAAGTAAACTATATTCCCACTCAAACAATTTGTATTGGTAGAAAATGTATATATCAACCCTGTAACAGGGTGCACAAACTCTGTCTTAGTGTCAATAAAAGCACATTGTCTGCACTGACGACAGGGTATAGTATTGAGCTGGTCTTCCTCCCGATCAATGACCGTCCTATTAAGTGGACGATGACACAGAAGACGTTTCAAATTCTTCTTATTTTTGAAAGAGAAATTTGGTTTAGGACCTACTACTCCTGCTATTCGTTCATCTAATAATAAAGTATTCCAGTGCCTCTCTATAATTTGTTTAATCTCATTCATGTCATAGGTAAAAAACATGGGCAACCTCACAAACTGATTCTGTTCACTGAGAGGTGGCAATGTTATATTTGTATGCCTATCCGAAAAATAAGGACTAGCCCTCGTCATCCTCAACAAATCTGTCTGAGAAATAGCTTGATCTACCTCCCTCTGACTATACTGGCATTGTAGAAACATATCCCTTAAGCTACCGATCTCCCTTAAGTAACCTTCATCCTCTGGGTTCAGCCTCGAAGATCTCATACATTGCCCCTTAACTACATTATTAAAAACAAAGCGAGGATGCATACTCTCACGATGCAGTACGGTATTCTTGTAACAAGTTTTCCTATGTATAGCAGTATTAAGTAAGCCACTGTCAAATCTCTCAATTTGTACATCTAAAAAAGAAATGTTATTATTAGAAAAATTGACAGTAAACTCCAAAAAAGTAGTCAGAGTATTCACAGATGACACAAACTCCATTAAACTGGACTCATCACCTCTCCAAATGAGGAAGAGGTCGTCTACAAAACGTCTATAAAAACCAACCGATGACTTAAATGAATCAAGAGTAAATAACTTCTCCTCCTCCCAACTAGCCATAACTATGTTGGCGTAGCTATTGGCACAAGAAGTGCCCATAGCTACGCCATCATTCTGTAAGTATATGTCCCCATCAAACATAAAAACATTGTTACTCAAAACAACTTCAAGGAACAAAGCTAAAAGATCTATCTGTTTGTTCCCCATATCCGTGTGTCTAGACAAATAGGAATGGGTCATCATCACACCTACATCATTGGGTATAACAGTAAACAGGCTCTTCACGTCTAGCGTGACAAGGAAATATGAGTCCTCAGTGTCTACATTCTTAATATAGTCATAAAGATCCAAAAGGAACTGCTTAGTGTCCCTTAAGACGTAGACATTAGAGTCCATGACTGGTCTCAAATAATGTTCTAAATATAACGAAAAAGGCTCCGTTAACCAACCACGTCCGGAGACAATGGGATGCAGGGGAGGGTTCACCAAAGACTTATGAACTTTGGGTAGACCTTGAATAATCGGGATCAAAGGATTAACTACTCTCAAAAACCGAAATAACTCAAAGTCAATATCATGGCTTTTCACCAAATCATCAAGCATATCATATACATTAGACACCCTCCTAGTTACTCCATCCAAGTCAATCTGAGTATAGTAACGTTCTTCCTGCAGCATAGCTCCCATCTCACGTATATACATGGTACTATCCATCAAAACAATGGGCCCTCCCTTATCCGCCGGTCTAACTACCAACGAATCAACATTCATCAGACTATGTAAAGCCTTCTTTTGTAAGAAAGTTAGATTGAAATATCTAGGACGTGTCCTATTTCCATTATACAAACAGTGTATTTCATTCTCTACCAACTTGGAGAATGTATCCACAAGGGGATGTAAAACAGGAACATAAACACTAGGTGGCTTAAATAATGGAGGCCCCCTATCACTGGTATTACTACCGAAATCTAATTTTAATTGAACATTACGTGCAAACAGTTTGATATCTAAGATGGAATCAGTTAAGCAGCCAGCTGTGGACGGTATGAATGTGAGTCCCTTATTAAGGACTTGTTCCTCTGAATGACTCAAAATTCTACTTGATAGATTAACTATCAACGATTCTCTACCCGTTCCCACATTTTTTTCAGAGTGGAACCTGAATGCTCTCCCCCCGAACCCTTGCGTTTCTGCCTCCCTCGACTGAAGGACCTCTGTTTTCATTTTCTACCAATACAAATTGTTTGAGTGAGAATATAGTTTACTTGGCTAGGTGTGTTGCCTGTGAGGCATTTTACGTTGGCAAGACCAATCGTAAATTGTGTGAACGTATTAGAGAACATATTTACTCAATACGTGTTGGTTACGAATTGAATGCCCTTGCTAAGCATTGTGCTTTAAATGACCCTTTGCACTCATTTATCTTTTTTGTTTTGCAAAGTATCACTTCCAATCCCCGAGGAGGTGACATTGGTAATTTCACTGAGGAATGTGAAGTGAGGTGGATCATTAGGCTCAGGGCGGATGTCTTCCCTGGGCTTAATGACAAGGTTTCTCTTAAGCCTATTCTTAAAGGTAGAAAGCTGATTGTTAATAAATAAAGACTGTAATATACAAGTTGATGTTTTTATGATTTTATGTTTTTATATATGTATGTTTTAAATGTAGAGTCTTTTGAACTCTTATGATTTTAATAACTGACACTATGATGTGTTACTACATGGACCAATAGATTTAGATTGTCTGCTATTTAAACAGGATTGTTATAATAGTTTTGAAAGTCTGATGAAGCCTGATAGGTGAAAGTGCTAACTTGTAATAAACTGTGATACCGCTGAATTTGGCGTCTGTGGATTATTCTATGGTTATATTGGATCTGAGACTATTTGTTTCACGCTAAGTTTGCTGCTATTTAGCTGTTCTTGAATTTACTGTGCCGTGGCTAACTTCTGTGGCTTATACGCATTGTTTGGGATTTATTGTTTTTTTACCACAGGAGTTTTCGCCGGTTGGTGGTGCGTCTTTGCTATTTTTGAACTTTAATCATACTTTGCCTTAAGAATGGGGTCCATTCTCATCCTGATATTAGAATCCCAAAAGACTTGGAGAAATTAAATTGAGTAATGAAAACAATATACAGAATTTCTAATCTCCTCACTAAAGGAGGAAGACAAGCCTTTGCTAGAAATGTGGTTCTGCTGCCAGAGTTATAGTACAATCTCCCAGGTGTGATTTTACTGTCATCAGAAAGTTTGGATTTATTTCATAAAACAATAAATAAAACATTCAGAGTCACACATCTACATCTGACAACCAAACGCAACTCCTTTAACTTTAGGAATTCTAGCCTGTTAACACATAGCCAGTACAACTTTCTGCATTCCTTTTAAATACGTTAACATTCAAATGCATTTATCAAAGCTACTCTCTTTTACCAAAGAAACAGGAGCACATTTTATATAGAAAATGCATGAGAATACTTCTAAAAACACAACACCCACATCATAAAGCAACCTCCCATATAAAGTAAGGCAGTAACTACACTACTAAACTTTAAGAAACTTTAAAAAGTGTCTGACAGAATCAACCAGATGAAACTGCTTTTATAATCCTGCTTGAATAGCTTTAGAATGAACCCAAACACTTTATTTATGTCTTCCATGCTGAATGAAGAAATCATATTAGTTCTTGAATGCATTTTATAAATATTTATGATGTTACCTTATTTTACTACTTTGCAAACTACATTTACTTTGTTCTTCATATAATCATTTTTGTGATCCATTTCCACTTGTTATGATCCCTTTCTTGATGCTTGCATTTTCCAGGTTTGCCAAAGACCACAGTCAAGTCAGAAAAGGATCCTAGGACCAGTGTACTTGCCCAGTTAACAAATGGAAAGTAATAAATAAATAAACAAACAGACTGCTGTATGGAGAAATTGGAGACTACCCCAATACTGTTCCAAAAAAGCCAAATATTCTTGTCACCAAGAAAGGGAAGAGGTTATCTGGCTCTCCACTCCAATGTACTTATGATTTTTCCTCATGTTATCACTACTGTATGGAAAAAACAGACTAAATGCATATAGTCTGCTCTGCACTTCTGACTTCCTCAGCAATGATTATCCAAGGTAATACATGACTTTTGAAACATAGACTACGCTAGCTGCCAGAAGGAGAAGCTGCAAGGTTCTTGAAGAAACTTTTATTATCCACAAATAAATAGACTGATAAGTGCTTTCATTCATGTAACAATAATGAACTTCTTCAGAAAAAAAGGGAACAGAAAAAAATGGCTTTAAATAAAGCCCAAAGCAGTCATCTGATCAAAGGATGATGTCATTAAACCCTCCCATTTACATTTCTTAAAGTGCCAAAGTGCTATATATTTTGTCATTCAAACTGTATAGACACTGTAATCTAAAATCTAAAATATTCATTCACTAAAACCTTAAAATGTACTGAATAAAAAATGAGTGAACTTATTAAAAAATACTACAACTACTACTACAACAACGAGCAAAAGAAAAAATTAATAAAAATTAAAGTACATATTTTCATTATGATGTTAACATATGCACAAACCTATATGGAAATGTTGATAATAGTACTTTATCTAGTTAAAGCTCTATGCTTTAAAATACAACTGATCGTCCAATTGTTATTCAAGCCTGACCATTTGCAAGCATTCAAAAATAATTGCCAAAATAATTCCTTTTCCTCTAACATCAATGTCCAGGGACCCCCTCTCTGATATTGACCTTCTATATAACAATGTATTTGAAATGGTGGTTGGGGTACATGCGAACATGTTTTGCTAATGCATTATTCAGATGTATTCTTTTTATATCATATTCATAAATCCAGTCTCATAATCTATGTTCTGTTTTACCTATATAAAAACATGGGCAGGACTGGCATAATCCTACATATACAAGTCCTTTGGATTCACAGTTGTACCTACCCTTTATCCAATACTCCTTACCACAGATGCTGAAAGAATCACCAGTATTAATATATTTACAATATGGACAATGCCCACATTTTTTCATAGTGGGGCTAAGGTTATTATTATGTGCTTTCATAGTATCGTGGCTTGTCATATTGTCTAAGATAGTTTTATAAGTTCAGGCCTCTATGGTATACTATAGTGGGCCTTTTACCCACTTTGTTTTTAACTAGAATGTCATCATACAGAATGATCCAATTTTTGTTCAAAATCCACTTAAGTGTTTTAGAATCACTGCTAAAACATGTAATAAAACTAGTACTTGGGTTAAAGTTATATAGTCTTCCATCCAAACTGGAAAACTATAAGTGAGATGTAAGGCCTACAGATGAAGTATTTAAAAGAGGTTTAAAATGTCCTGCTGTTCTTTTACTGTATACTTCTCTTACTAGTTCCTGAAGAAGAGGTGTGGGATATCCTCTCCCGCCCAACATTCCAACCAAATTATTATACTCTTCTTTAAACTGTGAATCTAAAGTAACCATCTTCACTGCCCTCATCAGCTTCCCTTTTACTACTGGCCTTTTTGATGGTAAGGATGTATCTGGTATAATGAATAAAGGTATTCAAGTAGGTATTTTTTCTGACTATTCAGGATGTATATCTGTTGGACCTTATGTCTTTCTCCAACAATACATCCAGATACGCTATCCTATCTGTTATCCATTCATATGCAGAAGATAAGAACTTGATTGTAGAATTGATATATTGCATAAAGGAATCAAGGTTTACCTTCATAATTCTGACAGCCACATCCCTGAAACAGCTTCCGCGAACTGCAAAGTGTGACTTCTCAAAACCATGAATGGCGATGTTCCAAATAACAAAATCTCGCCTCCTTTTTGACCCATGGTAGTATTTGTTTCAGCTGTGGAGTGGTCAGAAACGTTGATGTTTACTGTTTCTTTTTAAAGTTAGAGAAGTGGATGGGAGAGAATTTGCAGAAACGGTTTGCGTATCTGCACATTCTTAGGATGGTAAACCGGAATCAATGTTCTCTACCTTGTCCTTCCAAAGGATAAAAATATCATCCAGGTAATGAACATAAAGCCACAAGGAGGCTTTTAAATCATTTTCAAATAAAAACCTGTGCTCCCAATGGGCCACAACTAGATTTGTGACCCCATGGCTACCCCACTCTTCTGTAAATAATATTTCCCATCAAACAGAATGTAATTATTGTCCAAAACCAGGTTAAACAACTCTTCAACAGGTTAATCTCATCATGGGAGAATCTTTTTTTTAAAAAAATTCAGCAACCCATGTGATGCCTGTATCCAGAGGGATAACTGTAATGAGATCCTTTACATCTATAGTATTAAAAACATCTTTTTGATCATGTTTGATTTTGTTAATCAACTCAAAGAAATTCCAAGAATCCGTACAAATCTGTTTTACGTTTGTTAGCAAAATTTTTATTTTTTTGTGTAGATATTTAGCACAAGCTGATGTTATTGAATTATGCCCATCCACTATGGGACGCATCTCAGGGATTTTGAGACCCAAAATATGGTTGGTATGAGTGGGGAGGTCATGTTAAAATAGTTGAAAGTATCTAAGTCTGTGCGTTTATCAAAGAACATACCCCTGATTTATGCACCAATGCTTCTATATGCTCCATTCAATTGATTCCTTGAAACTAGCCCACCCCCCCTTATCCAGTTTCATGATTCTAACATTCTGTTGTTTTTAAAAAAGCAATGTCATCTTCGTACTTACTTAAGTAAAATTCACAATGCCATTTTATTTCAACAAAATTCTGATATCTAGTTCACATACCTTTTCAAATGATGTCTAATTTAGTATAATTATTTAAATTATTGATTTGTTTGTAATATTTTTGAATGTTGTAAAATTATTGTTCTTAAAATGTTTTGTAATACCTTGGAGATTATCTCCCAGGTCCTCTACTGAAAATGGGCACCTGCCCAGTCAGACATTCTTGGTAATCAAATGCCAATAAATAAATAAAAAAATAGTATTGAAGCAAGAACTAAGCAAAAGGTGAGTTTGTATATATCTAACTACAGAAATTAATGTCATGTAGTAGTTCTACAGGATATCAAACATTAACAATTTTTATGATAAAACAAAAGAATTATGAATAAGAGCTATTAAAGCACAAATAAGATGGTTGATAGTAGTCTGCAACAGCAGAAGAGAGATGTTTACTGATGAAACCCGGCTTTGTATGTGTATGTGTATATATATATATATATATATATATATATATATATATATATATATATATATATATATATATATATATATATAAAATGCTGATCTTTGCTATAAAAATATATTACACTCATTACGTCATCGTAAGTGACCGGTTTGCTAGTGAAGCAGTCATAAAATTCTGCACTGAACTGTCGTGTAACTACAGTGGCAAAATTAAGAATTATGAAAAAGTATGAAGCATCATTCTGCCGAACTTTCTTAAATATTCTGCATGTTGAAACCTGACTTTGGTGCACTCTGCTGCTTAACAATACATTAAATTTAATAAGTAGGGTGCCTTGAGCTCAGTTGTCAAATGTCCAGAAACAGTATTATGCAAAAGATCTGTTCCTCTTTCATACCTATCCAATAGTCATCTTGTACATGGATGTCTCAGAATTTAAAAATCATGGATCTTTTTATATTAATGTAGTGACTGCCAGGGAATCTAGAAAAAAAAGGTCTTCAGCTGTGAAGTCAACATCTTTTTTTTTTCATATTACGTGATTATACATTCCTAATAACAGAAACTGCATTGGATGAAAGAGTAGACAGAGAGAGATTATATAACAAAATAAATTGAATGTTTTTATTCAATAAATAAGTGTTTTATCATTGTGAAGACTAAATGAAAAAAGGATAATAGACCTGTAAACTCTACTATTTTGTAATCACATTTTTCCTATGTGTGGATATAAAACTATTAACTGAAACAAGGAACACTTTACTGTTATAGCTGCGTGGCTGCTATGACCTTGAGAGAGGCACTCTTGACAGCATGTTTAATGTCAGATGGATGTTGTGGTGCTTTTTTGTGACAGGCACTGTCTCTAAAGCACTGTGATGTAGTGATTGCTCCTTTCCGTGTCTTTGTTTCCATGTGTAGCAGATTGCTTGTCCTGTAGAATTTATGTCAAGTAGGTCAGAACACTTTTTTAACTGGACTCTTCAATTAAACTCAGTGACCCATTTTGTTGTGGCCACTGCTTTCTATTATTTCTCCATATGTCCCTAACCACAGCTTATTAGGATCTTCCTGACATGCCAAAACTGGTTTGCATTACAGAGCAAAACACATTTTAATCAAGGAATGTCAGAAGGTAGAGACAGTTGTCTACAACCTTATCTGCAATCGATTAATGTCCAGATTGAAGCTCTCGTGCTGTAGAATTGCATGGGCCACCTTACACAGAATAATAATTTCCCATATAGCAGCAGACATTTCATGGATGTGTTTGGTTTACTGAGAAGTGAATCAATTTATTTAGGGGTGTGCTTTGTTAGATAAAGCCTTGGCCTTGTCAGCTTTATCTGATCGTAAGCTGGCCTTCCAGCAAAGAGCTGTTCTCAGACTGCTTGTTCAATAAAAGTCAATAAAATGCTATTTTAAGGAAACAACAAACAATCATTGATTTGATGCCACGGGGAATTTTCAGGTCTCGTGCTTTTACTGATAACCCTAATCCAACAGAGCTATATTGTAAGATACATAAATAAATGGATCCTAATCCATTTAAGTATGATTTTCCAATGCATAGAATAACCATCAGATTGTTTTATTACTACTTTTTGTATTGAAAAAATGATTGTATAAGTAACACCATGGTTTTGAATTTAAACAAAGATCACTCGTGGAAATGTTGTCTTAATTATTTTTATATTCACACAAACATTGCCAAGTCAGCTTCATAATCAGAAGAAAATGCGTGTTGTAGTAAATGTCATGTTCCTATAAAGGTTTATATCATACCAGGCGCTGACAGTATTACATAACAGTTTATTACAGATTTTCACATTAAGAATCACAGTAGTGACATAGAGCCAATTGTCCAGAACAAGAGATGCATATTATAAAATATGAAATTCTAGCAGTACCTTAAAGTTGATAAAATGTTATTTTCTCTAAAATGTACTGTTGTATTGTACATTATTTATTTAGACCATCCCTTAATACGTTTTACTAATATGCAACAGCAGATTTAAGTGGTATCTTGTTTAATTTTTTTCAGAGATAAGAGTAATGGAATAAAACGTCTGTAAAAAAAGTATTCAAGGCCACTGACACCTCTGTGTTTCGAAAAAATCTACTGCCAATCATTAGCGGACTGGAGTTCCGCTGTGGCGACCCCTTACTGGGAAAAGCCGAAAGACAAATGACAACAACTGAGAATAATAGGTTCCCATCAGAATTAGTATGAAGGCTATAACTTACTTCAGCATGTTGAATGTTCTGAACAAACATTCATTTAGTTCACTTAGCAGCACACATTCTTTTATAATGCTAAAAGCAACTTTAATGGTTTAACAAGTTTATACTATTAAATATAAGTAACAGGGCAATACAAAATATGCACACTCTATAGGTGATGACTAATTTTTAGGATAATATACAGAATATTTTATACAAATTATACATCAATTTAAAGTGCTGATATCTCACACACACACACACACACACACACACACACACACACACACACACACACACACACAGACACACACATACACACACATTTATCTGTATGTGTGTGTGTGTGTGTGTGTGTGTGTGTGTGTGTATATTAGACAGAGAGTGAGAGAGAGAGAGTGCTTTGTGTATTTACATACTAGACTCTCTTTTGTGTGTCTTTGCATGTGTAGTTATGCTGCTATTGATACCTGCAAAGTAGCAGCAATATATAATTAGACTTGCTGAACATTGATATGGTCTCTGAGACATTAATAACATTCAATGTTATATGTCTTAATCATTCATTTTTGTCAAAACTATCCATACCTCATGTTATAATGTATTT
Organism: Protopterus annectens; assembly: GCF_019279795.1. Taxonomy (NCBI): domain Eukaryota; kingdom Metazoa; phylum Chordata; order Ceratodontiformes; family Protopteridae; genus Protopterus; species Protopterus annectens. The sequence continues at coordinate 333,014,838 of NC_056734.1, forward strand.
ATAAAAAAATTAAAAAGCAGCTTACACTTTACAGAATACTCCTCTTGCATTTGTTCTTTATAATTTTATATACAACACAATCCTTTGTAAATATCCAGATTAAATATTGCATTCTGCACTACTCATTAACAATATAGGTAGCAGTGCCATCATAAGTATACCTGAAGCTGAATTTCATGTCTGATGCCTCAAATAGCTGTTGTCACGTTTTTTTTTTTTTTTTTTTGGTCTAAATTCCTGTAAAATGGCAAGGTAAGGTCTAGAATAAGAATGGTAATTTATTTCCTTCTTTATCTCCATGTGTATGTAGTCAGTATGGTATGCTACATTAAAAGAACTGAGACACTGTAACTGCAAAGGAAGAAATGTGTTCAAAGCTTCCATATCATGGCCAACAATCCTACTCCAGTCTGTAGGACAGTAATTATCGTGTACATGCCTCTAACACATTTACAGCAGCTGAAATTTATAAACCCTAAGTAATTTCTCTTAAAATTTAATTCATCATTTTAAAATATTCATAATGAAGTCTTGTCTGTAATTGATGGTACATGACATAAGACGGACAATAGTGCCGTATGTATCTAAGCATGCATTCATATACAGGTATGTCAGATTAATTTTCTCATGATTACATATTAGAGTTGAGTGGAAGTGCTCAAGTAATAGATTTTTTATGTCTTTATGCCACCCTCAACTGAGTATCACCCAGACACTCAAATGGGCCACTAATTCCCTTTAGCTGTCAGAGGCAGAGGTCAGATTAATTGGGGTAGACCATTATACTTCAGATGTATAGTATGTTAAGTCCTTCCTCTTGCATTATGGTTCCAAGTCCACTTACTAGCACATGGACCTTGTGAGGGAAAACATCCCCAACTCTTTGATGGCATGCCCAGCTGGGCTCTTACCTGTCATGGCTGTGCACTGAAAAATACAAAGTTATACCTTGCCTCTGTGATCACATATTGCCTACTGTGTGTTCCTGTCCCACTATGAACTTATGTGAACTCTGCCATGATCTTTGATACATCTGTGAAACACAGTGGGTACATGCCTTTCAAGCATATCCTCTGCCAAAAAAAAAAACAAAATAGAGATGTACTAACTGCTACTGATGTATGAATGATATCAATCACAGAGTAAGAAAAATTGCAAGACATTCATATGCAGGAGGAAGGTGCCAAAGTACACACTTGCAGTGTTTTGCATTACATTACTAGAATGCTATACATATATTCTTATGCAAATTTTAAGCCAGCATTTTCATTCTTGAAAGACATTTGTTATCCAAGTCTTCCAGTCCTGCTGTGCTCAGATTATGTAGGTAGTTGTCCTTGCTGCTTTAGTAGTGTATGGTCAGTCTCATATTCTGCCTTGCTGGCACTGCCATGATGGTAAAGCAAGTGCTGATGTCATATTGGTAGCATCACATTCTACAGTGTCATGATAGTATAGTGAGTGCTGATATCATATTATGTAGCATCACATTATACAATGTCATGATGGTATACCAAGTACTGATGTCATATTGTGTAGAATCACATTCTACAGTGTCATGATGGTATAGCGAGTGCTGATGTCATATTATGTACCATCACATTATACACTCATGATGGTATAGCAAGTGCTGATGTCATATTGTACAGCATCACATTATACAGTGTAATGATAGCATATGAGTGCTGATGGCATACTGTCTAGCATCACATTATACAGTGTTATGATGGTATAGCGAGTGCTGATGTCATATTGTGCAGCATCACATTCTACACTGTCATGATGGTATAGCGAGTGCTGATATCATATTATGTAGCACCACATTATACAATGTCATGAGGGTATACCAAGTGCTGATGTCATATTGTGCAGCATCACATTATACAGTGTATGACACATTGTATAATATATTGTACTGTCACGTTGGTGTCTTCTAGAAAATTCAACTGCATATTGAAGACATGTTTAGCAATATCTTGAGCTCTATCATGGGCAGTATTGTGGGATTTTTCTGCTGTGATATTTGATGCACCTTTAAGGATAAGAACCATGTCTATAGAGGATGTCATCATTCTGCACAGTGTGACCAAGTGGGGTGCCTTTTGCAATTCTGAGAACCATGATTGCAAACCTCAGAACAGTGAAACTGCCAGGGTAGAAAAAGCAACATAGTATTTATTTTTGATCTGTAGTTGCAGTACTAGAATAAATTCCCCATACTCCAAAGTCTAGTGATCTAGCAGTTTTAAGTTGCAGTGGTCAGGAGTTCAGGTAATCTCCTGCAGAGATGTGTTAATGATGTTACACAGAGTATCAAAATTAGGTATATTTATTTGGAAATCACACTTGTTTTAATTAAGATGTGTGGCTCACAGCTGTGGATCTCATAACCATATGATATTGTGTTGGTTTCAGATCCATGATAGAAGACACTAGAAAGTGAGAAGTGACTCTGAATTTCCTTAGGGTGCTTGGCATAGAGGATAGATTGTGCTTACATACCATCTGGCTTTTTGTGGAGTGATACCCAAACCTACTGATATAGGTAGGGGAATTACTTCCCTTTATAGAAATAAGTGATGATGAAGGTTATATCAACATCACCATCCATAATGCGGTATTTCTTATTGAAAGGCATAGTTCATTAATTAAATCAGTTCTGGTGGTAATATTTTTTTCATTTATGACATTACTTTTTCTAATGTTTATATATATATATATATATATATATATATATATATACACACACAAATGTCGATGTTAATAACACTGACAGTGAAAGTTCAACTATGCAAATGTAAAAAGGGCACTGTGCATGCATGAGGAATGTCCTTACTGCATACAAAGAAAAACTACAAAAAGAAAACAATAAAACATGTTTACAATGAAAAAGAAAGAAAAAAGAGAATATGCTAAAAAGTGGGCTCCTTACATGCAAAATGGGATTTGGCAGAGTAAGGAATATACATTACTTTCAACAGTACACTTTTTTGTATAGAGTTATATACAGACATCTGGTTATTTTGTATGCTTCAGTTATTTACTGTGGAACCATTTTCTGTGATTTCTCTATCCCTTTTGTAGAAGTTGTTTGAAATATGAAATGTTCCAGTGTTTCAGCTGTTAAATATTTTCAGAAAGTAGATTTATATTTAAAATACTTTAAATAAAAATGTAGATTCCTTAGCTGTACCTCTGTCTTTTCACTTCATATGTTTACAAATACTTTGTGAGCCTCTGCACACACTATTCATGGTTACTACCTAGTAAAACACACACAATAATAAATACAGGGAGGGATCTTTTATGTATTGTTCGAATTTCTTCTGCCTCTTCTTGTGCCCTGCTAATTTGTATCACATTTCATTTTGATGTCCACAGTATGTATCCTGCACCTTCAAAAGGCAAATAAATACCTTCTTTCAAAATGTTATCAGAATCGAATATATGAAAGTAGTCATTACTTCAACATTTGTATAAAGCTGATTTTATTGTATGGCTGGAAAAGCAAGAATATCATTAAAATAATGTGTTTCTGCTTTGTCTTATTGTTCTTTATGACTTGGGAAGTGACAGTTATAATAAGATCACATCATATTGCATTGTAAGCGATCAAACATGAAGTCATTAAGACTTATACATTGTGTCTGTGCACAGATTTTATGGCTGCATGTTGCGCAATATCCTTCATGATCATTGAGTTGTAGAATGCTATTGGGTTGTTAAACAAACATACAAAGTAGAATTACACAAAATATAATATTTCTTTTTATTTTGCAAAATCCCTGCAGTTACAATCAAAGGTTTAGGTTTGTAATGCAAGTCATTAAGTATTCAAAGGCAGGCAGCACTCCTGAGGACATTGTGAACCATCAGCACAAACAACTTGAAAGTATTCAGAGCAGTATAGCCAAAGAAAAGATGGCTTAAAGCAATTTAATTAAGGGACCTGGCTACAATGTCACTGCTTTTACCCTTGAAAACATTACTATGGGTGTTGTAGTTATCTCTGTCTGATTAGATTATTTGAACAGTTTCGTTAAAGCCATTATTTTATTGCTATAGTTCTCACACGGTAAGTTAAAACTGTATTACAAACAGAAGGGCTTTGTTTGTGATAGACTGTCTTCTAAGATTACACAGCAAATCTGTGCTTCTTAAAATCATACTAAAGCATCGTATAAGGGCAGCCAGTGTCTAACAGTTTACAAGCTACTGAGTAACCTTTTGCAAAAAAGAAGGAAATGCAGTTATAAGCCCGTGATATCATGAATGGAGACATTATCTACCTGACAATAATCTGAGGTGCTACTGCAAGAAAACAACAGAGAAGCATCTTAAAACATCATCTTAGGCCAGTATTCATAGTCACTTGTGCAAATGCAGTAGGGGTATTCCTGATGCTTATGAATCAGTGTGGCAAAAGCAAGTTTCATAGACAACATTTACAATGATGCTAAAGGTGGTAAAAATAATGAGATACAAATGAGAAGTGTAAATGGTAGTATGCTAATGAGGTGGTTTTGCAATTCATTGTCTGACATCTGTGCGTTACACACAATGCTTGTTAAATGTGGTGCTTCACCTTTGATATTGGAGTAGCAGTCCATGAATTTGCACCTAATCATCCCTTTAGTAGATTGTCAAAGTATGCACAAGCACTTTCCTTTCACCAAAATTAATTATTTCCTTCAACAACACCTTCATAAGTTTGTCTTAAGTATGCACAAGCACAAAAAGACAAGATAAATTATTTTCCCAGCAATCATTTCAGCAGTCTGACCGAGTATGCACAAGCACTTCCACAACAGCAGATTAATTATTTGTCCATGTGACCCCTTAAGTAACATTTGTTAGTAAGCACAAGCACTAAAATGAAACACTCACCAAAGCAACCCTTTCAGTAACATTTCATAGTCTGCACAAGAGTAAAATGAAACATTCAACCCAGCAATGCTTTCAGTAACATCTTTAGCATGCACAAGCACTAAAATGAAACACTCAACAAAGCAGCCCCTTCAGTAACATTTCATAGTGTGCACAAGAGTAAAATGAAGCATTCAACCCACAATGCCTTCAGTAACATGTTTTAGTTTGCACAAGCACTAAAATGAAACACTCACCAAAGCAACCCCTTCAGTAACATTTCATAGTATGCACAAGAGTAAAATGAAATATTCAGCCCAGCAATGCCTTCAGTAACATTTTTTAGTATCCACAAACAATAAAATGAAACACTCACCAAAGCAACACCTTCAGTAACATTTCATAGTATGCACAAGAGTAAAATGAAACATTCAACCCAGCAATGCCTTCAGTAACATTTTTAGCATGCACAAGCACTAAAATTAAATACTCACCAAAGCAACCCCTTCAGTAACATTTCATAGTATGCACAAGAGTAAAATGAAACATTCAACCCAGCAATGTCTTCAGTAACATTTTTAGCATGCACAAGCACTAACATGAAACACTCACCAAAGCAACCCTTTCAGTAACATTTCAAAGTACGCACAAGAGTAAAATGAAACATTCAACCCAGCAATGCCTTCAGTAACATTTTTTAGTATGCACAAGCACTAAAACGAAACACTCACCAAAGCAACCCCTTGAGTAAAATTTCATTGGGCAGGATTCACGATGGCTTGCACGGAGTCTAAGAGTCGTGTAAGACTCCATGCAGCCATCGCGATCCAGTAACAGCCCAAAATCCCATGTAAGAGACCAGCTAAAATGACTCTTACACGGGCAGGGTGTGGATATGCTAATCACCTCACTTGCAGCTGAAAGGCATGCAAATGAGGTAGATTAGTGATCCATGAAGCTGAAACCAGCCCGTGTAAGATTCGTGTTAGGTGCAGAAATGTACTCAGTTGACAACTGAGTACGTTACTGCAAATAACACAATGGAGTCATGACAGCTCCAAATAAAGTGTGTATATGTTGCAGTCAGCATGTCAATGGCCAAATATGTGGCCATTGGCATGGGAACCCAATGCAAACATGAAAAAAAAATTTTTTTTCGGCGATCGGCGATGTTTAAGTGCAGCGCAGCCCCGCGCAAATGGGCTGCACTAAATAAGACATAAAAATAAAGGTTTAAAACCCACAAATGTGGGTTTTATGTAATGCATGGATCTGCAATGCAGGGACTAGCAGACCGAAAACAACATGGCCACCGTCTAGTGGTTGCTAAGGGGGGAAGCTGAGTGTAAGACATGTAACTAAGCATTAATAGGCAATCCTATGTAAATGAGTGGTAGGATAGTGAATCACACTGTCACATAGCAAATGAGCACATTCCGTGTAGTGTAAGAGTTAGATAAGGGGGAGTAACAGTGTAGGAGATAGGTGACATTACAGGGGGGAATGTCAGGAAGAAATCAAGTTCATTGGAGCAAAGTGGTATGTGAAAGATGTCAATCACACAGCATAAAAAGAGGAGTGTCAACAGATAAGCATGGGAAAGTCAAGAAATGGAAGGTGTACACTGTGGCCAACACCAAAGTTTCTTGTTGTGCGTGCATGCATGCGTGTGCATGCTGGGAGGTGTGAGTAAGACAGAGTGCGCGCGTGTAAGGCAGAGTAAGCATGTAGGAGCTTGTGTAAAGATCCATTAACCTGTTTGCGCTGGTGTGCATGCATTTTAACCCGAATAAGCAGATTCTAGTCCGTGTAAGCATGTGTGCATGTGTGGTAGCCACTGTGAGCGTGTTTTCACTGGTATGCGCGCTGCTCCCCCCTGAGGAAACAGAGAGGAAAAAGGAAGCAGAAGAAATAGTAGGAAGCTAGCAGGGAATACTGGTAGAGCTAGCAGGTGAAAACAATTAGAAGCAGGCAATCACACAGGCAGAATACTAGCCCAGCCCAGCACTTAAAACACTGCAAACAGCATTGCAGTATGTTTCTCTCAAGAGACACTGCAAGACAGGAGTAAGCTAGTAGAAGTGAAAACTGAAAAAGCTGCACTCAGGCCAAACATGCTAGGGGCTGCCATAGCTGTTATAAGGAGACATAGGAGACTTGCTGAAGGTGGTGACAATGCAAATTCTGCCAGACAACTCACAGTGAGGAGACGGAGAAGAGTCTACAGGCCCAGGGTCACTTACCAGTGGCTACATGAGCTGGAGATAGTGGAGCGCTATAGAGTGGACAGAGACCTCCTGCAGCAAATTGTTGAGCTGTGCAGGCCACTCCTCACACACAGAACCAACAGAGGGGAACCCATCCCAGTGAAAACCAAGGTATGTGTTGGTCTAAGAATACTAGCAACAGGTACCTTCCATAGACCAACTGGTGATATGATGGGGATATCACAGGCATTAGCCTCCAGGGTACTGCACCAGTTCCTGGATGCCATGCCAGCACATGTCGGTGAGCATGTATATTTCCCCATTTCCCATGAGGTACTGGCCAGCAATATGTGTCTCTTCCATCAAATAGCGGAATACCCTGAGGTAGTGGGTGCAATAGACTGCATGCACATATGCATCAAAGCACCAGCTGGTGAGCGGGGTAGGGCCTACATTAACCGCAAGGTCTTCCCCTCCATCAACTGCCAGGTCGTGTGTGATGCCCAGGGCATAATAATGAATGTGTGTGCTGGCTGCCCTGGGAGCTACCATGATTCCCATAACTGGCATTTGACGCAGCTGTACCAGATATTTGCCAATGGGGACATCCCACATGGTAACCTAGAGTGGGATACTGGATATGCACTGGAGCCGTGGCTGATGACACTCATCATAAATGCACACACACCTGAACAAGAATGCCATAATGAGGCACACGCACAAACACGGAATGTAATAGAGCGTGTGTTTGGGTTGCTCAAGTCACGGTTCTGGTGCCTGGACACATCTGGTGGAGCCTTGCAGTACTCACCAACTACATGTACCCAAATTGTCATGTTATGTGTGCTATGCTACATAATATGATTCTGCGAAAACAGCTGCAGCAGGACCAGCATTTAGGGCCGGGGCAAACAGCCCCCACCATTGCCAAGGCCATCACAGGCAGAGCGTGACTCGGAGGAGGAACAACCTGAGCCTGCCCCAGTAGGCAGAAAGAGGCATGCCCAGTATGCCTTGGCCTTGGCAAAGAGGCAACGCATAGCACATACACTGGCTCAGTAGGAACCCTGGGAATGATACCCCTCTCTGATTCACTCATATAGTAACAGTGATGCCTAACACGACACAAACTGCTCTCAAACATGTACAGGGAGTGTAGTATGTGCATCCAACAGAGGCAGCCCTGCAGCACCACCTGAGGCATGATTGCCATGTGTTAAGCAATGTAACACCATCTAGTATAGCCAATATATGCAGAATGCCCAGGACCACGGTCCTACCTCCTTTGATTTATTTCAAGCCAGGTAATCCACAGGACGCCAAAAAAAATAACATGATACAATTGAATTTTAACACATAGTCCATAAATGCTGCACAAGCTATTTTATCCCTTTGATTAAGTGTTTTATCCTCAAAAATGCTCTCCTCAAATATTTCTATCCCTTCCTGATAGGGAATGCAATTAAACAAATCAATGACATCAATTGTAATGAATAACATGTCTTCTTTATAATATTCAGGCTTCAATAAGCTCAAAAAATCCCAAGAATCTTTGAGAATAGTTTGGTTGTTGACCCATCTAGTTTATGCAAACATGAAGACCCTGCCTAACATCTCACCTTCACCAAGCATGATGCCATACTATGAAGACAACAAGATCAAGTACAATAATTAGCTGAAGTATTGCTGTTAGCAAGAGGGAACACATGGCTGACAGCCTGGGCTGACATGCTGAGCAAGACATGATGCCCCACCTGCTAGGGATGGCACGCACCCAGCACACCTGGATGTGTGGATACTGGCAAAGGCTGTTGTCACCCCCACTGTGCTTGAATAGGTAAGGCTGGAAACAGAAACCCACCACCATAGGTAGCACAAGGGATAACAACATGGACGTAATGCTACCCAATGCCAGAAGTCTAACCTGCAAGGTGCATGCAGACCAAACCCACCACAGCATGGAGAATGGTAATATCTGTTCTGTAACAGAAACCTGGGTCAAGGCCCACAGGAGCACCCTAATACTACCAGGTTATGCCTTATACCATGCTCTACAGCTCCAAAACATGGAACACACTACAATAGGAGTGTGGCTATCAGTAATTGTCAAGGGTAACCACACCCCCAGGCTGGTACCACAGCAAGAAGCAGCATGGACTATCCATGGGCAAGTAACAGTGGCTCAAACTGTGTCCCTGTTTGAAGCCTGCTACAGACCACACTCACAAACCCAGGTACTCCAGCCAGCCTTCCTGAAGACACTGCAGAGTATGAATGTCTCAACAAATACCAAACAAGGCACACACAAAGGATGACATCGGTGGCAATCCATTATGTATGGAAGAAGTAATCAGGGACCTAGGGACACAAGTGGATGGTAACCTGTCATGTGACACTCACATTGCCAAGGTGGCCAGGAAGACCTGCTATATTGCCCACCTTAATATGAAAGGATGCACATGTAGATCAAGAGAGGTCACTGTGCCCCCATACTCTTCCCTTATCAGGCCCATACGTGACCACAATGCCTCAGTTTGGATGTACCTTACCTTACACCTGCAGCAGTTAGAAAGACCCCAAATGTACCTCACCAACAGGATAAAGGGTCCAAATATTTGACATCTACAGCCTGGCTGAAGAAACCACAGCCCAATTCAGAAGCATACTGCCCAGTCAGAGGCGATGTATGCCTGATGTACAAGGCCATGTCCAATCCATAATGAATGGACATGCTCCACTGCAGAAACCCCAAATCCAACAGAGACACCACAGTGAGATATCTGAACCTCCACACATAGATAAATAGGATGTGCTGGAGGGACAGATCCATAACCCAGAGGCTCCTTACACTCTGGAACAGAATCCCAGTCCATGATAGGCTGAGCTCCACACTCATACTCAACACGAGAAATCTGGTGAAGTGCATGGGAGATAGTAGGTGTACACTGGGGGCCATCCCTGTCTCACATATAATAAAGTAAACCCTACATGGGCATAATATGCACATTGAAAGGGGTGTTGAAACTCACACACAGTCTGTCAATGCTCAAACAAGGCCAGGGCAGATAGCCTAGAATGAACCTATGAACCTATGATGATACAAATTGTGCAGGACACAAAGGAGTATCACTCAGCTATCCTACCCGATGGTAGGAAGCATGGTGATAAACCACAGATATGCTCTGCAGCACTCTAATAACACAAACAATACACCAAACCCACACACATTGCCAACATCCTACCTAACAGATTCTTTGCAAACTCCCCACCAGCACCTAACTGCCAAATATCTATCCCAGCAAAGTGCTGGCCCCCTGACATTGCAGATGCTGAGGTAACAGCCAGCATCTACAAAGCACAGCACACAGCATCAATGGTACCAGATGGCGTCCTGGGTTGTGTCCAACAAGTACAATAAGAAGAATGGAACACCAAATAGCAGTACTGCGCACTATCAGTCTTACCACAGGATATGTACCCAAAGAGCAGTGTACAACAACAGTGGTCCCTCACCACAAAGGGGGTGCCTGAATGGATACTGCAAACTATCACCCCCAACCCTGACTATCTAGGTTGGCAAAGTAATGGAGAGGATGATCATGGATCCCAGGAATAACGAGATTGGGTACCTACAGACATTGGACCCTACCCAGTGTGGCTGTCATAGGGCAGATCCTGCCCCTTACACATGTCTGACTCATGTGAAATGTGCACCAATGCCATTGATATTGGGAATGTGGATCACACAGCCTATCTGGATCTTGCTAAACCCTTCCATACAATACCCTAGTTGGCAGAACAGATAAGCTCACCAGCCCAACTATAAACCCCTATCCAAGTAGACGGTTGCAAACCAGCTCAAGGACAGAACTGAGCTGGTCAGACATGCTGCAGCCATGTCAGACTGCAAACCAGGTACAACTGGCATCCCACAAGGCATGGTCCTGGGACCTCTCTTGTATGCTATATATGTCACATAGGTACAGGCCAACATGGAAGGACTCTGTCTGAACAGGTTCGCAGAGGACTACAAACTGCTCACCATATCGGGCCCTCCAGCTGACACAAGCAACCTACAAAAGGCACACATAGAAACAGACAAGTGGTGCCACAGCCATGTCAACAAGCTAAATGTAGAATAGTGTATAGTCATCCCCTGTGGAAACACAGTACATGGCCAGAAATTACCACATAGGTGTTAACCCATTAAGTACATCAGGAGCAATAAGAGACCTGGGGACACGAGGTGATAGATATCCTGCATGTGACAACCATGTGTCTGTAGTGGTTACAGAAACATACCATATACCCACCTAATCATGAAGGTAAGCACAGCTAGGTCAGGGTAGGTCAATGTGCCTCTCCAGTCATCCATCAGCAGCCTCACATTTGTGTACAATGGCCCTTCAGGGATGTACCTTAGCAGACACCTGCATCAACTGGAAAGACCCCACAAAAACCCCACCAGGAGGATCGCAGTACTGTAACAGATGCCATGTGTCGCCTGATTAAACAAACTGCAGCTCCACACAGTGCCATGCCACCTGGCTGGAGGTGAACTGTGCCTGATGTATAAAGCCATGACCAAGCTGGTATCAATGGACATTTGGCACCATGTAAAATCTGAATGCTGGTGACCTATGCAGCTGACAGGCCTGAACCCTAGCACAGACATAAACAGGACATGCTGTACTGATTGGGCCATAACCCATAAGCTCACTCCACTCACGACTACACCCCCAGTACAGGTTATCCATGGAGTCCCTCACTGACTGTCATCCAGAGGAATCATGATGACTGGATGGGAGATGGTAGGTGTACCCTGGATATCACCTGTATGTCTTTGGATACATCCCCCCTGTTCTGGTTTGGTGCATGTGTAGGGGACGACAAGCATGGTATGAGGTATGACCTGGCAGTGATGGTGTGCACCTGGGAGCCTTGTACCAGGAGTTTGTTACTGCATGGATATTGCTGTACCCCATGCTAAGGACAGTTTCCACTGCATGCATCTTGAGGTTTACATTGCTGCTATTGAGTAGCATTACTATTAGTGTCCTATCCCATGTGATACCTGTGTAGGTGGCTATGTAATGTCAGCCTTGTATACAAAGGCACTATGTGTGTGGCAACAGCCTCTGCCAATATACAACGGCCCATGGGTGACAGGTGTAAGCTGTCCCAAGCAAAGCATTGTGGCTTGTCCAGCATGTAATCCCACACTGACAGGCATTGGATCCCCTTTAAATGTCACCGAAACATACGGCAATTGTAGAAACTGAACATCCTGTCTACATATTGTGGCAGCATTCTTGGTGAGGGTAAGATGCTACTCAAGGTTAGGGTCATACCAGCCTGTGCCACAAGCTCAGTCCAAGAATGTACCTGTGTGTTTCTGTGTTTGGATTGCGGTCATGGCAGGTCTATGTAAGACTGGTACTGTATTCACTGTAGTATCCCACTCCACCTGACAGGGTATGCCAGTACTGAGTTAAGAGAGCTTAGCCCCCAGTTTGGCTATGTGGTTGCATCTCTCACATGTGTTGTAAGTGTATGGGAAGGGGAGAGGGTTGTCTGTGTACATGAGGCAGCTGTAACATTGCCACATGACTCACAAATTTACCAAGTGGACCAGAGAGTAGATTGACAGGTGACCTTTGCACATGCTACCATAGCATTGTGAATCCCATACTAAGTAACGACACATAGGGCCAATGGGGAACAAGGTACTCAAGGTGAGTATGTGAGGGTGTAGTTCTCCTGATTTGTTAGTGCTGGCATATATGAATGCTGTCTTGAGCAAATGCGAGGTAAGTCATATGCAATGTGTTACAGGCAACCTACATGCAAACAGGACAAACAGTGAAGTTCTGTCAAGTGAGACATGGACATCAGTACAGTAAGCAATACAGATGTCACTAGGGATCCACAGAGGCACTGTAAATCTGTACTGCAGGTGGAATCAGTGTTTCAGGAACATAATAAGCAAACATGCATACAAACAAAGCTACAGTTAGCAGGCCTGTATGTAGACTATACTACAACAAACAAGGTGTATGACTTCCAGTAGGTAACAGTGCATATATGCAGGCACTATAAGCCTGTACCCAGACATTCACAGGTCAGACAGGCTGGGTCCAGGGCCACCCCCCACAAGTGTATAGACCACGTACCTTCATAATGTTGAATAACTGGCCTGATACCCAAGTGCTCATACCTGTAATAATACACATGTCAAATAACAGACACTGAGCCCTCACTCAGCAGTTCCAGACTTAGTATGATGTATGCTACCTGTCCTGGCACCACAGTATCCTTGACATGTATGGAGACTCTCCCTCCTGTCATAGTTAGTTCTGTGTTTTGGTGCTGTCATGCATGGTATGATGTGTGACCTTGTAGTGCTAGTGTGCTCTTGTGAGTCTTGAACCTGTTGTGTATTACTGCACAGATATCAACATCCTCAAACATCCTCATTGCAGAGTCAAGTGTGGACAGCATGCAACTCGCAGCGACATGACCATCATTGAGTATCAATATGTACATATTCGTATCCCCTGTGCTACTTATGTAGGTGGCCATCTCTTGACAGCCTCACTACCAGTATGCAAAGATGTGCAGACAGTACACTATGGTAATTACTATGGTGTACAAAACAATACAATGACATTCATACTGTAACTGCATCAGGCATGCTGGGATATACCCACAATGATATCATTGCACTGTACTGTTTTAACATTATACTATTACAACACTTCTATGTAGTCACCCTGTGCATCAGCACCATGTTAACCTGTTCCTGCACTGATGTTACAGATTGCAGGAGGTGGCACAGTTTCATCATATGCACAGGGTGTGTACCCGGTATGCCTGAGTCTGCCACTGATACAACCAATTGACATGTCCGTGTGTGTGAACCTCTGCTATCTCTGAAAAAAACAAAAAAACAAAAAAAAAGAATAAAAAAAATCTTGCTTTTTTCCCACTTTTCTGAGATTTAAAAAAGTTCAGTTACTGGCTTGCTGTTCTTGAACTGTTTATAAGTTTCTGTGAGGCCATTTTTTCTTGGGCTAAATGAAAGTCTCTCTGTTGATCAGTGGCAGTGAAAAACATTGAGCAGCCTGCCTGCCCCTGTGGGAGTGGTTACTAAATTGAAACTGTAATTTTATTGGCCATTTGGGTCAATCCCAAAACTCCTTCATCTTCCTCTCTTAAAACCCTCTTTTGCGCGGTTTTGTGTGGTTTTGAGCATAGCGCAACAGCGGGCAGCGCCGCCTAATTGGATTTAAACTATTCCTGGCTCCACAAAGTCTGCTCTTCACTTTTTCCCTTAGAACTGCTCTATCTCTCAATTTAAACACCATATTCTCATTCTAAAGCCCTTCACTGGTCCAATTAAGTAATCCTACAAGTTAGCACTATTAAACCATAAGCACTACTTACTTTATACTCTCTACGATTACCCTGTCCTCTATTGGTCCATCTTAAATTCAGTTTCCCTATATTACTCTAGCATGTCCAAAGGTCAGTCAATGGTTTCCTCTCCAGTACAGCCGGTGAATCTGGGAATTTTGAGGCAATGTTACAACTGTCTCATGTACACAGACAACCCTCTCCTCCTCCAAACAGGTTCAAATATATGTGAGAGATGCAACCATTTCGCCAAACTGGAGGCTGAGCTCTCTCATCTCAAAACTGGTGTAACCAGTCAGGAGGAGAAGGTAACCTCACGCAACACAATTCCAGTATCACATAGTCCAACCACATCAGCGAACAAAATACATAAATACACAAAAACATACTCGGAGGCTCTAAATAAAAATCTACCTAAGCAACAGAGACCTCCAAAGCAGACATCCAAGCAAACGCTACCTCAAAACAAAACACGCACAACACATAACCCACAAAGTCAGTTTGCAAAACAGCCACAGCCCTTAAGGCTGAATAACACACCTGATACTCTTGTAATAGGTGACTCTATTGTCAAACACACTGACGTCCCGCTCACCAGGCTGAATAAAGAGAAGGTCACGGTGAGCTGCCTGTTGGGTGCTAGGATCCACCACATAACGCAAGCACTCAGGTCACTCCAAAGCAAATACAAATATGACTCAGTCATTGCACATGCTGGTGTGAATGACCTGAAACGTAACTCCCTGGACTACATGAAAAGAGACATAGAGGAGCTCTCTGATCATGTAGCCCAGGCTGGTATGACCCTGACCTTGAGCAACATCTTACCCTCACCTAGAATGATGCCACAGTACAAAGACAAAATGATCGATTTTAACAATTGGCTAAAATTTTGGTGTCATTCAAAGGAGATCCAGTGTCTGTCAGCCTGGGATGACATGCTCGACAAGCCACGTTGCTTCACTAGGGACGGCTTGCACCTGTCACCACTGGGCTTTCGGATATTGGCAAAGGCTCTTGCCACCCCCATAGTGCCTTTTTTAGGCAAGGCTCAAAAGTCAAACCCACCCCCATAGACAGCACAAGGAACAAGAAACTAAGGGTAATGCTGCTAAACGCCAGAAGTCTTAACATCAAGATGCACACACTCGAAGCTCTCCTCAGTATGGAGAACATCGATATCTGTGCAGTGACAGAAACCTGGTTCAAGGCTGCAGAGGGCACCACAGCACTACCAGGCTATACCTCATATCATGCTTTTCGGCCCCAAAACCCAGACCAAACCACAAAAGGAGGGGGAGTTTCCATATTTATCAAGGATATCCACACCTCCAGGTTAGTGGCATTGCACAAAGTATCGGAGACCATCCATGTGCAACTAACAGTGGGCAAGACTGCTTTTCAGTTTATAGCATCCTACAGACCACCATCTCAAAGTCAGGAATCCCACTTGGCTTTCCTGAAAACATTGGAGAACATGAAGATCTCTCCAAACACCATTATATTGGGCGACTTCAACTACCCAAACATTGACTGGGAGCACTACTCAAGCCCCAGCACCTTAGCCCAAAGGTTCCTGGAAATTATGAACTCAAATGCAGTGGAACAACTAGTCACCACTCCCACAAGAGGGGACAACATACTAGACCTGATCATTACCAACATGGGGACTCTATGCTCCACACCAGAAGTATATCCCTCATTGGTAAGATCAGACCATAAACTAATTTCACTGGATGTACACATCCCGACCCCACCCCCAGCCCAGAAAACCACAGTGAAAAACTTCTCAAAAGCAAACTTCTCACTTCTCAAAACCGAAGTGTAATCCTTCAAGGCCCCAGGGCCAGTGGAAACTACGGCCCAAACTACAGAATCCTATATAAACCCATTCTACGGACATCTCCAGGAATGTATGGATCATGCTATCCCAAACAAAACCAAGACCCAATCATCCAAAGGCAGGCGTCCAGTCTGGTGGACCCCTGCCATAAATAAACTGTACAACAGAAGAAGGAAGATACTACATGATAGAGCAAAATCCCTAATAGGGAAGGCATCTCTGATCAGTACTAGCAAAAAATTACGATCCCTCATAAAATCCTCCAAGGCCAGCTTCGAGAGAAAAATTGCACAGGACACCAAAGACAATCATAAGGCTTTTTTCAGTTATGTTAGAAACCTGGGATGCAACTCCCAGACTTGTTCTGAGTTGATTCTAAACGACAAAAAATACACTGAACCCACAGACATCGCCAATATCCTGCCGGACAGGTTCAGTGCAAACTTCTCCACCCCCCCCCCAAAAGAGCAAGCATCTATCCCGGCAGAGGACTGCCTCCCAAACATCTCTGATGCTCAGGTGAAGGCTGCCCTCTCCAAAGCAAAAAAACACTGCTTCCATGGGACCAGATGGCGTCCCAGGTTGCGTCCTACATGAACTTCAAGAGGAACTAATCCCTCAAATAAAACAGCTATACAATCTCAGCTTCACTACAGGATATGTGCCCACAGAATGGCGTGCAACAACAGTGGTCCCACTCCACAAAGGTGGAGCCTCTATGGACCCTGGAAACTATCGCCCCATAAGCCTGACTAGCTTAGTCTGCAAGGCTATGGAGAGGATCATCATGGAGCTCATAAACAAAGACATTGGGGACCTACAGACACTAGATCCTACCCAGTTCGGCTTTGTCAAGGGCAGATCCTGCCTTTTGAACCTGGTTGACTTCTTCGAAACAGTCACCAAAGCCATAGATGAAGGGAAGGTAGTCCACACAGCCCATCTGGACCTTGCAAAGGCATTTGACACAATAACCCACTCGGGCATCATAGATAAGCTATCCAGCTTAAATATAAGCCCCTATGTCACAAGATGGGTTGCAAACTGGCTCAAAGACAGAACCCACAGAGTGAGAGTTGCTGAAGCCATGTCAGACTCGAAACCGGTCACAAGTGGCGTCCCACAGGGTTCTGTCCTGGGACCACTCTTGTTCGGTATATACTTTTCCGAGGTACAGGCAAACGTGGGAGGACTATGGCTCACCAAGTTCGCAGACGACTGCAAACTGGGTGCAATAATCAACTCTCCAGCTGACACAAACATCCTTCAAAAAGATCTCACAGAGACAGATAACTGGTGCCAGCACCATGTTTTAAAGCTAAATGCCAAAAAATGTATAGTCATACTCTTTGGCAAAAACAATGTGCCCACAAATTACCACATAGGCGGAAACCTATTAAGTACAGAGAAAGTTATTAGGGACCTGGGGACCCAAGTTGATAGCAATCTCTCCTTTGAAAACCACATTGCCAAAGTGGTTAGAAAGACCTTCTACATAGCCCACCTCATCACGAAGGGTTTCACATCTAGATCAAGAGAGGTAATCATGCCCCTTTATTCATCCCTTATCAGGCCCATCATAGAATACAATGCCCCTTTTGGGATGTACCTTACCTGACACCTGCAGCAATTAGAAAGACCCCAAAAGTATCTCACCAAGAGGATCAAGGGTCTCAAACAGATGCCATATGCTGTTCGGTTAAAAAAACTCCAGCTCTACTCAGTTGCATACCTCCTACTTCGAGGCGATCTATGCCTGACATACAAAGATATGTCAAATCCAGAATTAATGGACTTGCTCCACCTCAGTAAATCTAAATCCCTTAGAGCCACATGCTCGAGGGACTTGAACCTCAGTACAGAAATAAATAGAACTTGCTGGAGGGACAGGTTCATAACCCAGAGGCTCCCTTCACTCTGGAATAGAATTCCAGTTCATGTGAGGCAGAGCACCTCACTGAATCTCTTCAAGAAGAATCTCGATAGGTGGATGGGGGATCATAGGTTTGTCCCAGGGATTACTCCCGTGTCACTATTAGACAGAGGCACAGTAAACTAAACCTTAAAAAGGGCACAGTATACTCAAATCAAGGGGTGGCATAAGCCATACAGAATTGGGCTAGGCTTATAATTGCACCAGGGCAGATAGCCTAGTATGAACCTCTGAACCTATGAACCTATGTGTGTTGGTGAGGGACAGCAGTACAAGATGGGGCAACGTTGATGCAGTGTGTGCGTGTATGCAGTAGCCCTAGGTGTTATCAAATTGCATGTGTGTATGCATGCACACAGTCCCACCTCATGGCTGCCATAAACAGGTGTTTGTGGACAGCCACAGACTGTACCTGCCAGGTCACACAGATCACTGTCTGTGGCCACAGACATGGTACCTGTGCCTGGCAGGGGTGCTACGGACCATATCAGGTACTAAGCCAGACTGGGTATTGTCATCAGAAGCAGGTGGTTGGTGACTGGAGACAGGTCCCTGTTGGGACTGTCCAGAGCCACATGCACGTGGTCTCCTGGGGCGGTCTGATGACAGCACAGACCCAGCATTGCTGGGGCTGCTGCTGGCACTATGTGAGCAGCCGCGCGCCTGTTGTCATCTGTGATGGCTGCCAGCTGCTGCTGTTGCTGGCATATGGCCACGTCGATGCCTCAACCATCCACCATTGCCCTGGCTCATGGACATGTAGTTGTGGAACAGATCTAATGTGTCCCCCCAACGTCTGTCAATGACCTCGGTGAAGTTACGGATGGCAGCCGCAACATCACGCATACTGTCACTCATAGCTGTGCGACATGCTCTCAGCTCCCTCAGACCCTGTCTGGTGTACCGTTCCATATGTGACTGTGCCTGCATTACAGCCCGAAACATAGCTGAGGTTGAAAGACCTCTGTGGGCACGTCTGACAGGGGCAGTATGCCCACGGATGCTCCCACGAGAACCCCTGGACGTCTGCCTGTGTGGTACCATGTCAGGACCCTGGCCATGGCTGCTGTGTGGGGATGCATGTGCCACTGATACCACATTACCCTGGTCAATGCCCACTGTATCCTGTCCATCACCTAGGGACATTGGTGACAAAGGATGTATTGGCAGGATGACTGTGCACATTGATGGGGTCGACAGCTGTGTAGTGTCAATTGGCTGACCAATGACGGACCCTGGCACACCTACCCATGCCATTACACAGGTATCATCATTATCACTATCCACAGCAGCTGATTCAGGTTCCCTGCTGCACAACACCAGAGCAGCACCAGAACCTGTGGGAGTAAGACAGGAAACACAGTTTATAATGTGTACACAATGTCACCAGTGATACACACATGTACACATGCACACATGCACACATGCACACATGGGCACATGCACACATGCACACATGCACACATGCACACATGGGCACATGCACACATGCACACATGGGCACATGCACACATGCACACATGCGCACATGCACACATGGGCACATGGGCACATGCACACATGCACACATGCACACATGGGCACATGCACATATGCACACATGCACACATGCACACATGGGCACATGGGCACATGCACACATGCACACATGCACACATGGGCACATGCACACATGCACACATGCACACATTCACACATGGGCATATGCACACATGCACACACCTCAGTATATGAGATACCAACACACAGACACAAACACACCTGCAATCAAACACATTACACTACCACTTCAGCCTATTATTACTGTTAGTATCAGGTGTATTGAAGGTAATGGTATTACACACTCACCAGCATGGATAGGCTGCCTTGCTGTTACACCAGAGGGACCTGCAGAAATGAGACATTTATTGTCAGTGGGCACACCTGTGCCATTGATACTGATACAGTTCAGTAGTGCAACAGTTAGCTTCCACAGGTCTACTGCTGATATTGAGAATATCACTCTTGCACAATAATTACCATGATTACAGCTACAAAACGAGGACACACCTCACACATGCATAACCTAACAGTGTACAGAACGGTCAACTATACACATGGCATGTTACCTGCACGCTCCGTGTCCTGCTGCTGGGTGGCTCCAGCCTCCATCATTACACATGTTTGCTGCTGCTGTTGCTGTTGGGCTGGAGCCACAACACTTAGGAGTAGTCCCTCCAGTCTGGTGAGGGGGGGATGTCTAGACACCCCACCACCTGTGGTAAGCTGCTGCCTGTGGATATCTGACACACGCTGATGGACATTTCTAATTAAATCACTGCAGTGATGGCGTACCTGCTCATATGTCCGCTTATGTGTGCCTATGTCATTTACCCGACGGACCAGGTCTTGCCACAGTGCAGCCCTCTCCTGCTGGTTTTGGATGGTGTGGGAAAAGAGTATTGTGAAATCCCACACCAGGCTCTGGTGTATCTCTTCCTCTTCTGCAGCGGAGTACACAGGGTTTCGCTGGTGAACCATAGCCCTGAAAAGGATAAGGAAAATATGTCAGCAATATCTGTCAGAAAACTATGGCACACATAATACACATAATACTCGACTGTAGTGACATAACTTAACCACCATATATAGCATCTGTCTGTCTATTGGGGGATACACATGTAAATGACCAGATATCAGTGCTCCTCCGACAATTGTGCAACAGTACCTGGCAAACTCCATACGACAGACTAGTATACTGCAGCAGTCAGCACACTGGTTCGGGTCCAATGCACAACCTCACACTGGGGGTTTGTATCAAGGTACTGTATGGGGAACATTATCAACCCATGCACTGCACACAATGCACGTTACATATTTCACTGGTAATGCACACGACTCTTACTTGCCATAACCCTACCTACACCACAGTGACATACAGGGTAACACAGCACAACATATGGCAATGTAGTATGTGGTGATTGCAATACCTCACACATCTGTCTCTGGCCTCACACCAAGGACACACACTACCATGACAGACAGACAGTCATGGTGAGCAATCATACCAGTACATAACATGCACCCAGTCACTGGCACACACATTCCACCTCACATATTTGGTTTGCAATGTGTTCATGGGTGTGCATTGTGTCTTAGGTAGGTAGTGTGCTTTTGGCCCTGGGCCTACAGCAGCATACTGTTATGCTACCCTGCCCCTTGTGACACATGTGTTATGATCATACCTGCTCCTTACAAATAGTTACACAGGTTCACTCATACAGCATATTACCTATCTGCATAACATTCAGCAGGGGTATGTCTGACATCTACTCATGGGGTGCCTTGCTTCTTAATTCTGTGTGGATTACTACAGGGTATGTCGTATCTGTGGGTAGAGACCTGTACCTCCACCATGTGCTCTATACTGCAGTGACAAGGACGACAGACATTGGTAATTTGTGTTGTGGATGTTGGAGGTGTTACCATGGTTGTTAGACAACTGTCATGTGTGTGACCGAACTATGTATATCCATCAGTGATAACCTCTATGTAGGTAGTCTGTGTGCGCTCTGTGGTCTTGTCAGTCACTCTGCATAGGTAATGTGTTTGAGTGCATTGACACAGTTACTTGCGTATGTCTGTGCCCTTCTCCATATCTGTAGCTGTCATGGGAGGTACATACTGTGTAGGACATTGTGGGGTGTAGAGGGGTACAGTGACCTACATGTCCATAGCTGACACACCATATCCGCTGACACATTCCATGTACAGGTATTACAGGAGTAGTGTGCCACTGTGTATATCAATGGGGAGCCTATTGTACACTTGTTGCCCCTGTTCCCCTCTGACACATGCAGTGGTGAGCAGGCATGCACATATGTGGTGGTTACTGGTGTCAGTGTTTTTGAATGGGGTATGGTACTATATATATATATATATATATATATATATATATATATATATATATATATATGTATTATATGTATATATAGATGTAGATATATACATATAGATGTGGGGAGAGAGGGGGAGAGAGAGACAGAGGGAGAATGAGAGTGAGAGGGGGTGGGATAGAGAGAGAGAGAGAGATAGTCATATACAGACATATATGTTGTCAGTCAGATCTATCT
Source organism: Protopterus annectens (assembly GCF_019279795.1). Taxonomy (NCBI): domain Eukaryota; kingdom Metazoa; phylum Chordata; order Ceratodontiformes; family Protopteridae; genus Protopterus; species Protopterus annectens. Next base: position 333,037,215 of record NC_056734.1, read on the forward strand.
GTACATGTATATGTATCTACATATATCTATATATGTATGTGTGTATTACATATATCTGTACGTACATATTCTATCAATCTCGATGTCTGTGCAGTAAGTCACACCTGGTTCAAGGCTCCTGAGAGCACACCAGCGGTACCAGTCTATACCTCGTATCATGCTTTTTAGCCCCAAAACTCGGGCCAAAACAAAAAGGGAGGGGGAGTGTCCATATTCATGAAGGACACCCACACCTCCAGGTTAGTGGCAACACATGAAGCATCAGAAACCATCCAGGTGCAAATAACCATAGGCAAACCTGCTATACAACTGGTAGCATGTTACAGACCACCCTCCCAATCTCAGGAACCACAGTCAGCCTTCCTGAAGACATTGGAGGATATGAATGTCCCACCACACACCATCATATTGGGAGACTTTAACTACATCAACATACACTGGGTGCATTATTCTAGCCCAAACACCCTAGCCCAAAGGTTCCCGGACTTCACTAAGTCAAATGCAATGGAACAGCTATTCACCTCTCCCACAAGGGGAGATGATATACTAGACCTGATCATCACAAACATGGGGACAATGTGCTACACAACGGAAGTATACCCCTCACTAGTCACATCTGACCACAGACTAATCACCCTGGATATACATATCCCACCTCCCCCACAACACAAAAGACTACAGTGAGAAACCTCTCAAATGCCGACTTTACACTTCTTAAAACTGAGTTGGTATCCTTTAAGCCCACTGGGCCAGTGGAGTCCACATCCCACAATGCAGACTCCTTCACAAATGCTTTCTACGGACATCTCCAAGAATGCATGGATCATGCAATCCCAAATAAAACCAAGACCCTCTCCACCAAGGGCAGGCGTCCTGTCTGGTGGAACCCAGCCATGAACAAATTGTATAACAACAGAAGGTAGCTACTGCACGACAGAGCAGAATTCCATAAAGATACGGCATCTCTAATCAGCACTAGTAGAATGCTACATTCTCTCATACAAACATGCAAGGCCAACAAGGAGGGGAAAATCGCTATGGACACTACAGATAACCCCCAGGCCTTCTTCTGCTATGTTAGACACCTGGGTGGAAACCCTCAGATATGTTCAGGGTAAGTTCACAGTGACAAAAGCTACACTGAACACACAGATATTGCCAACATTCTGGCAGACAGGTTCAGTGCAGTTTTCTCCCCTCCCTCACCCCCACATGAGGAATTATTTATCCCAGCTGACTGTAACCTCCCTGTCATCTCAGATGTCCAGCTGAGAACCGCCCTCAGAAAAGCTATAAACACAGCATCAATGGGACCCGACGGTATCACAGGTTGCGTGCTACGTGAACTCCAAGAGGCGCTAAACCTGCACATAAAATGCTATTTAACCGTAGCCTTACTACAGCATATGTACCTGGACACTGGCATATGGCAACAGTAGTCCCACTCCACAAAGGAGGCACCACTACAGACCCTTTTAACTATGGCCTCATAAGCTTAACCAGCCTGGTCTGCAACGCTATGGAAAGAATCATTATGGAACATACACAGAGACATTGGGGAGTTGCAGACACTTGATCCCACCCAATTTGGCTTTGTAGAGGGCAGATCCTGCCTTTTGAACCTGGTTGACCATTTCAAATCAGTCACTAGAGCCATTGACGAGGGCACAGCGGTCCATACAGCCTACCTGGACTTGGCTAAGGCTTTCGACACAATACCCCACTCTGGCATCATAGCCATGCTCAACAGCTTAAATGTAAATCCATATGTCACAAGATGGGTTGCAAACTGGCTAACGGATGGAAACCCTAAAGTCAAAATCACTGGTGCCATGTCAGACTCAGAGCCAGTCACAAGTGGTGTCCCACAGGGCTCTGTCCTGGAACCCCTCATGTTCGGTATTTATTTCTCAGATGTGGAAGCAAACATGGGAGGGTAGTGGCTGACAATGTTCAAAGATGACTGCATACTAGGCGCCATAGTCGATACACCAGCTGACACATACATCCTACAGAAAGGCCTCACTGAAACCAACAACTGGTGCCGGAGTCATGGCCTTAAACTGCATGCCAAATAATGTATAGTCATACCCTTTTAGACGGACAAGGTACCCACATATTATCACATAGACAGTAACCCACTGAGTACAGACAAAGTAATTAGAGACCTGGGGACACTAATCGATACTGACCTCTCATTTGACACCCACATTGCCAAAGTGGTTGGATAGACTTCCTACCTTGCCCACCGTATCATGAAGGGATTCACATACAGATCAAAAGAGGTCATTGTACCCCTATACTCCTCCCTTATCAGGCCCATGACTGTGTACTATGCCCCATTTGGTATGTACCTCACCTGGCACTTGCAACAGCTAGGGGGACCCCATAAGTACATCACCAGGAGGATCAAGGGTCTCCAACAAATGTCATATGCTGCCAGACTAAAGAAATTCATGCTCTATTCCATAGCATACCGCCTACTTAGAGGTGATCTGTGCCTGATGCACAAGGCTATGTGCAATCAGGAATTGATGGACATGTTCCACCTCATACAATCCAAATCCATCAGAACCACAACAGCTACAGATTTAAACCTCAGCACACATATGAATAGGACATGCTGTAGGGACAGATCCATAACTCAGAGGCTTCCAATACTGTGGAACAGGATCCCAGTTCATGTTAGGCAGAGACCCTCACTGACACTCTTCATGTGAATTCTTGATGAGTGGATGGGAGATCATAGGTTTACACCAGGAGTCATCTCTGTGTCACCACTAGACAGAGGCACAGTGAACTGATGCTATTATGTACGGGGGTCTTCACTGTGTCACTACTATACAGAGGCCCAATTTTCTAACACTATTCTATACACTGTCTGCAGATAGCCTAGTACTAAAGTATGACACTGTGAAACTATATCTGTCTATGTATTTCTACATCCCTCTCTATCTATGTATACACATATGCATATTATATATATATATATATATATATATATATATATATATATATATATATATATATACATATATATCTCGATATACATACGTATACACAGGATATATATATATATATATATATATATATATATATACTCCTTTTTAGTTCCACATATGTATACACACAGTAACATACTGATGAACATCCCTTACTGTACAACCTACTTGTACATTGCACTACAACCTACATTGCTATGTGCACATAGCTACCTTCACATACATATGTATGTAGAGCCTTCAGTGACAGTTGCAGTATGTCCCCGGCCCTATGCACATCTTCATATACATATATACAGACCAATAACACATCTGGAGGGTTCCCAGTATGTAGACTATTATAGTATTACTTTACATTACCTGTGTTTGTTGCAGCTGTTTGCGTAGGCTTGCAGTTACTTGGCCTGCTGTCAGCCTCTTTGTTTTGTTGTTACTGTTTATTTATTTTTTTTATTTCTTTCTCTTTCTCTTTCTCTTTCTCTTTCTCTTTCTCTTTCTCTTTCTCTCTCTGTCTCTACCTCCAGAGGGTGCAATGAAAGTATTGCATGTGTGGACTGGGAGTACAGGATGCTTTTGTAGGTATCTGCACATGTCCATGTGATGGCTTCTGCACCATTTGTTAGCCAGCATTTACTAATTGCATGCAGCCTGTTGTGTAGTGATTGCAGTTCTCACTGTGATTTCAGGACAGTGCTATAAAAAGGTCTGTTAGGTAGGCGTAGCCCTTTCAGATTATCAGGGTGGAGACCATGTTGGTTTGCTGTGGACACTGTTCTGTGAGTGTAAGGGTTGGTATGTCTCTCATATTTCAGGCTGTGTTGTAGACACGACAATGCATGTTGTTCTGTAAGCTGAGCATTCCTTCCTCCAGTGTCCTCTTCTCCGTGTGTATGTAAACTGACACCTACGACTAGTAATACTGTGTATATGGGTGTGTGTGCTTTCCTGTGGGGATTGTGGTGTAACTGGTATATAGCAGTGGCTCTTGCAATCTGTTGCTATGGCTTTAATATTTGGCCTTTACATTCACTCCTTGTATGCCTGCTAGATGTCTTTCCTGTAATGTGTTGCTATGGCTTTCCTATTTTCCATTTACATTCACAGCTTGTAATGCTTGCTAACTCTGTTTGGGCAGCAATTCCCTATGTGTTTGTTGTGGTAGAGTGTTACTGCATGCAGTGTGGTCTGGCCATGGTGTGGGCCTTGACACTTACAAGGATATTTGATCATGCTGCTGAGCAGGCCTCAGATACTCTCAGTTGCATCTTTTATCAGCCTCATGGAATGGTACATATCAGTGGGATACTCCAATGAAATATTCTGATATTCTGCAGTTGTGACTGTGGGTTATTTCGAGTATATGTATTACTACACCATTTGTGACGTGTAAGTGGTGCATACTTTCAGTAATTCATAGTTACCATTGCATGTGTAGATACACCTTTCTGCCTACTGTTAGTACATTTGACAGTGTGTCAGTGGGGCACAGTTTATATTTGTTTTCACATCAGGGACATCCCTGTAAGTCAGTCACAGTTGCTATGTCTGGGCTCTTATCTATTCAACTATGGCAGTGTTTATCCTGCTCTGAGTATGTGTGTGGCTTGCCAGATGCTACTGTGACAGTATTACCTAGTAGCTACGAACTAGCATGGCTGTTTATCATCACACAGTACTATTTTACAAATCCCCTAGATTTGACAGTAAATACGTAAATATGACATGCTTTGTGTACTAGACTTGCTATATTCCCTTTACATTACTTCCTACTATTTTATGATATATTTCTTTCAGCACAATGTTCTTGTATAGCAGACATGGCTTAGTGGTAAGTCATGCAGACTAGTGTTTCCAAGGCCCTGGGTTCGAGACTGACAGAGGTATTTTATTTTGCTGCTGAGAAAACTACAGGCCTTGTCATTCAGAGTGACTAAGGCACTTTTAAGCAGTTGTAAGCGGGTTAGCGCTGGGTTGCACGGAGGTCACGCATGCGCACTGCTGCTTAGCTTCGCGCACACACGCTTAGCTAAGTGCACAGAAGCGCACTCCCGCTTACTACTGCTTAACAGTGCTTACTCTCGTGCACACCCGCGCTATTTTCTTTTAAAGAAAAGAAAATGGGGAGATAGGACAGTGGTGAAAAAGGGGGCACAAAGAGGGTAGGACAGTAGAAAAACAAGCTCGGGTTTTGCAGGAGGGATGTAGGAAAGGCCCATAGCTGACCATTTCTTCGTCAGCAACAACTGTGCATATGTTTGTAATTTGGTGTGAAATTTGAAACCTTCCACCCCTGAGAGAGGTGTGAGGGCAACAATAATATTTGTTGTACAGCCAATTGTAATTGCCAGTTTACATGTCCTGCAGACATGTGTGCAAAATGGGCAGCTATATATGGGGCGTAATTTTTTTTGTGGGTACAGAGTGCCCCTTTTTTTTTTTTCAGGTGAGAGTGGTATGTCAGGTACAGGAAGTCGGTATAGCTGGGGAGGTAGGTAGGGGAGGTTAACAGACAAGACAAACAAGACATATACAGGGGTGGTGTATGACACATGTGGGGGGGTTACACAATCGACGGGGAAGGATGTTTGGATATCTCAAGCCCATGAGCCCACAGATGGCAACAGTGGAACTGAGATCCCCACCCATGGGCAGTTGCCACTGTGCCTTCACTGCCCAGGATGGGGCTGTGCTGGGGGCTGTGTAGGACGGGCAGCAGGCATGCCCGTGAGTTGTGCCACCCATGCCTCAAGCTGGCGAAGAGGCCCAAGCACAGCGTGCCGGATCTCCCTACGCACCACAGTCCGGACACTACGGAGGGTGAGTGGATGTTCTCCTCTGGCCACGCTTGCAGAGGGGGGACGAGCTCCATCCCCTGCAGCGCTTCCACCCACAGGTGGCACAGGGTCACCGGAGGAGGGTCCGGCTTGGGCACTACTGCCAGGTGCACTCGCCAGCTGAGGTGGGAGAGGTGGGTCCGCTGGAACCCGCCTTCCCTGTCATCCTATGTTTTGCATTATTTAATGACAGTTTGGGTTAGTAACATGCAATACCATTCACAATTAGTTGTAACAGCATGCATTAGTATTCCCATTAACCAAACACCCATAAATTCAAGCCGTTGAACAGCAAGCATAACACATGCATAATTTGAACAACAATACACAATCCAACAACATGCAGGGTTGAGTGATGGCAACAGGCCATCAGGTTTGGATGTATGAACAGGGCACATGCATCAACGTACATGCAAATATGTATGAACCAACAGGACAATTGTCCAGGGGAGTTAATTGTGAATACACATACTCATTTCACATGGAATGGATTATTTGTGGTTATAGGGTAGGGTGAAGAAATATTTCATTAACAACTTCAAATACCTATACATATGCTGTACATTTCTACTAGCTGCAGATATATACACACTACAGGTCTGACTACAGTTTACTATGTGTAAACCTATGCATGTTGGTGATAGGAATATTACTGCTACATCGATATACATTTAATTTTTATTCATACACATTCATATCTGGCTCTGTTCAGCTACATCATCCTGCTACATTTGCTTTATATGGCTGTAGACAACTGTGGATGTTTGGTATTTCATATAACCATACTATCTGCATATTGCAAACTGAGAGCAACATATCCAGATTTTGAGACACACATTCCAGATTCAGTACTTTATTCCACATATTTTGCTGTTTGGTTGTGCCTGTCACATTCATTTCATTCTGTACTGACTGCAGTATACTTTATTCAGGAGTTATTACTACTTTATTGGTGGATTCATACCTCTTTCTTACACTCTCACTTGTTTTATTTTTACAATTCAGGATGGCACTTAATTCTAGGCTTTATTGACATGTTTTACTTGGTTATAACAATCCTTTCTAACAGTCTCACTTGTGTCATGTTTCAGAATTTAAACAGGAATATATTTCACACGTGTTTTACTCAGCTTGTGTAGCTGTAATTTTCAGTCTGCTGCAGGTTATGTACTATTATATTACAGGTGGAACATCTTTATTTCAGACTTGTTTCATTTTTATTTTTGGATTACAGGCTGCATCACACTTATTTTATCCCACAGTACTAGCAGAATCTCTCTTACACTGTTACTTGCACTTTTTATTAATAAGTGACTACACTGCACTCTTTTGCAAGCTGTCATACTTATATTTTCTAACAGTTACAGGGAGAGAATTACTAACCTGCCTGGTGGCACAACTGCACAAGCCTATCAGCATGGGCTCGACGCTTCATTGAATGGACACCTGCAGCTGTAATATAAATTAAGTAATATTGGAATACACATCTCCATAATATCAGTTAGGTCAACTTCTTACATAAATAATTTTATGTAACTTACTCAGTAGTGGGGCGTTGGGCATTTGCCAGGCCTCCTGGATCCAACGGTTCAGTTGGTCCTGCTTCCATCTCTTTAGGTCCGCATGGTGGTGATGGACCTGTTCACCAGTCCTTGGTATTCCTGTGGCACTGGTGAGATCATGAGTCAATCGGTCCCATGCCTCAGCCCTATATGCTCCCCACAGGACCTGGCCCTGCATGAGTTGGGCCTCATGATCATGGACAAGGAGCCAAACCATATATTTGGACTCCTCAATGCCCCACCTCTGTGCTCGGAAGCAACTACCCTCTCCTACACCTGCCATCCTGACTGCAAATCAGTTCCACAATCAGTTATGCTGTGTATTCCCACCTATGGAGCTTATATATGCCGTTTTTCCCGCACTTATCTGTGATTGGCCATTTTGGAAATGTATCAGCTTCACAAAACCTGCTTTGTCATGCTTCTCTTTCCATTCATTCCTATATATATGCTATTACTGCATTTCTAAGAGCAACTGTCATGGTTTAGTGGTTCAGTACTTTGACTATGGTGCATGGTATCCTGAGTTTGAGCCTGGCCATTGCTTTTTATATTTTATGACTCTCTACACAGGCTAGGAGGTGTGCCTGTGTAAAGGCAGTTTTGATACAGCTTGCTCAGCGTTGCCCATTGGTTAGCTTGTTGGCGCGGTGCGCAGCTCCGCGCAAAGGGGTCATGCTGGCTTATGCGCCGTTTGGCTGTCAGCACGCATATTACGCTCAGCTCAGCTATGGTCACACAGTTTCAGCGTGTTAGAACTCAGCTCAACCACAGGCACTCATTTTACACCTGTTAAACCACTGCTCACCTATGGGCACTCATTTTACACCTGTTAAACCACTGCTCACCTACGGGCAGGTATACTCAGCTTGTTAGAGTGTAGCTCAGCTATGGGCACTTCTGAGATTTGTTTTTTTTTTCACACATTTCTTCATAATACATGGCCCATTTCATTACATTTTACATAAAAATAATTTTATACATGTACATATATGTCAGGGAATTGTTTCGTGCTTATTTCACTAGGATAAAAAATTGATGTTGTGGGGGCTCGAACCATGACTGCCTCCTCTTCAGCCAACATCTCTACTGCTATGCTATTGCTTCTTGGCTTACTTTGCATATTTAGATCTTATATGCTTTTCCACTGACTGCTAACTGTGGCTTAGCGACGGGAACGCCCGCGCAAACGAGCTCACTCACGGGCAAACATCTTTAAAACTTATAAAAAAAATATAACATGTACATTTTTACATTTTTTGTTAATAGTCTGTGGGGGCATGTGTTGTGTTGTGTTTATTGACATTTACACGGACTCTGTCATGGGGGTTTACTTTCGGGACTGTTAATCTTCTGGGGGCGTGTCCGTTTGCAGGGCTTGCCCTACGGACACGCCCCCTACTGTCTTACACGGACCGTGTTAGCCTTGGGTGTAAGTCAGCATGCCCTCATGCATATGCATGGCATGCTGACGTCACACCATTTAACTGCAGCCTCCGTGTAAGCCTTGTAACTCTTACACGGAGGCTTTGTGAATCCTGCCCATAGTATGCACAAGAGTAAAATGAAACATTCAACCCAGCAATGCCTTCAGTAACATTTTAGTATGCACAAGCACTAAAATGAAACACTCACCAAAGCAACCCCTTCAGTAACATTTCATATTATACACAAGAGTAAAATTAAACATTCAACCCACAATGCCTTCGGTAACATTTTTAGCATGCACAAGCACTAAAATGAAACACTCACCAAAGCAACCCCTTCAGTAACATTTCATATTATGCACAAGAGTAAAATGAAACATTCAACCCACAATGCCTTCAGTAACATGTTTTAGTTTGCACAAGCACTAAAATGAAACACTCACCAAAGCAACCCCTTCAGTAGCATTTCATATTATGCACAAGAGTAAAATGAAACATTCAACCCAGCAATGCCTTCAGTAACATTTTTTAGTTTGCACAAGCACTAAAATGAAACACTCACCAAAGCAACCCCTTCAGTAACATTTCATAGTATGCACAAGAGTAAAATGAAGCATTCAACCCAGCAATGCCTTCAGTAAATTTTGTTAGTATGCACAAGCACTAAAATGAATCATTAACAAAAGCAATCCCTTCATTTATATGTCCAAGTATGCACAAGCACCAAAATGAAGCATTCTCTGAAGTGACCCCATTCATTGCTATGTCCAGACATGCACAAGCATCAAAAGGAAGTATGTACACATGCAACCGCTTCAGTAAAAACATCCAGGTATGTACAAGCACCAGACAGTGTCCCTTCACATCTCCATATTCTTTGAGAAACTGCTGCTTACCAAAGTAAGTTCAGTGCATGGCTATTTACACACTTAATACGCAAACAAGCTCATTATAGATTCATGTCTATGCGTCAAACTCATACACATATGTGTAAAGCCCCTTAATGGCATTGTAGTTGTCTCCCTATCACTTA
>NC_056734.1:333052072-333077072 GCF_019279795.1 Protopterus annectens
CATGTTGTTAATTGTTGCTCAATTAAATTATTGCCCTCTTGTCCACAAACATTACAGTTTTCTTGTTTACAGCTGGTAGAATCAAAGATTTGCCTTTTGTAAATAGTCACAGGAGTATATCAATCAACTCTGTGTCTTGAAGCCAATGTATTTTTACAATTTATTTATCTGAAATATTAGCAGCAAGATTTCAAGCAATTCTCTACTTACTCCTAAGTCAACTTTTCTCTTTTGAACTGGGCAGCAAACATGAGCACTTTCTGGCCTGCACTCATTTTACTCCATCTTATTGTTTTATAGGTATCCATGGCAAGGAATGGCTTCCGTAGAATATGATGGGATGGCTATGAGTGATCTTTTACCATTTATGTCATCCATAAGACCTGTATTGGTGTTACTAATCCACTTGGAAATAAATTATTTTAAACAGGTCCCTGGCAGGAATGTACTGCCATTTATTAGTTTTAAAAAAAAATGTTTCATTATCTCTGGACTAACTAACCACGTATGCATATTTAGTAGAAATACATTTTGCCATAATGCACATAACAGTGCAGATAGTGCAGTTGCAACTTCAAGAGATAGGTAGGCAAAAAATAAACAAGAGTGTATAGATTTCTTGTAGCAAATGTATAGACTTACTGAACATGAAGAGTATGAAACAAACTGTACTTTTACATCTAGATCATCTAGATGATGGCATTTAACTTGATGAAATTTAAATAGGTATGTTGTGTGATCTTCCCCATGCCTTCTGAAGTTCAGGCCTCCACTGATTAAAATTAAGCCAATTCATTTTCATGCACTAGGTAGCCCCAGCGTGGGGGTGAGCAAGCAGTCCTGAGGGTGTTTAATGCCATTGCTTGGATTCCAGCAATAAAAGTGTACAGTCTAGACCCTAAACCTTTGCTTGGTCAGAGAACAAGTGACCTACATCAATGCTGGTGCCACTGTGTCATCCCTATGTCAGTGCATGCTACCCTGCACCCAGAGTGAGGGTTATTACATATGCAGCTTTGAGGCTGAATGCCCACTGACTATCCTTCATTGACACTCTTCCTGTGAAGAATTGAAGCATTAAACTGCCTTCTTCTCCCCCCTCCCCTTTTTTCTCCAATAGAGACACTCTCACCTTTCCTGGTCCAGGTCCAACAGGCATCTGAGCTACTAACCAAACATAGTAGAATTTAGCCATAGACTATGGATTATCTTTCTTTACCAACAACGTTGTAATTGGATATTTTTAATTTGAAATTAGGTTCTGTATTAGTATTGGTGGCCCTGTTTATAGTTACAGATGAGCAATTTCTAATAAATGAGACAGATTATGTAAAAACATGAAAAGGATGCAGATACATTATTAAAGGAGTGATCTCTGATTCATTTTTTGCTTCTATATTGCATGATGATCAAACCTTCTTTTCAATTGCTCTAGTGGTCCAATTCTTGCACCACACACATGAACCCAGTAGCTTTTCCTTTGCAGTAGATTGTGGATTGAACAGCAAGCATATTGTTACCATTTGTGTGAGGTTGTTTTCTTTTCTTCTTCTTCCTTATAATCTAATGTTTTTTTCTAGTGTGCATAGTCAACAAGGGCCAAGGAATCTGTGTATGCAATGGAGGTCTAGAATCGGAATGTTTCCTACTTTTCCAAATGCCCCTTTCTCATACACTCATAATCTTACTGCCTCTTTGATTGCAAGTGTATCCAATGAGACTTGATCACCCTTGGTGAGTCTAACCTGAGAGTTCAGGGACTAGTGTCATCATTTGCTGGATAGTTTTCTCCTTTTAAGCCTTATGTTTTCTGACTGTGCATGTTCAATGAAACCGAGCGGTTGTTGTGCAATAGTGTCTGCTGAAAATGTATCTCCTGTGATTATGAATGGCATCACTATCAATCAGACTTGCCAATCTCTTTATAGCAACGGCTTCCTTTTATTCCTTATCTCCATTGGACATTCTTATTAAAGAATGCACCCTGGACATTTTACCCAACACTTTTCCCAGAAAATGGCAAAAGGCATGTTTACATATGCCATCTTCATCCTCAGCCATCTCTTCCAGTGCATAAGTCACCAAATAAACTCTTGAATTTGGGTCATTTTCAGGGCTTTATCCCACCCTGCCACAGAGCCTCCATAACAAACTGTAGTTGCTTCAGGCATAACGTAGACAGGTATCTACAATAACAGAATGGACCAAAACTCCAATTGCATGAAGATACAGTGGCATTTTTGAGGAGATCACTGTTATCGGTATGCTGTACATGGACTGAGTTAGTACCAAATCAGGTTACCCACTCTGAGAAGTTCCATGTGGCTCTGATGTGTGTTTCTGTTGCAGCATAATTCGCCTTGTGATACTGCCTAAATAAAATGATGTGAACTGAGCGGAGAAATGGTAATGGATGGTGGTCCACTGAAGTTTTATCTTTTGTGCTATGGACTGGATCACGAACAAGGTATTTCTGAGACTGAGAAGTGCTGCTGTATGACTGTATTTTCATCAAAGCATGTGTGGAGGTATCCAGGTTGGGCTAGGTGTTTGCTTTAATGATGGATAGGGTGGTAGAGATATTTCAACTTAAATGTCAGCTTTATTTAATGGTATGTGCATCTTTTATTGGCTGTTTCCCCACTCATGCACATTTACAAATGCATGCATGTATACTACTCTCTTCAGCTGCACCGTTTATTATATACACTTATGTTATATCTTTGCTGTCAGTATGCATATTTCACCTCTTACTTTGTATTTCCGTACCACAAGTTAATCATGCACTACATATTCATCTCTAATATGCCTCCACAGGTTTACAGGTTCATAGTTATATACTAGGGTAATGACCGTCAGGGCCTTTACAAGTCTATTCATGTGCAGTCCTGCCCAATTGGTTCCCTGTGTATAATGGGTGTTTATTAGGAGGGGGTGTGTTAGTTAGGAAGTTTCTAGAGGTAATATGCATGTGTGTGTGTGTGTGTGTGTGTGTGTGTGTGGGGGGGTGGGTGGTATGTTAGTTAGGAAGTTTCTAGAAGTTATGTGTGTGTGGAGGATATGATAGTCAGGAAGTTTCTAGAGGTTATGTGTGTTGGGGGGTATATTAGGAAGTTTCTAGGAGTTATGTGTGTGTGGGGGTATGTTAGGAAATTTCTAATGATAATATGTGTGTGGGGGGTGGTATGTTAGACAGGAAGGTTATAGAAGTAATGTATATGTTGAGTGGTATATGTTACTGCGTATCAGTTTTCTTGTAATCTTCTACTGTCTTCCTTCTGTCATTCTTTGTCCTATATATTCCCCCACCCAGGTTCATTTTGTCATTATTATTTTCCTTGCTGGAATATTTAGAAGGTTCATTTATAACTCCTTCCTTTAAGCATATTCTTTCATTTTTTTCCAGACACATTACACATACCATGCCATATGTAAAGCAGGTTTCTTCCTTTCCCTTGCACCTATTTACCTATATTCTACTTTCTTTTAGCCCTAATACAAAATTTCAAGCTCCTGCATGCATCTCTTAACTTCCTCCCACTTGCACTTATATCATGTTTTCTTTTTTTTTCTTTTCAGAACTAAGATTTTTATTTTTTTTTTTTCAATAATAATTCTTTATTATTTTTCAACTTGTTCATACAAACATTTGACCGAGAAATACACAGGTAATTTCCAAACAAAGCTTCTAACAACATTCTTATAACATATGTACACTATTTACATGAATGCTTCCATATTTTAACATAGAAGTACATATGAAGATTCTTATCACTAGGGATAATATCTTGAAGTATAAAGTCTAACCTTATCAGGAATTATATCATGTTTTCTGTCTTGTCCTTCTGACTTCTTTATACAGCCACATTGCATGCTGTAGCATGTCTTTCTTAGCAAATCTCCAACAACTCATATGTTTTTAAAAACTTTCACTTTTCCTTGGAAATATGCATTGTGGCACAAGCAATCATACAGAATCTATACTTGTCAGTATTATACACGTCATAATTTCTTCAGCCTCGATCATATAATCTGAAACCCATCTTTCCCTCTTCATGTCATTTTTCTTTGTTTGTTTATTTATTCATTTGCAAAATGTTGTTCTCCTCTGGACTGCTGTGGCCCCTTGGCACACTGCTCAAACCCCATCATTTACCACTAAGACATCAGTGGTCCATACGAGCTGTCCTATATTTGACATTTTGCTGAGCAGGCCTCCCAGCTTCTGTGAGGAAAAAACTTACTAGCTACTAAGTGTCTATGCCAAGCAAACTAAAGCCAGATATTACAATCCTGCAGCAATTCCTCAGGTGTTCTATCTGAGAAACCATGTGAAATGCTTTTATTTGTTCAAGAGATGTGTCTATATACTCTCTACAAAACAAAACATGCATGGCCTATAGTTTATACCAGAGGTAGTAAGAGAATGCAGCAGACTATGAATATCGATGTGCAGCTCTATCATTCTGTCATTCGTAGCCAAACTTTATGGTGGCTTGAGATTGTTCCCAAATCCAAGCCACTGTTAGCACAGAGGGCAACCTTCTTCATTGTCATAGGACTTCTTGTGGTGTGCTACTTTCCAAAATATCCTTTAAATGTTTTAGCTTCTGATCTTGGAAATTAGCATCCCTCTATCTAGAGCACCTCTTGCTTTCATCTTTCAGTTCTTTTCCTGTACATTGCAATGTTCTTGCTGTTAAAGTACTCATCACTCAGTTATCTTTGTATTTCTTATGTTCCCTGCCAAACTGAAGCTTATATTGCCCCATGAAGTTTCTTACACTGTAAATTGTTGAACACATTTAGGCTAGCAGTTAGCATAGATGATAAGACTATATGCTTTTAAGAAGTTGGTCCCTGTAGTCCAGGATTTGATTTCCCCAAGCCACTGCTTGTCCACTGTGTGACTCTGAACAAGTCAATTAACTAGACAGTGATAGCGGACAATTGGCCTGACCTCCTGAATGACTTCCTGGACAACATGCCTAGTAACTACCTGCTAACACTTTATTATTACGTTCTTTGTTCAGTACTTGTTTCTGAACTATTGCTATCCTAAGACCCCCCACCACCCTACAGCCTTTTAATTTTTGAAAAAAAAGATATTTCTTATCTGCTTATCCCCACTGATTTACCTCCTCTCTTGTCTTCCCATCTGTCTTCCAAAACTCACACTCTTTTACACTTCACCCTCTTAGTGTTTGAGCCCTTTTCTAACTCATATATGCATTTTGAAATCATTTGGACCCCCCCTTCCCTTGCTAATCATTTTCTCCCTCTCTACACTCTCTGTTCACTAAAGTTAACATAATTTTATCATAGACTTCCTGCAGTTCCTGAATCCAGTTCAGGTTAAGATTCCACATATAGCTTAATTAAACACATTTGGTAATACATATTCTTACCAACATTTACTTTAGTAAGCTATGAGTTTGCACTCTACTTCAACTTGTATCTCATTTCTTACTCTGCTTCCATAAAAACTTTCTTTTATATTATTTCTTCCCCATATGCATTCAATTTGAACCCTGCTAACCTTGGCCCTCCATGTTATACCAACCATCCTTATTAGAGTGTTTTTTTTTTCTTTTTTTTTCCTTCTGTTGACATTCCAGCCTGTAAGCAACCATGTATCGCTCAGCCTCCAAACATTCATCTGCAGTCATGCTTAAATAATATCTTAAATCCTCTTTCCTTACACAACCATCATTAATCCATTTTAAATCTGACTTCTAGGACTTACCAAGAGAAATACACATAAAACTATTTCCTGTGTTTCTTTTCCCTTTACTATACTGCCCCTTTTGAGGCCTTCATTTTTTAAAACTTCTCATATTGCCTCCTCATATACAACTTGCACCTTTTGCTATGCCTCTTCTGTGCACTAAGTTCCTTCGGTATCCTGCATTAAAACAGTAATAGTGCTCAGATATTTGCTTTGCTAGTACCATATTTTATTGCTGTCTTCCATTACAGCCTTCACTCCATCTCAAAAAATAAGTCTCATAACAGTTACTTATGCATCTCTACCCTTTGATAAAACATATCTGTCTCTCATTCCCCAAATTGTGCATTAACCTTCAATATTTTGTTTAAAACTGTGCATTCTTATTTAATGAACGATGGCTTTTAATTTTGAGAGGTATACATGTTTCATCTAGTCCCACAGAAATAATTTACTACATCAGTGAAATCACAAGACAGAATATATCAAAAATGCATCTCTGAATGAAGATGGATCTATATTATTTAATCATTGGTCTTCATACTCTGCATCCACTTACTTATTATAACATATTATAAGGTCACGACCTTCAGATAAATTATGTGTTTCCTCAGAAATGTGATCCTACTTTAGCAGGTCTCACTGTAATGGGCCTATATTAATTCATCAAAGGTTCACTTCAGCGAACCTTTCTTCATCAAACCTCAACCATTGAGTGTTCATTTCAGTGAAGGTGCATATCCACGAAAAACTTACACAGGGAAAGGAATCAGTTGGCCTTCAGCACAAATTTGCCCTTTTCCCCTCTGCTGTGTGATCTCAGAACTGATATATATATAGTTGAGAGGTGTGGGGGACACAGCCCCCAACTTCGGTGGGTTTTACATACTGTGGTGTCTGTTCTGGTCTTATTTTGGCCAAGTGCTTAGTTTCCCTGTTTATTATTTTTTTCAATGAGAACATACACTGACGTACATGTTCGATGCTTAAGGTTTAATAAGGAAAGATTCGCTGAACTGAACCTTCAGTTAATTAATATAAAGCCCATTGTAATATCCAAATACACTTTTTTTGATCTTCTATACAGAGCCCGTTGTAATATCCACATTCACGTTTCTGGTCTTCCAATTATTCCTTCCTCTTTAGTAGTGATTGCAATAGTAGTTTGTTTTATGCATTCACCTCTACATCTTTGTTAAAGCCTGATCCCAAATGCTGTGCCATAGCAATCCTGTTTTTCATTTTAAAATTTGGTTGAAAATCTATCCAGCCTTATGCTGCCTTACCTTCCTTATTCTGTTCATGTATTTTTTTCTTATGTCTTCTTCCTCTGTCATATATCTATCTCTCATACTCAGCAACATATTCTGGGTTGTCAGAACTGCATTCAGGACTTTATCACTCTGCATCACAGACCCAAGGTCCTCTGTTAGTTAATTCACTTTTATGACCCCCCCCCCATTCTGCTGTTAACTCTTTAAATATTTTGCAGACGCTTCACTCTAGATAGCTCTTCTCCCAGGATAATATGTAACATTTTAATTTAAACCCATATGTTTTTTTATCAGATATCTAAAGTCACTGCAGCACCATATCTTCAGCTTGTCTGCAAACCCCGTCTGCTGTGTTGTTTATTAAACAATTTCCTTTAATTATAACCTGAAACCTTAAAATCCTCTAGAAATAATTTGCCATTATTATGTGTCCTCCACTTATTAAGCTAAGCTTGCCACCATTTCAGCTATTTGTCTGTCCACTCCCTTATATCTCCTGCAAATAATTAATCATATCTGTTTTTTTTATTGCTGCTTATCCACACCAGTTACATTCTTTCCGCTTTCCTCCCTTTACTATTTATTTTGTCTCTTCAACGGTACCCAGTATGTGCACAAACAATTAGTGTTTTGTATTATTCAGTAGCCGCTACTCATAGCAAAATAGATTTTACCTTATTTTCTCTTCAGTCCCCTTTACATCTTAGCTTTTTTCTAGGTGGATATTTTATGGAATACCTAACCTCCCTAACTTGAAATGCATTATCAAGACACACAAGGAGGCTTAAAGTGACAATTACTTTTTGTAGCCAGTTGGCACGTTTCCACTTTTGGGAAACCAAAATGTGTTTTTACATTAAGAACATTGAGAATGCTATTTGATAGCATTAGTATATTAGTCTGGTCAATGCAAACTGGGAAACACACAGGAAGGCTTAAAGTGAGCTTGTTTCATTAACCAGAGGACTTTTTACAAACTTAGTTGTTTGGCATTAATCTGCACTTGAGAGCTACCTTTTCTGTGCTTTTATATGAAGAAGTTCCAGGATCATCCATCTTGTGGCAGAAGATGTTTCCCTGGACTCTCTGAGTTGGGAAGCTTAACGTATAATTGTTTCTTTGCTGGAGAGTACAGGAGTTAGTTTTCATCTTATTTTGTCTGTTATAAATTAGGCATTTTTTTCAGAGATGTTCCCCTTTCATTGGCTGTAAAAAGTACCCTGTATAGTAACATCTTACAAAGCTAGTAATAGTACTTTAAACTGTAACACAAGAAGGACTTTGCATCCAACAACACTACAATCAGATCGTCGCACTATTTAACATCTAGCCTTAACCCTAGACACTACTCAAGTGACCTCTGTAAAACCAAGTCCCTAAACATAACAGTCCAAACCCAATACAGGTCTTAACAACATGGATTTGTAATTTCCTAATGTCTCTGTGGCCATCTAAGTAGATATGGGCATCCTGAGACACTGTAGCAATTGGCTCATATACTCAGAAAACCATCTAATCATTAAAGAAACTAACACAATGGGAGAGATGTACATACAATACTTCCTAGGAGACAAAAATCTTTCTTGCAAACAAGGTTGCTAAGAGCACATATCACATCCTTCACACTTACAGCTCACCATGCACATTGACCTTCTTATGGTGAGGCACTTAAAAGAAACATCTCCATACCCAAAGTCCTCTTAAGCCATTAAATGGTAACACCTGTTCTGAGCTATCACTAAAGCACGCAAAGACCAGGTTGAGGTCAGGCGTGTGGGTTACTCAAGTGGAGCTTGACTTCTGGATATGCAGCAGTCCCAACAAAGTGGAGTCTGAGATTACTTTGTATGCCAGACAGAGGTCACCCCTGAGGAGTCTGTATGAAATTGAGTAGAGGGACAGGGCTTTTAGACTATTTATGTAAGGTAGATGTTTGAGGCCCTGGATTCTTCTGGTGAGGAACCTCTGTTGTCTCTCTAACTTCTCTTGTGTTTTGTAAGGCACATGCCGAAGGGGCCATTGTACACAATAACTGGCCATATAAGGGAAGAATACAGGGATGTTATGACCTCCTTGTCCCTGGATGAGATACCCTTACTTATGAGGTGCACCATATAGAAAGCTTTCCATACAACAAAAGCAATATGGTAGTCAAAAGTCAGATTGCTATTAACCTGAGTGCCCAAATCCCCTCATAACTGATTGTGTGCTTAGGATGTTGTTATTAATGTGATAATCCCTGGGGGCATCACTCTCCCCAAAGGGAATAATTATGCATTTTTTGGCATTCAACTTTAGGCCATGTTCCTGACACCAATCATTTGTTTGGATGAGACCCTCTTGGATGGCATCCACATCACTTGGGGAATCGATGACCATGCCCATCTTGCAGTCATCTGCAAACATGGTCAGCCATGACCCACTGGTTTTGACCTGCACCTCAGAGAAGTATATCCCAAATAACAGAGGCCCCAAAACCGATCCCTGGGGTACGCTGCTTGTTACAAGTCTACTGCTTGAGGTGGCTTTCCCTATTTTGATTAGGTGGGTTCTATCAGTGAGCAAGTTCGCTACCCATCTGATAACATATGGATTGATACCTAATTGAGAGAGTTTGTCTACTATGCCCGAGCAGGCAATAGTGTCGAAGGCCTTGGCCAGGTGAAGGTAGGTGGTGTTCACTGTCTTCCTCTCATCCATGGCTTTGGTGACTTGTCTCAAAGAAGTAAACCAGACTTAACAGACATCACCTCCCCTTGACAAAGCCAAACTGTGTGTGGTTGAGTGTTTGGAAGTTGCCAATGTCCCCGTTAATGAGTTCTATGATAATCCATTCCATGGCCTTGCAGATCAGGCTAGTTAAGATGATGGGTCTATAATTTTCCTGATCGGTGGATGCTCCACCTTTGTGCAAAGGGATGACAGTGGCTATCCTCCATTTGGCTGGGACAAAGCTGGTACTCAGGCTTTGGTTGAATAGGGTGCCTAATGGTGCTGCAGGTTCATGCCTGAATTCATGTAGGATGCAGCCTGGGATGTTATTGGGTTCTATGGAGGCTGTATTTTTTGCCTTTGAGAGGGCAGTGATGACCTGTTCTCTAGAAATAAGAGGAGGGGGGCAGGAACTGTGGATGTCCTGATTTAATGATGGTTGGACAGAGGGGTGAAGTTTTCACTGAATCTGTCAGCCAGTAGGTTGGCTATATCTACAGCATTTGTGTATGCAGTGTCTTTGACCACCAGTTCTGAACAGACCTGGGTGGTTCCTTTGAGATTGTGGACATGTATGAAGAAGGCCTCATGGATGTCTCTAGTATATTTGGACTCAAAGTTGCCCTTAGAGGATTTTACTAGTGCTCTTATTTGCTTGTTCAGGCTAAGGAGAGATTGCTTCCAATTGGGAACCTGATCCTTCTTGGTCCTAGGCAGGATTTTTTTTCCTTTTGTTATATAGTTTATTTATTGCAGATGTCCACCAGACAGGTTTACTCTTCCTTTTGGAGGATGAATTTGTCCTGTCAGGTATTTCTGATGCCATGCATCTGTATAAGTGCTCGTATAGTACTTTGGAGTAGATTTGGAGATTGGTGCCAGTTCCAACAGAGGGGGGGAGGGCTGGAAGCTGTTTATACCATCCCTCAAGGAGGTTGTAATCAGCTTTGGAGAAGTTTTTTTGTTTGACCCTAGCTAGAGGGGGGTTACGGGAGATGCTGACTTTGAAAGTAACCACTTTATGCTTGGATCTTACCAGGGAGGATAAGACTGTAGGATGCTGCAGTGGTTAGTCATGTTGGGCAATACCAACTCCAAGATATTAATACCTCTTTTGGGGGTATCAACTAGCTGCTCCTAGGCATTTGCATTGATAAAATCAAGGAATCTCTGGACATTTGAGTTCTGGCATGAGTAATTTTTCCAATCTATGGTCGGGTAGTTAAAGTTGCCCAGGATTAGGGTAAAAGGTTGAATCTTGATAGATTCAAAGAATTCCAGATGGGTGGAATGGACATCCTAAGTCAAATTTGGGGGCCTGTAGCTAGCTGAGATTTGAATAGGAGTCTTGTCAATGGATAACTGCATCTGGAGTGTCTCCTGTGTGTCATACTGTTTGACCAGCTTGGAGGTGTCTTTAATATACAGTGAAACTCTACCTCCTTTGGCTTTTCTGCCCACAGTTTGGGGTCTGAATGTATGATAGGATGAGTAACCAGGTAAGGCTGGGGTGTTCTCCACAGCATTGAACTAGGTTTCTCTGACTGCACAAATGTCAGTATCTTCCAGGTTTAAGAATGTTTGCAATGAGTGCAGTATCATATTTAGACTCCTAGCATTTAGCATCATTACCTTTAATTTGCATCTTGTTGAAATTTTTATGTTGGTTTTATTAACCTCAGGACTTTTTCTAAAAAAGGCACAATGGGGGAAGCAAAGGCCTTTGCCAGAAGCCTGAAGCTCAAGTGAGACAGATGCAAACCATGTCTAGCAAAGCATCATGGTCTGTCGATCATATCTTCCCAGGCTGTTAGGTACTGGATCCCCCTGGAATGACACCAGAAACTAAGCCAATTGTTAAAGTCAATCATTTTCTGTTCATATTGAGACATCATTCTATGTGATGGTAGAATGCTGCTTAAGGCTAGGGACATACCTGCCTGGGCCACATATTCAGTGAGCTCAATCATATTATATAATCATATAATATTACTGAACAATGCTAGGAGGCTAAGCAAAAAACTCTACACCCCACAGGCTCTCATCACTCTGTAGAATATAGACATCCATGCTGTTACCTTCACTTAGTTTAAAGCCACAGAATATACTCTGGCAATGGAAAGATACAGTGGCTTGCATTTTTGGGCATTTAAACATCCCAAACACTAGGTTGGGCTATACCAATGATTTCTGGTCTAACAGGGAGGACTATAAATATAACCAGTACCAGTTCTTCTTTTTTAACAAATTTATTTCTGTACACCATTGACAAAGGCTGTGAGGCCGAAACCGGTCTGGTTTATTGACATATTTTCAATATGTTATCTTGATTAATAAAGGATTTATTACTATCTGGGTTTACCATCGCTTTTGATGGTCGTTTGTGGTTGCTCTACTTGGTTTGACCGTGCAAGCCGTCCTTGCGAAGCATTTCAGTCGCATCTGATCATTGAGCCTCGCTGGTGGTTCCTGATGGTAGCTCAGCATTTTTCGTACATTCGGTATCAACGATACTGTTTTTTTGCTAGGTTTATTATGTGAAGAGGACTGAGTACTTGGATATCCATGAAAACAGCTTGTTCACAGTCATTTTTTTTGGATTTATATTTCGTCTTAGCGCTTAAGGAGGAATCAGGCCTATTCGGCTGAATCGTTACGCCAAGAACTTTTTCTTTTTTCACGTGGACATTGGTATTGTTTCTCATTATTTTTTAAGCTTACAGCAAGGACACTATTGTATCAAGGGCATCAATAATTTAATATTTCTCCAGAGGATTTATAATTTGGTTTTGGGGACATATGTTAGAACTGTTTACAAATAATATACTGATTCTAACCAAGGGGCGGAATTAATGGTGACTGTGTGTATACTAGAATATTTAAACTTTTCCCAAGATTGAGAGTGTTTTTTTTGAAGGCTACGACTCCAATGCAGATGGTGTTCTACTGATGTAATACTGCTGGCCGAGGGGAATGCGTGTAAAACCTTGTTTGTGTTGGACATGTTTTTTTTGAAGGCTACGACTCCGATGCAGATGGTGTTCTACTGATGTTATACTGCCAGATGGTGTTCTACTGATGTTATACTGCTGGTCGAGGGGAACGCTTGTAAAAATCTTGTTTGTGTTGGAAATATTTGGGCTGTGTGCCTAACAGTACAGTTGATTTTTGGACAATTTAAGAGTCGTTTGAATTGGAATGTTGTATAGTATTTGTACAAAACGTCCATTTGTAAGGGAAACATATATTATATAAGAATTATATCAAAACACCAAAACAATGGTGATGTTTTGAATTCTCATTTGGTAGTAAGCTTTTTATGAAGTGTTCTCACCTAATCACCTAATTGAACAATAGTATCCTTCTATGGGTATATGTGTATACATCCTAAACTATTTTGAGTTATCATAAATGCAACATAGGATTAAATAGTCTTTTATTTAAGCTAGGACACTATGGTTGAATATAGATTTAAATTTAGGATATAAAGGGACTCAAGGGCAGCATTATAGATTATTTATCTGTATGGTTGAATATATATAGGATAAACATCTTATGGCACAACTGACATTCTGGTTTCATTACGTGTTTTCTCATCTATGATTTTTATAACCATCAAGGGGAAAATTGTATCTACAAATATATGGCCACATTATTTTAGGGATATACATGAACACATAATTTGGATTCAGAACTAACTAGGGGCATGAATATCATGTTATTAGTTTCATATCTTTTCGGCCTCCTTATTTAATACATGCTACATAACAACTTGCATAATTAAGAGAACTGCATTTAATATACTTGAATCGATCTGTTGATCGGGATCTATGGGGCTGTTTTTTGTATACTAAATATGGCTATGTAGAGGTATCTATACTGTAATCAAAATATTTACACAACTGTATGTGAATGATAACCAGGATACTATTTTACCAGTATTATAACAGTGTTTGATTCATCGAGTATGAGTCCCTATTTTGAACCAAAGTGACTTATACATTATCGTGTTAGGCGTGTACACTAATATATTGGTATTATCTTCAGTTACCTGCTGATTAGTGCACCATACACCATAGTATTTATGTCAGTCCTGGTGTTTGAATTTTTATAACCTATGGTTGGATGCACCAGTGGATTATAATATTATTGGGAACTTTTGTGACTAACATCATATGGCTGTTTTTTTATTTACTTTCTTTAGCATTACGGCTTCCTATTTTCAGTGTGATCTCTGTTGAATTATCTTTATATATTTTACATCTATATATCTTACATTCAGTAAGTTTATCATAGTCTGCTGGTCTTTTCATCCACAGATTATGGATTTAGAGCAGATTTTGAATGGGTTATGTGCTGATAGGCATGACTTAGGTGTATGCGGTGTTAATGTTATGTCAAGTAATAACCAAAATGGCTCTAATAATGGTCCTTTTGAGGGTTGTGACTTAGCCTTTAACAAATTCAATAAAGATTTAAAGAATCTTCGTGCCAATATTTGGCATTTACGATTATTCAAAGCGTATATACAGAAGGATATAACTCCCAGAGGTTTGAGGTTCAGGTTGCAGCCCTTGGTGAGCAGGTCAGAGGACAGGCTGACAAAGGAATGGAACCAGGCTCTTCATCCATCCTCTATGATGTTTGTAAAAATCTTGGCAGCATACTATGAAAGATTGGTAGATATATGTCTAACAGAGGTTAAAAGCTCTTGTGAAGAATGTAAACGTTTTGAATCTCAGCCCATATTTTCTACTTTGGTTAAAAAATTATCTAAGGATTTGGCATCTTTTGACCAACTGACTAAGGGCCGCAAAATTCATAAATTCAACAGGGATTGCACTGACTATCAAAAGGGTCGTCCTTTTGATACATCTAAAATGGTCAGGTTCAATGATACTAGTCACAAAACACTTGGTTCAAAACCCAGAAAGAGACCTAGATCCATTTTAAAATCCACTGATGCATCCCTTGCCAGTACTTCCGGTGATGAATCATCATACATGGATAATGATGGTAGCCACCATCAGGAATCACCAAAGAGTAGGAAACCCAATACTAATACCCCTTTAGACATTCACCAAGGTGACGAGGGGGTCGCAAACACAAATGCAGTAACCAATTCTATGGAGAATTTGATACGAACATTGTTGACATAGCTCAGGATGGCTTTCATAATGTTTTAAACTTATCTGATGTACCATTAACAGATGCACAAACTATATTGTTAAATAAAGGCCTTGGTTTTATTCCGGGTTTCTTTAGTGATGAATATAGTATAGTAAATGATGTATTGTCATTTTGTCGCAATCTGAATCTTAAATTGTTCTTTTCAGGTAACACCTCTCAAAGATCTTCTGAGTTTAGATTTTTGAAATCTGATTTCCAACCACCCATGAACAAATACGTCTCCGTATTTCAACAGTCAGTCATTAAAGATTTACATTTTCATCATCATGAATCAAATATTTTAGGCCAAAATATTTCTGCCATGGAAAAAACTGCTATAGAAGAACTTAAGCAAAACCGTGATATAGCCATTCTGCCTGCAGATAAGGGTGGTGCTGTTGTGGTTATGAATACAGGGGATTATCTTTATGAGGGCAAAAGACAATTGGCAGACCGTAGGTGTTACATGCAAATGTTTATAGATCCAACATTGGTATACAAGAAGGAAATTGATTCCTTCTTACAGACAGCAGAGGATCAAGGTATCATAACAACTAATACTGCAGACATCTTACTGTCAAAGATCCACAAAAACAGATCTTATATCTTTTGCCCAAAATACATAAGTCTATTACAAACCCCCTGGGCAGGCCTATAGTGATTGGTATCGGATCATTAACAGAACCACTTTCAGCTTTTCTTACATTTTATCTTAAGCCACTATTGTCATTGGTTAGGGCCAGATTGAAAGACACGACACATTTTCTTCAGATAATAGCAGACACCCAACTTGAAGAGGATTGGCTTATGTGCACACTTGATGTGAAATCTTTATACACAAGCATTCCACATTGGGCTGGTCTGCAATCACTACAATATTGGTTGGAAAAATGTGAAATGTACCCATCAGGTTTCAACACACTGCTTATCTGTATGGCGGAACATGTACTAACTAAAAATGTCTTCTATTTCCATGGCAAGTGTTTTCTGCAGCTTCAAGGTACGGCAAAGGGTGCTTCTTTTGCTCCTATATATGCTGACCTTTTTATGGCCTATTTTGAGGAGTGCTTAATCTATGACTTATCACACAGTATTTATATTGTTGAAATGGACATCTGGAGACGATATTTAGATGACTGTTGGATGGTGTGGAAGGCAGACATTACATATTTACAAGAATTCATTCAGTATTTGAATGATAATGTACGGGGTATCGAGTTTACGGTAACATATGATTATAACACCATTAACTTCTTGGATGTTACTGTATACCGTAATGAGGATCATACCTTAAGTACCAAAGTTTTTCATAAATACCCTCAATATAACACCTTGTTACATGCATCCAGCATGCACCCTTACCACACCATCCGCAATATACCAAAATCATAATTCATGCGTATGAAACGCATATGTTCATCAGGGGGTGATTTCGAAATAGCTAGGAATGACTTATGTTGCAGCTTTAAACATAGAGGATACAAAATGAGGGATATCTCTTTGGCCAGTGAATAGAGTAACTCTTTGGATAGACAAACTTTATTGCAATATAAAAAGTTGGATAATAAGGATCAGGATTCAACAATAAGGTTTGTCACTACATATGGTAGGAACCAACAGCTGGTCAGGGACATTTTGAATTCAAATTGGAATATATTGATGGCACATGATGAATTAAGAACACTATTAGGCACAACATGTCATATGTCTTTCAGAAGGGGTAAAACTCTAGGGGGGTTGTTTTCTCACTACAAACACAAGGAAGGAGGAGGAGCTATCGATCAACAAACTACCTTAACAGGAGATAGACTCATAGGTACCTTTCCTTGTGTCCATTGTTGTTCATGTTCCCAGGTCTACACATTGAAGGAATTTTCTAGTGCTAATACTGAACGGGTGTATCAGACCAGGGTTTTTGCTAATTGCAGCACCACATGGGTCATATAGTCGTCCATATGTCAGTGTCAATCATTTTATGTGGGCCAAACATCTAGATCCCTCTGAATACGTATGACGGAACATAAGAGTGACATCCGAAATAAGAAGGAAACTAATGCCTTGTATAGACACACCATCAAACATTCCAATGTACAATTTAAGTTCATGGTTATTGACAAAATTGTAGGGGACCGTAGCCATCAACAGGGTTGGCACTCTATTTTGAATAGAAAAGAACAATATTGGATTACAAAGCTTGGGGCACTTTTTCCGCCTGGTCTGAATGACCATTTATAACAGAGGCTTTGCCCATCTATTTACATTAATATATGCTGTATATTGTTATATCTTGGCTTTTTCTGAATGGTGGTAAATATGTTGTTTGGTTAATATATTATCTAGGAATTATGTAGCCCTAGTGACTAGGATGACCAACTTACACTTTAGCACTGAGATGTTATTATAATACCTTTTTATGATTACTACAATATGTGAATATACTCTTATAACCCCTAGTTAGGCTTTGATTGATTTTTTGTATTTACATAATCAGGTTATATTAATATTACAAGATGTAATTTACATAATTTATTTAAACTTTTTCATATTTGCTTATAGTATTATGGAATCATTTAATACTTAACTGTTTGTTTCATATTTGTATATGAACTGTTCTTGATTATTTATATAAATTTTTTTGGGGCATTTATACATCCCAAAACTAGGTTGGGCTATACCAATGATTTCTGGTCTAATAGGGAGGACTATAAATATAACCAGTACCAGTTCTTCTTTTTTAACAAATTTATTTCTGTACACCATTGATGAAGGCTGTGAGGCCGAAACCGGTCTGGTTCATTGACATATTTTCAATATGTTATCTTGATTAATAAAGGATTTGTTACTATCTGGGTTTACCATCGCTTTTGCTGGTCGTTTGTGGTTGCATACATTTAGACCAATAGTAGCACAAACAGAGGGCAAAGGTGGTTGTGTCTCGACCTGCATTAGTAACAAATACAACTCCACGTTGGTTAAACAGGACAATGCCCTGCAGTTCATCCACACCAAAGTCTCAACAGACAAGGTTCCTTACCATCTCCTGGCCAACTATAGGTCACCCTCTATGACCCACAAAGCTCACAACTCTTATCTAGACCTACTACAGTCGCTTATCATCCAGCAAAATATCCTGTTCATATGAGGCTTCAACTATTCCTCTATAGACTGGTAAACATACATTGCCTCTATGTCACTGGCACAACATTTCCTGTACTTTATCAATAAAAACTTCTTGGACCAGCTAGCATGCAGTCCAATCAGAGAATCAAACATATTGGACCTAGTACTCACCAACACGGAAGAGTGTTACACCCGTCTCTCATGTTGGGTCTATATCATAAAGATGAACGCTTACTCGAATACCTAAACATTGACCCGTCTTCATTGAACTGCATATACACCGAACACCATAAACCGCACAAAAAGTCAAACCATCCTACTTGTCCCACCCCACCGCCCGCTACATACTACCTACACAAACAAACTAAATAAACCACATGCATACACTAAGCAAAACCCTATTTCTAACCATAAGCTAAACCCTACTTCTAACCCTACACTAAATCTTACATATACCAACATGTATGCACTTAACTTAACCTGCACCCTAACCCTAAGGTCCGTAACTATCGCACACTTACCTTAAAAAGCTAAACCCAAACAAACTAAATAATCCACACACATGCACTTAACAAAACCATACACTAACTCTAACATACATTACCATCTATGCACTTACCTTAACCCGCACCCTAACCCTAAGGTCTGTAACTATCGCACACTTACCTTATGGAGCTATACCTCAGAAGGCAAACCATGGTGATTCAACATTTTTGCTTTCGTGCTTCTGGACGATCAATGATTTTGCAGTTCGATGAAGACAGGTCGACGTTTAGGCATTCGGGTAAGTAAGCATTTGTCTTTTTATCATAGACCCCTCATGTCTTGTCCACATTACAATGAAAAAAAAGCCCACCAATAAAAAAAAAAAAACAAACCCTTACTAAACACTTAGCAGTTAGGAACTATTCTAAAGCAAACACCAACAAGTTTTTTCAGTTTTTCCAGTTTTTCATTTTTCCCCATACAGATTAAGATATAGATATTACAGAATTATTATAAAAAAAACAAAAAACATGTAAATGCATGACTGCATTGAGGGTGCCATAACTACCAGAAGTAAGCCCAGATTTAACACTAGAAACAACCCCCACTGCTGGAATCCTTATCTTAGCAGGGCATATACATAAAAAAGTCATGGCCAGAATCAGAAGAAACAACTGGAGAGGGCAAGCTCTCTCTCTGTTCTAAAACAAGAAACTAAGATGTCTATTAAAGTCCAACAAGGCCACTTTGCTAGGTGAGGATAGCCACAGAGGCTAAGGACAGTCAAAAGGTCTTCTTCAGCTATGTCAAGAACCTTAAATATCACACTCAGCAGTGTACAGAACGTGTAGCAAATGGCACAACCTTCACTAAACAGGGTGAGACAGTGAATCTAGTGGCTGATAAATTTCACTCTAACTTCACCCTCACACTCCCTACCACTACCCCCTGTGAAATCCCTTCTAGCATATCCCCGCAACTATCAAAGGGCTAAAAACACTGCTTCATGGCCCTCACAATATCCCCAGCTGCCTCCTAAATAGCATAAATCATGAAGTTGCAGGACTACTTCAGGCATTTTTCAACTACACCCTCAAAAACAGGTCACATGCTAGGTGAAATGAGAGCCATAACGGTCATCCCTATTCATAAAGTTTGAGCATTAGCCATCGCTGGGAACTACAGACCCATCAGTCTGAGATGTCTAATACGCAAAGCTATGGAGCAAATTATCATAAAAATGATCAACAGGGACATTGCCAACTTAAAGACAGTGGACCCATCTCAATTTGGCTTTGTCAAGGGAAATCTCGCTCTACCTCGTAGACTTCTTCATGACTGTCAACAAGACTATTTATGAGGGTAAAGAGTGCATACCACCTACCTTGACATGGCCAAGGTGTTTGATACAATACCCTAGTCAAGTTTTGTTAACAAACTCTCAGAACTAGGCATAATGCCCTACATAACTTATTGGATTGCTGGCTGGCTCACAGATAAAATCACCTCCTAACTTGCAGGATTGTTGGCTGGGTCACAGATAGGACCACTATCTCCAACAGAGTGCTCATAAATGCAGTGCTCCAGGGCTACATGTTGTGACAGTCTTGTTTGGCATCTAATTCTTGGAAATCATGGCTAATGTCAAAGGCCTCTGGCTCATCAAGTTCACAGATGACTGTAAATTGGGAGCTGTCATAGATTCCTCCCACAGCATCAACATCCTACAAGAGGGTCTAACACAAACAACTGACTGGTGCCAAAGCTGCAGATTAAAACTCAAAGTAAACAAATCTATTACAGTGCTCTATGGAAAATCATCCACCCAAGCTACTTACTTCATCAGTAAAACACCCCTAAGAGTTGACCAGATAGTTAGGAATCTTGGAACATATGTAGACAGTAATCTGACATTCGACTAATACATAGACAAGATAGAAAGAAAAACATTCTATGTCTTCCAACTGATTAGAAAGGGTATGGAATCCAGGTCCAAGGAATATATACTAACACTCTACTCAGCCCTTATCAGACCCATCAGTGAGTATGATACCCCCTTTGGCATGTACCTAACCAGACACTTACAAAAGTTGGAACGTCCTCAAAGGTTCATCACCAGGAGAATCCATGGTGTAAATAACCTGTCCTACGCAGTTCACATTAAGGCCTTATCTCTGTACTCAGTGTCCTACAAGCTACTAAAAAGTGATCAATGACTAGCATATAAGGCATCCACAGATCCAGCCCTGATGAATCTTGTGCATATCCGCACAATAAACAGCACCAGAAACACTAGATCCAAGGACTTAAACTTTGCCTGTAACATAAATAGAACATACTGTAGAGAATATGTCTTTCTAAGTATTCTGTCATTATATAATAAGCTCCCCATCTATGTGAAGCAGAGTTCATCCCTGATCCCATTAAAAATAACTGTTGATCATTGGAGGGGAATCAAAAATTCACCCCCAGTCTGACCTCCACGTCTCTGATGCACAGTGGTCAACAGTAAGTAAATTAATCCCCAGCTGGCATAGCCTCCCCACAGATAACCCTTTGCTTCCTCTTTACTAACATACCCCACCATATAGACAACCCAGGAACTCTGGAACAAAACTGGGTTGGGTTGCATGGCTAGGTTAGTAAAGACCCTGGTGGGGGTTAGCCTAGTATAAACCTATGAAACTACAAACTGATACGAATCAATAACATTACAATAATAGACAAGATATTGTACAAAACAGGAAAAGTACTACAAACTCATCATCTGTAGGGAGATTGCCCTATTGTGCACACTCAAATGAGAGGGCTCTTCCTCCATATTTTTAGTCTATATATCCAAACTTCAAAGTCACACAGACTCATAGAAACTGGACAATGTGTATAAAAACAGGAACCTCACATTGTCTCACTTCTCTGAGTTCTGTAACGTCAAGACAAAGCACTGCAGTAATCAAAGCTATTATATGATAGCACATCAACAGTACATACATGTGATATTTACTTTACAATACTTTGAGATCCAACAGGAGGGCACATTATCAGTGGTGGTCCTCAATCCAGGGGTGTTGGCACACTCTTTGTACCACATTTTTGTAGCTACTGCATCACTGCTTTCCTCCACTAATCCCACCACCTAAAATTTTCTGTGAAAATCCGGGAAGCTGAGAAGTTAGGCCACTTAAAATAGGCATAATATTTCTCTTCACATGACTTCAGTACATACAGTCTGCCTCATTTTTTTTTCTCAGCAGCACTGCTGTTAGCTTGTTCTCCTCTTCACTGCATACCTCTCAACCTGTTAGCATAAGAAATTTCAACAAATTAAAAATAATTGGTGGACAAAGGCACAAAAATAGGGACATATTTTAAATATTGTTCTTATAAACTTAGAACGTTGCTAGAATAAACTGTGTTCTGTTAACATGCATTTTCTGATGGATATAAAATTTGAAACTCAAATATCTGTCAATATTTAGTGACTTGAATTCTCAATGATTTTCCAGAAAATCACAAATTTTATGAGGAACAGACCAAAAATGTGCAGCAAAAATCTGGACATTCTGAAAAAATCTGGACAGCCGAGAGGTATGCTCCATTGCCACATTGGCCTATTCACATCTTCAATGTATTACCATAATGTAAGAATCTCCATGTTTTTTGTGTTCATTCACACAGATTGTACTGTTGATTCTAGATTTCTCATTAGGCCTTTGTGGATGTATTGTCTTTTTTTTTCTTTAAATAATTGTAGCATGCCAATTTCTTTGTATCATTTCAGAAGAAAACAAAATACAATAATTCATTGTAATCTTTCTCTCTGGATTAAGACTGTTTCTCCTTACTGTAATAGGCGTCCTAAGTGATTTACTGTTTCCTATTATTTTCTACCACTTGCGTTTTGTTTTTACTTCTACTCCTTTGTTAGTCATTACAAGGATTTTTCACTTCTTGCTCCCTACTGCTTGTTTGGCCTGTAATTCACATTCTTACATAGACTTATTGATAAATATTATGTTAACAAGCTGAAGGGTATTGCTAGCCTAGCCAATAACTAGAAGTCAGAATCAAACCTTGTTCCTTGTATATGTGAAGTAAAGACCTCTACCATTATGACAAACCAGTTCCTTGCTGCTACTCCAGTTTATGAACAGTTTCCTCTTTGGATACTGTTCCTTTCTCTGGCAGCATTTGATCTGCTTCTTTCACATTCCATCCTATATCATCCTTCTCTCTTTCTCTCACTCACACTCATTCTTTCTTCCATTCCTCACCTTCTGTGAATATCATCTTCATCTTTCCTCTTTCTCTTTCTGGCTCCATTTTTAAAGTTTCTTACCTCTGCTGTTCATTACTGAAGGTACTATATCCAGTGACATTATGTTGTTTATCAGTTGTCTATGAATGATGTCATATGCTCATAGCTCCTAGTTTATTTACCTATCTACCTATTTAGTTATGCATGTATGTATTTATTTATGTAGAGATCTTGTTTAAAAGATTAGTCCCACTAGGCTAGTGGATCATTCCATCGTTGAAAATTATGTCCCCTTAGACTCTCCTTGCAGACTGGATGTCACACAGCTTGGCAGTAACTAATACCTCAGGCCTTCTGTATACTTTCCTGCTTCTGCCCAAATAGAATCTTCATTCATGACCACACTTACCCACTTCCACAGCCATCAGTAATATTACCTTTGCAAAGGTTCAGAGTGCTGTTTCAGTGGTATGCACTTACTGGGAATCAATTTTTGATTATTTATTTTATTTTTTTCTTTTTCATCTGCAACCAAATAGTCTTGCTTAGACTTCCTTTAGTTTTGAATACAGATTAATTTACTACAAAGCATTTGTTCTAAAGTTATTCCTTTAACTGGTTGGTATGAAAGCTACATACCATGTTGTGACATATCCCAAAGTTTAAATCAACTTCCCAATTTCAATGTGACTTCTTTAACAGAATTCTTTCAGAGTAATATCATTTTTCATCTGTTGTAGAATTATTTTTTGCTTGGCTATTCTAACAAAATATTCAGTTTTACTTTAGGTTTACAACAAACCGTGCATTTTAGCCTCAGGTCTCATTCTCTGAATCATGGGATTTAATATGTGTTACATCTGACTGCTGTATTTGTTCTACCTACTGCTTTGCTTCTATATTAAGAATACTTATTTTTCAGGTTTCTCCTTCATTATGTTCTCTCCACTGTTCAAGTTGGTTATTTTACCTTCTGTGATGATGGCATAGTGTGTATCAACTGAACATCTTTTAACAGTCTTTCATAGTATCTCTTTATCTCTAACATCTTACCTATTTCTTCTGTGTATTTATTTCACCTTAGTATAATTCTACATTCCATACTTTTCACTGCATTTCTGTATTTGTTTTTCTTATCACCTCACTAAGTAAGGTGGTTCTTAAAGCCAACTTCTCCCCCACCAGCACCACCACTGGATGCACACTGAGTTTATATTTTCTACTGCCATTTGGTCAAACCTTAAGATCTTTTGCCTCTTTCTTAAAATATTTTTGAGATCACCCAAATCAATGGAAAATAAAGTGTTTTACAGTAATAAATAATTGCTTCATAATACAAATCCAATAACATAACAAATCAATGTCTTGCACATAAAGGTTTATCAGACTCAAGTCTATCTCCAGTTATTTTCAAATTATTGTACCTCAACTTACAACCCCAAAATATGTTTTTAACTGTGACATTTACAATTCATCTACAGAATACAGCAGTTCAGCTTTCTTTTCTTTTATTTATTTATTTATTTATTTATTTATTTATTTATTGCAAGCTTGATTCAAAGGTATTATCACTCAGGTAAAATATATGCCCCAATTTATATAACCCTATTATATAACAACAGTAAATATTATAAGCATTATGTCATATTTGTTTGTCACAACAGTGTATGTCTGATTACCATCTGCTATACCACAAATCATAGCCAGAGGTGCCAATATCATTTAAACTGTAAGTCATATCTCATCACTCTGGGATATCTGTAAATACACAGAACATCACACATGTCCAAGTCTCACTGCCATGTTTCACACCTGAAATACACTTTGAAGAAATCACACCAAAAATTAATCCCAAGTAATTTGTGTGTTTTCTATCAAATGATAGTATGATAGATAGAAATGACTGTAGAATTACATCAGAAGAGGGTTATTCCATCACTTTGCAACACAGTGATGACATAATTCAGTCCTCTGTCTCATACTTCTAGTCAGATTTCTCCTGAAGCTCTTCTAGTTGTTGACAATGTAGCCTGTGTACCTAGATAGGTGTTCAAATCCAGCAATGACTCATTGTAGCAGTATGCTTAATTCTTGAACTGGTTGGTGAGGGTTTTAAACATAGATCTGAGGAATTACATTGGGGGAAAGGCATATGACATTACTTTCACTTCCTTTTAGCCCAAACATCTGCTTTGAAGCCCAATGGTGATGTAATCTTTCCCAATGTGCTGGACCACAGTCTTGGAGTCAAAT
>NC_056734.1:333082072-333117072 GCF_019279795.1 Protopterus annectens
ACCTATCTCCATTATTCTAAAAGGTTATAGGCATGTACAAATATCTTTTAATGAAACATATTTGTATTTTTGTTTTACTTACCTAGTTTTACTTCTATAGGGTCTTGATCACTTTTTCCTATAAGCCAGAGGAAGGCTTATAGTGACCGATTAGTTTCCATGCAATGTTATGTTTGTTTCACAGGAGTATGCTTTCCTTCAAACATGTTGTCAAAGGTAACATTCATCATTCATACATTTGAGTAGTTTAAGAGAGAAGGAAACAATGATGCATGTCATATGTTGACAAATCTTTTCACCACCACGAAAAAAGAATAACAAAACATGGGCTACTGCTGCATTTTAATTAAGTCCACATCTGTCAGAAAGAGGCTATTTTAGTGCCATGGGACAGTTATATTTCAAAATATTTTTATAAAACATCAGCTATGGGAAAAATATTGTGAAAACATCTGCTATCAAAGTGACTGCATTCTACCAGCCAAATCTGTTTTGGTGTGAGAAAATAATAATATAAAAGGCTACAACAGTAAGCCATGGTTAAGGATTCTAGGACGATGTGAAACATATAAACACATGAACTACAGAATGACTGCAGGAAGTGAAAGCTTACACTGCATAATATTATGGTTTGTCATTGTAGGTCTCACATTTATTTTTGTTTCCGTTTCCCAGCACTCAGAAGTCAGTCCAGCATAATTTCTGTTGAATCATGACTCAGCAGATAAACACGTGTCTAAAACTTCCACTGGAACATACTTTGGATCTCTAAACTACTTTGTGACTGCAAATCTGCCGTGACCATAATACAATTTTGTATGCACCCAGCTCTGAATGATTTCCATCTCATCTGTGTGTGTGTGATAATACCATATATTGTCATATACAACTATTTTTCACGTAGTTATTTATCAATATGTTATCTTCTTCTTCTTTCTTCTTTTTCTGCTTTTCCCGGTTAGGGGTTGCCACAGTGGATCACCTGTCCGCTTATGATTGGCAGTGGAGTTTTTATGGTGTTGAGCTGCCAGCCCGGCGCCCAACCTTCCACAGAAGGCACACACACATGCACACACTCACACCTAGGGCCAATTTAGAGTGTTCAATCCACCTTCAGCATGTCTTTGGGATGTGGGAGGAAACTGGAGCACCCGGACGAAACCCACACGACCACAGGGAGGACATGCAGACTCCGCACAGAAGGCACTCCAGCCGAGGATCAAACCAGAGAACCTCTTGCTGTGAGGTAACAACACTAACTGCTGCAGCACCATGGACACCCATTTATCAACATGTTATGAAGTTGTTAAAATATGTCAGTGGGTCTGCAGGGGCCATAATCATGGTCAGTTTGGTACAGTGTGATTAGAGTTCTCCATTATTACTTTGCATGCAATGGAAGCAACACATTTATGTAGTATAATGACATTGGGCCAGATTCAGGAAGCCTCTGTGTAAGAGTTATAACTCTTACACGGAGGCTGCAGTTAAACGGTGTGATGTCAGCATGTCATGCATATGCATGAGGTGCATGAGGCATGCTGAATCACACTGTAACTCTTACACGGTCCGTGTAAGAGAGTAGGGGGCGTGTCTGTAGGCTAAGCCCTGCATGCGGACACGCCCCCGGAAGTGTAGAATGGCTGAAAGTAAACAGCCATGACAGAGGCCATGGAAATGTAAATAAACACACTACACAACACATTCCCCCACAGACCATCAGTGTACAAAGTGAACAGTTGCTATAAAATGAAAATAAAAACTGTTTTATTTTTTTTAAAACCCGTAAATGTGTGCTACTGTGTGCGCTCGTGTGCGCGGGTGTGCTACTAGCGCAATTGCAGTTAGCAATCAGTGAAAAGGATATAAGAACTAAATATGCAAAGTAAGCCAAGAAGAAATAGCTTAGCGGTAGAGTTGCCGGCTGAAGAGTAGGCAGGCAGCATTCGAGCCCACACAATAACCTTTTTTTTTTTGTAAATAAGCACTAAAAAGGCCCCTGACAGTATTGTACAAATGTAAAAGTATACCCTTTTGTAAAATGGAATGAAATGGAGCATATATTTTGAAGTAACACAATAATATAAATATTTAGAAATGTACTGATAGCTAAGCTGCAGTGAGACAGAGTGCTTGTAGCTAAGTAGTGTTTAAAAAGCTGTAAATTGCTTGCCCGTAGGTAAGCATTGGTTTAACAGGCTCAAACTGTGTGCAACTAGCTGTGCTCAGCTTAAAATGTGTGTCACCAGCCAAGTAAGGTTTATCCCAGCGCACCGTTTATGCCGCTCCCACAAGCTAACTGCCAATGCGCATGTTAGCTCCGCAAAAGCGCAGACCTGGTTTTAAGTGCTTAAAAGTGCTTTTGGCATGTTTGATTGACAGGTCCTCAACTCATTTCTAGACAGTCTTGAAAATTAAAAATCAGTGGTCAGATTCGAACCCAGGATACCATGCACGAGATTCAAGGTACTAAACCACTAAGCCATGACAGCAGTACTTATAAATGCAGAAATAGCATACATATAGGATATAATCCAGAATGGAGCATGATAAAGCAGTTTCTGTGAAGTAGATACAATTCCAAAACGGCCAATCATAGAAATGTGCGGGAAAATCATCATATATAAGCCCCATATGCGGGAATACACAGCAGAACCGATTGTAGAACAGACCTGCAGGCAGAATGAGTGGAGTAGGGGAGGGACGTTGCTTTCGAGCACAGCGGTGGGGCATTGAGGAGTCCAGATACATGGTCTGGCTCCTAGTTCACCATCATGAGGCCCAACTCATGCAGGGCCAGGTCTCATGGGGAGCGTACAGGGCGGAGGCATGGGACCAGTTGGCTCATGATCTGACCAGTGCTACTGGCATTCCACGCACTGGTGAGCAGGTCCATCACCACCATGCGGACCTGAAGCGGCGTAAGCAAGACCAGTTGGCCCAATGGATCCAGGAGGCCCGGGATACGCCCAACGCCCCACTACTGAGTAAGTTACAATTTACTTATGTATGTAAGGAATTCAACTAGCTGATACCATGGAGATGTGTATTCCAATATTACTTGTTTTGTATTACAGCTGCAGGTGTCCGCTCTGAACCGGGGTGCATGACCGCAG
Organism: Protopterus annectens; assembly: GCF_019279795.1. Lineage (NCBI taxonomy): Eukaryota > Metazoa > Chordata > Ceratodontiformes > Protopteridae > Protopterus > Protopterus annectens. Next base: position 333,085,189 of record NC_056734.1, read on the forward strand.
GCTGGTGCGGCTGTGCCACCATGCAGGTTAGTAACCCCACATAGTACTTGTAAATAAATATTATAGTGTAGCACGTATCAGAACACTGCACTGTATTGATTAAAAGAAATATAATGTGCAAGCAAGAAGTGAAAGTCTGCAGGTATGGCTGCAACAAGTTCAGCAGTATGCAAGTGTAACTGGAAATATAATGGATAGAAATAAATAGTGCTGTAATACAGATGTCCCACCATTAATTTAATATAGTATAACCTGCAGTAGTCTCAAGAGTACAGCTTCAGAATCTGAGGTAATCACATGTGAGATATATCCCCTGTTGAAATACTGAATCATGACAGAAGTGAGGCTGCTGGAAAGTGTTTGAATCACCACAGGTCTAATATGTGAACAAAGCCTAGAAGTACCAACCTGAACTGTGAAATTGCAGGATGTGTGAGAGTGACAGAAAGGGTCATGTATCAATAAATAAAGTAGTAATAACCCCCGAATATATAAGCCTGAGTGTGTCTCCACAGAACTAAATGCATGTGGGAATTACAAATTAACATCCCAAACTGATTTCAGTGTGTCTGAATCTTGAATGTTTAAGCCAAAATCTGTATATGGTGATGACAGTAAACAATTTGCAGATAGAATGAATGATTGTCTGACAAACTAAACAGCCATAGTTGTCCCCTGTCCTGTCATCGAAGTGTAGCAGGATGATGTATCTGATCAAATTCAAAATAACTAGGATAGTGATGTAACTGTAACAGGTCTAGCATGACAGTCAAATAAAAATCATTTTGAAACATCAGCCTCAAGTTAATTGTGTACCTATTACAAATGTATATCAATGTATAACTTATGAATGTGCATCATTTTCTTTCTCCACCCCACCCTATAATTGCAAATTAAAACACTCACTAAATATTGGTATGTGAACATTTCATTAACCATGGACATTTGTCCTGTTCACAAATATATGCATGTCTGTTTGTGCATGTGCCCTGTTCATACCTGCAAACCTGATGGCCTGTTGCCATTAATCAACCCTGCATGTTGTTTGATTGTGTATTTCCTTTCAAATAATGCATGTGATATTGATATGCCCGTTGTTCAATGGTGTTAATATCTGGGTGTTTGTTTAATGGGAATACCAATGCATGCTGTTACAACTAATTGGAATGGAATAATATGCCACTAACCCAAACTAACATAACATACCCACAAACCTAGAACGCTTGGGAAGGCAGGTCCCAGCGGACCCACCTCTCCCACCTCAGCTGGCGACTGCACCTGGCACTAGTGCCCAGGCTGGACCCTCCTCCAGTGGCCCTGTGCCACTTTCGGGTGGAAGCGCTGCAGGGGATGGGGCCCATCCCCCCTCTGCAAGCGTGGCCGGAGGAGTACGTCCACTCACCCTCCAAGGTGTCCGTTCTGTGGTGCGAAAGGAGATCCAAGACTCTGTTCTTGGGCCCCTACGCCAGCTTGAGGCTCGAGTGGCACAGCTTACGGCCATGGCCGTTGTCCCGCCTGCACAGCCCCCAGCACAAGCCCCGTCCTGGGCTGTGAAGGAACAGTTGCAACTGCCTATGGGTGGGGATATCAGTTCCACTGTTGCCATCTGTGGGCTCATGCGCCTTGGATATCCCAACCTCCGTCCCCGTCAATTGTGTAACCCCCCCCACTTGTGTCATACACTGCCCCTGTATGCATCTTGTCTGTCTTGTCTGTTAACCTACCCAGCCTACCTCCCCAGCTATACCGACTTCCTTCACCTGACATACCACTCTCACCTGAAAAAAAAAAAAGGGCACTCTGTACCCACAAAAAAATTACGCCCCATACATAGCTGTCCATGCACACATGTCCGCTGGACATTGAAACTGTTAATTACAATTGGCTTTACAACAAATATTAATGTTGTCCTGACACCTCTCTCGGGTGGAAGGTTTCAAATGTCCCACCAAAATACATAGAAATACACAGCTGTTGCTGCTAAAGACATGGGCATCTATGGGCCTTACCCACATCCTTCCTGCAAATCCCACGCTTGTTTCCCTACTGTCTTACCCTCTTTGTGACCCCTTTTTCACCACTTTCCTGTCACCCCTTTTTCTTTTCTTTCAAAGAAAATAGCGCGGGTGTGCGCGTGTGTTAGCAGAGCTCACCGCCAGTGCGCATGCGTGAGCTCCGCGTAAACGAGCGCAGACCTGGTTTTAAGTGCTTAAAAGTGCCTTTATGGCACTTTGATTGACAGGTCCTGTACTCATTTTGAAAACCTGGAAAGAAAAATAAATTCCCACTGCCAGTCTCGAACCCAGGACCTTGGTAACATTAGTCTGTATGACCTACCACTAAACCATGACTGCCATACAAGAACATAGTGCTAAAATAAATATAACATGTAATAGTAGGAAGCAATATAAAGGCAATATAGGAGGTGTACCACCCAAAGCATTTCAGGTAGAGTTTTAATTGCCGAATTACTGGATTCCCACACTAGTTCAGTGTTAACAGAAACAGCCCTGCTAATTGTTAGCTTGTACATAATAATGTAAGGTAATGTACATATATGAAGGTATGTATATGTACACATACATACATATAAATATATATTAATACATATGAAATATAGTCGTAGGTGTCAGTATCCATACACACTCACTACAGGAAACAGTGAAGATAAATGCAGCAGCCAGAATCTGCAACACAGCCTGACTCCTGTGAGACCAACTAACCCCTTTACTGCTGAAAGGTGCCTCCAGCACTTTGATTGATAGACCCTGTACTCAATTTGAAAGCAAAATGCAAGCATACTAGTAGGCCCTACCACAAGACCATTGTAACACTAGTCTGTATGACCCACCAGCAAGACATGACTCTCATACAGGAATATAGTGCTAAATAAGTGGAACATGTAATAGTAGGAATGAAGATAAAGGCAATATAGTATGTGTACTACCCAAAGCATGTCAGGCAGACTTTCACTGTCCCAATTACTGGATTCCCATACTAGTGTAGTGTTAACAGAAACAGCCCTGCAAATTGTTAGCTTGTACCCAATATTGTCAGCTAATGTACATATATGAAAGTATGTATATGTACACATATGTATATATAGCAATACATATGAAATATAGTCAGAGGCGTCAGTATGCATACACACCCACTACAGGGAACAGGTGGGAGAAATGCAGCAACCTGAATTCACAACATAGCATAAAGCATAAGAGATGTACTAACCTTCACACTCACAGAACATTTTCCAACAGTATACCAGCATGGTCCACGCCCTTACAATCTGAAAGGGCAATGCCTATCTCACATACCCTTTTATAACACTGTCCTGAAATCACAGTGAGACATGCAATCAGTACACAACTGGCTGTATGCAATTAGCCAATGCTGCCTTACAATTGGTGCAGAGGCCATCACATGGACCTATGCAGATACCTACAAAAGCATTCAGTACCCACACTACACACATGCAATACAGTCATTGCACAAACCTAATGAGAAAGAGAGAGAGAGAGACAGAGAGAGAAATAAAAAAAATATACAGACAGCCAGCAGCAAAACCAGCAGCAGCAGCAGCAAACAACAAGCAGCAAGCAGCACCACTGACACAGCAACAGCTGCCACAAACACAGGTAATGCAAAGTAACAGGTTAATACTGTGTTTACTGTGACACCTCCAAAAGTATCATAGTTCACTATCTATAGGTATGTCCATGAGATAGGTTGTGTGTACATAGTCCTGAACTATATACATATGTAATATTGCTGTACATGTTGCCCATACTTAAAACTTCCATAGCTTAGAACACAAGGCCAGTTGTGCATATGATGCAGTAGTTACCAGGGTCAGTAGAGGTTACTCCTCATTGGTGTGGGACCACTGTGTATGTATGGCACTGTTCAGGTACATATCCTGTAGTATGGCCAGGGATTAATATCAGACTGTCATGTGGTGCTATGTCCTCCAGGGGTGAATGTAGCACACATCCAGGGATACCATTTCGTAACAGTGATGCTATGTGTTCTGCAATGTTGAGGTGGCCCTCACCTGGACATGTGAGAGGATAGGGAGGTTACAGTCATCTGTGATAACTAATACCACATGTGTAGGAGAATGGGGGGGGGGGTACCTGCACCTAAACTGTCTGCAAAAATGTTGCCAATATCTGTGCATTTGGTGAATGTAAAGCATCTTAACACTGCTGACCACAGATGCCTTGCCTTCATGTGAATCTGCCCTGTGCTGCAGTAGCCTCCTGCTATTGTTATACAATGTGCCTGTATCTGTAGTCCACTGGACAGGATAAATAAGTGGTGTGCATATGTTCTGGGTTAGATATGTGTGTGCACAGTACATGCAGTATGTGGGATGTCTGTGGTAAGCATATGCAAAGGGGCCAGCAGTGTGTGTTGTGGCTTCCACTGGCCCAATGGGCTGCATGGATAGCATCACAGTCATAACTAGTGAATAACTGTGTAATTACATGCATACATAGCAAGGTAGTGTACTGTGCTTGTGGTGTTGTTGGGATATGTATATCCAGGCTGAGTAATGTGTGTCCACATCACAGGGTTGGATGGCAACACACATCCAGTATGTAGGGATGAGCACCCAGAGTGTTCCAGATGTGTCGCCTGTGCAGAAATATCTGGCCATTACCTGTGCATCCTCCACAACACACACACATGCAACATATGGCAGAAGTACTATAGCAGTACACATAGGTTCAGAGGTTCATACTAGGCTATTTGCCCTAGGGCATTGATAAGCCTAGTAGAATGTGTTTGTCTTTCACCACCCAATTACAAGTTATGCTGCTATGCCCTTGTCCGATGTTAGTATACTGTGCCTCTGTCTAACAGTGACATAGAAGTGATACCTGGGGTACAACTATGATCTCCATCCACTCATCCAGATTCCTATGGAAGAGAGTCAATGAGGGACTCTGCCTAACCTGTAGTGTGAGTTCATTACAGAGTGAAGGGAGCCTCTTGGTTAGGAATATGCCCCTCCAGCATGTCCTATTTATGTCAGTGCTGAGGTAAAGGTCTCCTGAGCATGTGGCTGTATGGGACTCTGGTATCCTGAGGTGCAGCATGTTCATTACTGCTGGGTAGGACATGGCTGTATATGGCACGCACAGATTGCCCACTGAGTCCAGCTGGATTTCCTTTAACTGGGCAGCATATGACATCTGTTTGAGCCATTTCATCCTCTTGATGAGGTACTGTTGTCCTGTACCAGTTGCTGTAGGTGTCTGGTTAGGTACATCCCAAAAGGTGCATTGTACGCAATTATAGGCCTGATGATGGATGAGTAAAGGCACAATGACCTCCCCTGCCATACATGTGAATCCCTCATGATTAGCTGGGCTATATAACATGTCTTTCAATCCACGTTGGCCATGTGGTTGACAAATGACAGACTGCTATCATGTTTGTTCCCCAGGTCCCCAATTACATCTTCTGTACTCAATGGCCTAACACCTATGTGGTACTTTGCCACCAATGTGGAAGTGTGGGAATTTGCATTGAATATTGATACTCCCCCTCCTTTGTCCAAGTGTTGGGGCCGACCAGAATGGTAACAGCTATAACTTGGTAGTGCTGGTGTGCTCCTGGGAAACCTGAAACAGGTTTATGTTACTGCACAGATATCGATGTCCATAATGCTATGTAGGGTTTTGAGTGCGTGTATCCTGAGGTCTAGACTTCTGGTGTTGAGTAGCATCACTCTTACTTCCTCATCCTTTGTGATACAAATGGATGTGGGTTTGCCTTATGACCCTTGCCTAATACAGGCACTATGGGTGTAGCAAGAGCCTCCACCAAAATCCAATAGGCCAGGGGTGACAGGTGCAAGCTGTCCCTAGCAAAGCATACCACCCCAAGATGACAGGCATTGGCACACCTGTGAATGACACCAGTATGTCAGTCAATTGTTGGAAGGGATCATCGTGCCTTGATATTGTGGCATCATTCTTGGTGAGGGTAAGATGCTACTCAAGGTCAGGGTCAAACTGTCTTGGGCTACATGCTCAGAGAGCTCCGTACTATCTCATGTCATGTAGTCCAGGGAGGTATGTGTCAGGTCATTCACACCAGCATGGACATTGACTGAGTCATACCTGTACTTGCCTTGGAGTTACTTGAGTGTTTGTGTTATGTGGTGGGTCGTAGTGCCCGACAGGCTGCACACTGTGACCCTCACCTCGTTAAGCCTGGTGAACGTGATGTCAGTGTGCCTGATGATAGAGGCACCTAGTACAGGTTATGAGGTGTGTTGTTTACTGTTAATGGCTGTGAGTGTTCAGCACATTGGCTTTGTGTGATATGTGTTGCACGTGTTTCTTTCTGTGGTAGTGGTTGCTTGAGTGTCTGCTTAGGAGGTCTCTGCTGCGTAGGCAGACCTGTAGTCTGAGCCTACGAGTATGTTCATGTGTGATCATGTGTTAGTTCTGCTGTCGTGGTAGGTCTATGTGAGACTGGAAGTGTAGTGAGTGTGGTTTCCTTCTCCACCTGACTGGTTATGGCAGTATTGAGTAGAGAGAGCCTAGCCTCCAGTTTGGTATATGGTTGCACCACTCACATGAGTTTGAATTTGTTGTTAGGAGGAGGGGGTTGTCTGTGTACATGCAGCTGTTCTAACATTGGCTCTGGATTACCACACTCACCAGCTGGACTGGGGAGGAGACTGACAACTGACCTTTGGACATGCTAGAATACTATTGTGAATTCTGTAATAATTGAAAACAAGGTCCAGTGGGGAGTGAGGGTGTACTGATATTACCTACTACTGCTGACTGATAGAATAGCTTCAGTGAGCAAGTGCCAGGTAACCTAAGTGCAATGTGTCACAATTAAGTAAATGCAACAATGACAAGCAGTCACTTGCTCTCATGTGTAACATGGACATACGTAGAGTAAGCAATGCAGATATCAGTAGTGAGTCACAGAAGTGTTGAGAAGCTGTGTATTATGTGGAAGTAGCGTACCAGTGAAATAACAAGCTAACAAATAACACGCATATAAACAAAGCTAGATTCAGGAGGCCTGGATGTAGTGTTTGCTACAGCAAACAAGGTGTACCAATGTCAGTAAGATACAGCTCAAATATGCAGGCACTATAAACCTGAAACCAGATGTCCCCAGCTATGAATGGCAGAGTACAGCCTATTGTCATGCAAGAGTGCAGACCACAAACCTTGTTAATGTTAAATAACTGGCCTGAAGGCCAACTGCCTATACCAGAACTAATACACTTGGACACTGGGCTCTCAATCAGCAGTTCCCAACTTCAAAGTATGAAAGATATGTGTCCTGCCACCACAGTGCTTGCCACAAACCTCCCTAATGTAAAACAACTGATCTGAAGGCCAAGTGCTTAGTCCAAATGACTTAGAATGATAGCTACACTTTAATCAAGTTACAACCAAGCAGTAATAAGTACAATGTAATATTCCCTGTGTAGAATGTGTACCATGTATTGCTGAGATACTATGCTGATAACCTGTTTGTGTACCTTTCCAGGGGAACATGGTTCCAAAAAGGAACCCCGCATATTCTGTTGCAGAGGATGAAGTGATCCACCAGAGCCTGGTGCGTGACTATGCCATCCTGTTCTCACGCACCACCCAGAATCAGCAGGAGAGGTCTGCACTGTGGCAAAATCTGGTTAGCAGGATAAATGATGTTGGCATGCATGATAGGACATATGAGCAGGTGAGACATCACTGCAGTGATTTGATTAGAAATGTCCGCCAGCGTGCTGCAGATATCCGCAGGCAACAGGTTGCCACAGGTGGGGGGGCAGCCACACATCCCCCCTCACCAGACAGGAGGGGCTACTGCTAAGTGTTGTGGATCCAGCCCCAGAACAACAACAACAACAGTCATGCATCATGATGGAGGTTGGATCCACACAGCAGCAAGACAACGAGCGTGCAGGTAAGATGCCATATTTATTTATTGTTATTACTTTTACATTTGTTGACCGAGATAGTCTAGCTGGATATATGTCCATTTTCAGTAGAGGCCTGGGGAGAAAAGCTCCACACATAACATAATAAATGCAGACAGACAAGTTGTTAATACAGACATCCAGCATAATAGAAATATACACCAGCTTGTTAATTAAATCAACATACATTTAAGGAACTCAAACAGTTTAAAGTCATACACAATGTACTGTCGGTTTCAAAGCAATTCTACCTAAAACATAACGGTTATGCAATAAGGCAAAAGCCATATAGATAATAGTTAAAGCTCAGAAGGGTAGAGAAGTAGGAGTATGAAAGATAAAATAATAGGGAAGAGGCAGGAGTCAAGAAGGGAAGTGAGGAAAAGAAGGAAGACAGTCAAGAGGCGGTGGAAGGGATGGGAGAAGTAGGTCAGAGCATAGAAGGACATCAAGGGGAAAGAAACAGGGTAGAAGCTAGTTTTTATGCACAATGAGGGGTTAAAGGTAAAGAGAGGGTGGGGAGAGGGACGTTAGCCTGGAGTACTACAAGAACAAAGCCAGTGGTTTTGGAAGTACAGTTTGAGTTGTTGTTTGAAGAGAGGTAAGGGTGAGATTAGAGTTAACTCCTGGTATGTGCATATGTCTGTTCTGTACACTGTTACTTCATGCACGCATAAGGTGTGCATGTGGTATGTATCTGTCATCATGATATGTAATTGTGCATGTGTGATACAGACATTATGAGCAGCTGATGTGTATAAGGGAACTAGTGTACTACTGTGCTGTGTCATGTGCAAAACAAATGGCACACTTGTGCCCACTGACATTACTCTCGTCATACTTCCAGTACCTCTCATCTAGCAACGAGGCAGGCCATACATGCTGGTGAGTGTGTTTAACATTACCTGAAAAACAATTTATAATACTAGTAAGAGTAGTGTAACTCTGTAGTATACATGCTGGTGAGTGTGTTTAATAATACCTGCAATACCCAGTTTAACAATATTAAGAGTAGTGTAACACAGTACTGATGTGTGTGTTTACTGTGGGGTGTGCATGTGTGCGAGTGTGCCTGTGCCCATGTGTGCATGTGTGTTTGTGTCCATGAGTGCATGTGTCCATTTCTGAATGTGTGCATTAGTATTGAAGTGCATCTCTGTCAAATATGTGTTGAGACTGTAATCTGTGTTCCCTGTTTTCCTCCCATAGGTTCTGGTGCTGCTCTGGTGATCTGCAGCAGGGAACCTGAATCTTGTGCCCCAGGTACTGATGATGATGAAATGTCTGTAATGGTGCAGGAAGGTGTGTCTGGGTCTGCCATTGGTCAGCCAATTGACAATACACAGCTGTCAACCCTGTCAATGCGCACAGTCATCCTGCCGTTACATCCTTTGTCACCATTGTCCCTAGGTGATGGACAGTATGTAGTGGGCATAGATCAGGGTAATGTGGTACCTGTGGTACATGCATCCCCACAAGGCAGCCATGAGCAGGGTCCTCCAATGGTACCACGCAGACAGTCGCCCATGGGTTCTCGTGGGGGCATCCGTGGCCGTACTGCCTCTGGCCGACATGCCCAAGGAGGTATGTCAACCTCCACTATGTTTCGGACTGTAATGCAGGCACAGGCACGTATGGAAAGGTACACCAGACAGGGTCTGAGGGAGCTGAGAGCATGTCGCACAGCCATGACAGATGGCATGCGTGACGTTGCGAATGCTATCCGTAACCTCACAGATGTCGTTGACAGACGTTGTGGGGACATACAACAGCTGCTCCACAACCAGATGTCCATGGGCCAGGGTGATGGTGTGCGTTTGCGACATCGATGTGGCCGTATGCCAGCAACAGCACCAGGTGGCAGTGGCCGCGGATGACAACAGGCCCACTCACGCACCTCAAGTGCCAGCACCAGCCCCAGCAATGCTGGGTCTGTGCTGTCATCAGGACGCCCCAGGAGACCACGTGCACGTGGCTCTGGACAGTCCCAACAGGGAACTGTGTCCAGTCAACACACCCCTGCTTCCGATGACAGTACCCAGTCTGGGTTAGTACCGGATATGGCCCGTAGCACCCCTGCCAGGCACAGGTACAGTGTCCGTGCCCACAGACACTGATCTGGATGACCTGACAGGTGCAGTCTGTGGCTGTCCACACAACCCTGTACATGGCAGACATTATGTGGGACTGTGTGCGTGCTTACACACATGCAGAAATCTAACACCTAGGGCAAACACATACACACACACACTGCACCAACAACGGTCCACCCTGTACTGCTGCCCCTCACAAACACACATACACACACATGTCAATTGGTGTTACCAGTGGCTGGCTTGGGCATACCTAACCCACACCCTGTGCATATGATGACACTGTGCCACCTCCTGCATACTACAACATTGGTGCAGGAAAAGGTAAACATGTTGCTGATGCACAGGGTGACTACATAGATGTGTATAAGTAGTAACATGTTGGTAACTGCTCACTGTTCCACTATGATTGTGTGTATATCCCAGCAGTCCTGCTGCAGTAACTGTATGAATGTCCTCAATTGTTATCTGCACCCATACTACTTACCAAAGTGTACCAGCTGCACACCATCACATGTTAACATTGACTATGGGAATGCGCATCATATGCTATGTAGATTCAGCTATATGTATCTGTTCTGTCACACATGCATTTATACACACCCTGCTACCCCCACACATGCACACGCTCACCTGCCATTCCCATTATTTATTACCCTACATGAGTAGCTGTCGATACATGACAGGTACACATTTGAGAAGTGCACTATGTTGTTTACTACTGATTTCCTCCTCTCTACCTGTACTCACAGGGTGCAGGCAAGCTCATCAGTTCAAAGGTGCAATGTGCATCAGGTACTGTGGTACCCTGATTGCCACATCAAACATGTTTCCCATACGGAAATGCACACACAGACACATCCCACATCCACACACTTGCCACATCCAGGCTTCAAAACACTATCTAGGTATATTCTGGTACATGTGCGTGTTACAGTAGCATGTAACACTATACTGAGTACTGGCAGTTGTCTGTTGTCATGTTGTTTGTATAGAGTAAAAGAATTGTTCATTTATCCTACTTCGTTTTGTGGACATTACTTGAAGAAGTGTTACCTTACATGTGTTATTGGTACCACCACCTTCTCTTTTGTAGTTTTGTTTGTATAGGGTGCTGTCAACATCACTGCTTGTTAAGGGTAATGTGCACCCTGCAGTGCATAGCCCCATTTGGCAAAAGCCACATCCCACTCCCATCATTGTGCACACACTAACCACACCCACAGTAAAACACATACTTTCCATTTGCAAGATTCAAACCCATACCTGTGTCATGACAGTAGAAACAGACACATTAGCAGAGTGTGCTATTTGCATCAGTGGGAGAAATCCTTTCTAATGCTGTACTTAGAGGGTGCTGACATCATCTGTGTGTAGGAGGAGGGATGTGCACCCTGTAGTGTGTTCTCCCAGTTGGCAAAAGGCACTTATCCCTCCCAGCATACTGCACACACATAAACCCCACTCATACTAGAACACATACATCCCCTTTGCAGGATTCAAACCCCTACCTAACTATGTTATGTTAACTGGAGAAAGGCGCATTAGCGGAGCGCGCTATACGAATTACTGGAAGACTTTAATTCAGGTAATATAGTTGTAGAGTCCTGACATCATCAGTGTTTCAAAAGGGGGATCTGCATCCTGTACTGTACTGTCACAGTTGCTAATAGGGGCATTTCCCACACACACATCGATGTGTTCGAGGTTTGCATATGTGGGGGATCCAGTACTCCAATGTGATTAGTATATGGTTCAATTGCAACAATGAGGGATATACTTCCAGTGGTGAGCAGTTTGTACTCATGTTTGTGATGATCAGGTCTAGTATATCTGCCCCTCTTGTGGGAAGGTTGATTACCTGTTCCATAGCTAAAGAATGTCTGATCTATGGGAACCCTAGAGCTTGGGTATTGTGGCTTGTGTAATGTTCACAGTCTATGTTTGGGTAGCTGACTTCACACAGTATGATGGTGTTTGCAGAGAAATCTATACTCTCCTGTGTGAGCATGAAGGCTGTGTGGGAGTCCTGAGTTTGAGAGGGTGCTGTAAGAGCTCCTCTGTGTCTCTTTCCATGTGGTCCAGGGAGTTACGTCTCAGGTTGTTTGCACCAGCATGGACAATGACTGCCTCATAGTTGTACTTGCTGTGGAGTGACCTGTGTGCCTGTGTTATGTCGCACATTCTATCACCCGACAGGTAGCTAAATGTGACCCTCACCTTGCTCAGTCTGGAGGGTGGGACGTCAGTCAACAGCTCATGTCAAGCATGTTCACACCCCTCATAAATGATGTGGAAACCTTCAAAGGCCCCAGGCCTGTTGAAAATATGGACCAGACTGCAGATACCTGTATAAAGGTATTCTATGGACACATTCAGGAATGCATGGATCATGACACCACATATGAAAGCATGACCCAATCCTCCAAAGGCAGACGTCCTGTGCGCCAGACACCAGCCATAAACAAACTATACAATAGAAGGATGAATCCACTACATGATACAACAAACTCCCAAAATGTGAAGGCATCACTGATGAGTATTGGAAGACAACTACAGGCACCCATACGATTGTCTAAGGCCATCTTTGAGAGAAGATTCCACAAGCCACTGAGGATAATCACAAGGCTTTCTGTAGTTATGTTAGGAACCTGGGTGGTACTACCCAGGTATGCTCAGAGGTAATCCAAGATGTCACACGAAATACAAAACACACAGACATTGCCATCATCCTAGTGGACAGGTTCACTGCTGCTTTCTCCCCCCCACCACACCAAAAGGGCAAATATGTCTCACAGCAGAGTGCTGCCCCACCTGACATCACAGATGCTCAGGTAAGAGATGCCCTTCCCAAAGCAATAAACACTGCATCAATGGGACCAGACAGTGTCCCAGGCTGTGTCCTACATGAACCACAAGAAGAGCTACACCCAGACATAACACTACTGTTCAATCCCAGCCTTACTACATGATATGTGGCCAGAGTGGCGTACAGCAACAGTGGTCCCTCTACATTCAGGTGGTGCCTTAACAGATCCTGGACACTATTCACCCCATATGTCTGACTAGCTTGGTCTGCAAAGCTATGGCAAGGATCATCATGAACCTCACATATATAGATATTGGGGACCTACAGACATGTCACCATACACAGTTTTGCTTTGTTAATGGCAGATCCTGCCTCTCAAACCTGTTTGATTTCTTTGAAACAGTCACCAAGGCCACTGTCAAGGGGAAGGAGGTCTACACAGCCTACCTGGACCTTGCATAAGCCTTTGATACAATACCCCACTTGTGCATTCTAGGGAAGCTCACCAGTGTACATATTAACCCCTATGTCACTATGGATATTGCACAGTGGCTCAAGGGCAGAACACACATGGTTAGAATTGCTGGAGCCATGTCAGCCTCCAACCAGGTACAAGTGGTGTCCCACAAGGCTCAGCCCTGGGAGCTCTCATGTTCATTATATATTTATCATAGGTACAGGCAAACATGGAAGTACTGTGGCTGAGCAAGTCACAGATGACTGCAAACCGGACGCCATAATCGACTCTCCAGCTAACACACGCATCCTCCAAAAGGGCCTCTTGCAAACACACGACTTGTGCCATGCCACCTCATGGCCTCAAGGTGAATGACAAAAAGCGTATAGTCATCCCCTTTGTCAAACACAAAGTGACCACAAAGTACCACATATGTGTTAATCCATTAAGTGCAGACGAAGGAATTATGGACCTTGGGGTACACAGGTTGATAGCATTCTACCATTTGACAACAACATGGACAAAGTGGTTAGGAAAACATTTTATATGGGCCACATCATCACGATGGGATCCACATGTAGATCAGGGGAGGACATTGTGCCACTTTACTCATCCCTCATCATGCCCATAATTGACTATGATGAACCTGTCAGCATGCACCTTACCAGACACCTGCAGCAACTGGAAAGACCACATACGTACCTCAACAAGAGGATCAAAGGGCTCAAACAGATGCCACATACTGACTGGTTAAAGAAACAGCAGCTCTACTCAGTGGCATACTGCCTCTTCATAGGCAATATGTGCCTGACATATAAAGTCATGTCAAACCCTCACTTAATGGCCATGCTGCACCTCAGAATATCCAGATCCCATCAGGATACACGCTGGAAAGACTTGAACCTCAGGAGTGATATACATAGGACATGCTGGAGGGGCACATTCATAACTCAGAGGCTCTCTTCATTCTGGAATATTATCCCAATAGAGGTTAGGCAGAGTGACTCAGTGACTATCTTCAAGAGTGATATTAATGACTGGATGTGACATTGTAGGGTTACCCTGGGTATCACTTATGTGTCACTGTAAGACAGAGGCACAGTATACTAACCTTGGAAAAGGGCATAGAAGACAGATTTACAGTAAATATGCATGTTGAAAGCCACACATTCTGGCTAGATGGATACATGCCCTGGGCAGACATCCTGTATGAACCTATGGACCTGTATCTTGTTCACCATTGGCCCTATGTGCTGTTAATCACCAATTAATCTCAATACTATGGTAGCATGTGCAAAGGTCAGTTGTCAGTCACCTCTATGGTACAGTTGTGGAATATGTGTGTCATGTAGTAATGTCACAGCTGCCACATGTACACAGTCAACCCCTATCCCTACCCACATGGATGTACAACACATGTATGAGATGGGAAACACATATGGCTGGCCAAACTGTGGACTAAGCACTCTGAACCCGAGTACTGGCACTAACCTGAATCGGGTGGCACATGAAATACTACAGTGACAGCAATACAGATCTGATGTGGACCTACACTGACAGCCAATATAAGCATGGAAACACATCCGGGCCATTTGTCAGGGAGCCTAAGGATAGCATCCTGCATGACTGGCGCAGACATCTCTGCAGCTGGCACACAGGCATAATTTAGGCCTGCACACAGCTTCGCGATATAACACATAGCACACTTACGTAAACAGCTGTGTGCCAAACAAGCCCTGAAGTCTGTACAGCTATATTAACACTACTGCTGCAGTTGTGTTTAGGTACTTTTTATTATCCAGTACAGTGAGGACATGCTCACTCATTGGAGGCTGGACTAAGGAGTAGGTCACAGTGATATGCTTCATGAGGGCACTGTGGTCCACCACATAACACAAGCATACTAGGTCAGTCAGATGCATGGACACATGTATGACTCAGTCATTGTCCATGCCACCACAGCTGATGATGGGATGTCCCTCACTGGGATACATGATAGGGAACATGGAAGGGATCACTGAGCAAGTGACACAGGCTGGGTAGAACCCTGACGCTTGGATTTGGCATCAGCAGACCCTCACCAGGGATTCTGACATATTACTGAATGCTAATGAATTCACTGTAGCTACAACACCCTAGCTGAGCGGTTCTTAGCATGCGGTCACTGCATTGCTATGGAATAACATCTTACCACTGCACAACAGGTGAAAACATGCAGCACCTGTTCATCAACAACAGGTAGACTATATGCCCCAGACCAGATGTGTATCCCTCACTACTAGGCTGATAGCATCTACATCTCACACTGTCAGCATATACACATCCCATGCAGCACCTGCACAGAAGACCACAGTCATAATGTTACACCTGTGCAAATACCATGTATTCACATGTGGCAGGCATCACACATGGTAACTATTGAAGGTCACAGAGTAAATATGTGTATTTGGCACACACATACATCATGTGTGCATTGCCATAACTTGGTTTGAGTAATGTCATGCATTATTGCTGAGGGACAACCCACACACATGGGCATTCTGTAATGGGCAAAACACACATGGCAATGTGCATGTAATCAAAAGCCATAAATAATTTGTGATATATCCACGTTTAGAAAGGGGTATGTATGAATCCACCATGTAGTGTGTTTTCCCAGTTGCCAAAGGGATATTTCAGTCATACACACTTATGCTGGATTCAAACCCCCTACCTAACTGTATGTTATGACACTAGAGACGGATGCATTTAGTAGAAGCGTGCTATTTGCGTGTGGCTAGGGGAGATTTCGCTTTCCCCTGATATACTTATAGGGTGCTGACATCATCAGAGTTTAGAAAGTGGAATGAGCATCCTGTGGTGTGTTTTCCCAGTTGCCAAAAGGGATGTTCCTTTCATACACACATACACACACACTTACCCCCCTTCACACACACACACTCTGTCGGTTAAACCCTACCTAACTGTATGTTATGACACTAGAGACGGATACATTAGTAGAGCGCACTATTCGCATTACTGGGAGATTTCTTTTCCCATGATATACTTATAGGGTGCTGGCATCATCAGAGTTTAGAAAGTGGAATGAGCATCTACACCAATGTGGTGTGCTTCTTACACAGTTCTGCCAAAAGGGATGTTCTTTTCATACACACCCTTACCCCCCCTCACACACACTTGCGCACTTGCTGGATTCAAACCCCTACCTAACTATATTATGACACTAGAGACGGACACATTCAGCAGCAGCCAGCTATTCGATTACTGGGAGTCCTTTCCCCGATATACTTATAGGGATGCTGACATGATCAGTGTCACAGAAAGGGAATGAGCATCCTTCTGGTGTAATGTTTTCACAGTTGCTAGGAGTAACATTTTGTGGACTGAAAGTGTGTGAGCATGCCCAGTTCAGCCTTCCCACATGACGGGTATGGCTGCGTTGTGTGGGTGAAAGTGATGTCCGGCCATTTATCTGAGTGTGTGTAGGCATGCCCAGTGTGAGCTTTCATATGTTGAACTCTGCAGCCCATCACATTTGTGGATGAGTGTGACCCAACTTCAACAAATACCTCCCAGCTTCTTATGGTTGTGTGTTCTGTGCCATGTTGCTGTGTGAGTTACGTCCAAATGCTTTTAATAGAACACAACGAGGAATGTATACTGTAGCCTGTTTGCATGTAGGATACTTTTGGTACTGTACACTTGTATCAAACATCCTGCTCATTCATACTGACTCCCAACACACATTTGCAGTGCTGTATAGTGCCAGTGGTTCAGTACTTTCCGCAACTGTGGGGTGGTCAGTATCCTGGAAAACTTTAGTATCCTATCACGGTTGCTTCTACATTTCCGCTAGTGTGCGGCTACGGCCTGAAATAGCCGTCCAGTTGTTGCAATATCTGCACAAAGGCAGCGCCTTATCTATGGACCCCGTGGTAATTACGCTGCTTACATAAGCTTAACAACAAGTCTAGTCTGCAAAGCTATGGAAGGATCTTACATTGAGACCTCATAAACAAGATATAGGGGACATGGACATTACTGTGTGTGTACTTGCGGGCCCTCCCAGTTCTAAGCTTGCAGTGTCAAGGGGCAGATCATGCCTTTTTGTACTTGGTTGACTGGATCTTCAAAACGATCACTAAGGCCATTGTTTGAGGGAAAGGGCAGTCCATACAGCCTTACGCTTGGCCTGCAACAAACACTCAACAATAATACCCCCACTCTTGCAGGTATTGTAGAAAACCCCTACCTTTAATCTGAGCATGCACAGTAAAACCCACTTATGTCACAAGCTGGAGTTTAACAAACTGGCTTAGGGCGGGACCCACAGAATTTAGAGTTGCTGGGCACTATATGGCGTCAGACCTCCGGGGCGGTCAGCCAAGTGAGGTGTGTCACCGGCCACAGTGAGGGCCTCAGTCCTTGGCCCCCTATTGTTTTGCCATCTACCTTTACTCAAGGCTGAGCCAATGAGACTTTGGCTGACAAAGTTTGCAGATGACTGCAACACTGGGCTTGCGTAAATGGACACAGTGCATCGTGACGGATAATATCCTTCGGCAGAAGGGACTCACGGAAACTGATAGGCTGGGTGCCGCGAGCCACTGGCACTGCAGTCAAATTGCACAACATGTGTGGTCATAATGCTCACTTCGGGGAAAAGCAAAGGTAACCCCCAAGCTACCATATATATAGGTGGCAATCCCTCTAAGCACAGAGGGAGTAAGTTATCATGGACCTGCAGGACACAGGTTGACAGTCGCCATTCTTCCTGACACCACCTCACATTTGCTAAAGTGGCTAGAAAGTTCCTTCACCACATTGCCCACCTGATCAGGGAAGGGATTCAAGAATCCAGTATCTAGTGGGTCATTGTTCCCCTGTACTACTTCACTTATATCAACAGACCGGTGATCGAAAGGTACAAATGCCCCCTGTAATTCTGGATGTAGTCTCACCCGACATGACTGCAAGCAATTGAGGCAGAGACCCCAAGTGGAATGTCCCCTCCCCTACAAAAGCGATGCAAAGTGGACTCCAACATCTCATATGCTGCCAGATTAGAAGACACTTCAGCTGGCCTATTCAGTCACATACCGTCTGCTTAGAGGTGACATGTGCCTGACATGCGAGAGCCATATCCGAAACAGGAATTAATGGACATGCTCACCTCAAAATCAGCAGATCCACCTGAACCGCGTTACGGTGCCATGTGGATATGCGTTGGTGGACATATTTGGAAGGATGGATTTATCGCTGGGGCTCACTATGCTGTGGAATGCAATCCCCAGTCCACATGTAGAGAGCCCAAACTGCTTATTTAAGCTCCTGTCAAAGTATCTTGACATATGGATGGGAGATCTATACGTGGTTTGCGGGGATCGTCACTGTGTCTGCTGGAGAGAAGCCCACGACAGGCCTTTAATAGGCACAGTACTGTTTCCATATAAGGGGTGGTGTCGCCAGCTTAGGCTCTGGGCTAGGCTTATGCCTGCCTTAGGAAAGATAGCCCTAGTACTCAAAACCTATATGTCTTTTCCTATGAACCTATCTGACCGTATTTGCAATGTTCGGGTCTTATGAACTACCCAACAATCATCCAGCATCAGTAGTGTATTCCACAACATGGAGTGTACATTGCTTGAAACACTACCGATGTACCCTAACAAACTATTCTAATGCTAAATTCGGAGGGTATGTTTGTCTAAGTCAACACATTTGTAAGTGTAGTTTGCCATGACATATGTCTTGTTTGATATACTGTGCCTCTGTCTACATATGTGACATAACATTGATACCCAGGAGTAAACCACCATCTCCCATCCCTCATTAGGGTTCAGTTGAGGGAAGGAATCAATAGGTGACTCTATAGATAACCTGGCCTGGTAGTTTACTCATCGTGGGGAGTGAAAGCTTCTGTGGTATGGATAATGCAGTACAACTTGTCTATGTATGTCAGTGCTTTCAGGTTCAGATCCCTCATGTGCATAAGCTCCTGCTGCATTTCAAGATTTGTACCAAGGTGCGGCATGTTGCGTGATTCAACTTGAACATGGCTTTCTACATCAGGCACGGCTTTAGCGTCTGGGTAGCTATGGCAGTATGTGTGGGGGCTGCACTCTGTTTCCCAAATCAGGCGACGCATTGCATTGTGTTTCGCTCTTTCATATACTCCTGGTGAGGGTGCTGTGGACTTTGCAGTTGCTGGATGTGTCTGCTGGGGAGTACACCCCACAGGAGGCTGGTGTAGTCTTTTCTGCTGATGAGATAGCTGCGGAACCACAGTGACCTCCCCTTAGCTAGATGTCAGGCATGGACCGTACGGTCACAAATGCAGAACAAGATCCTCTCCCACAAGGAAAGTGAGCGCAATCTGGTGGACTTCGGCCCATAAACAAACTGTATAACAGATATAGAGGGATACTAATGCAAGACAGGCTACATCTCCAAGGCCTTTGTGATCCGGCGCACAGTAGAAGCTACATTCTCTCATAAGGAACATCAAGTCAGCAGGGACAAATCACCAAAGAGACAATGAAGGTAACCACACTGCTGCTTCAGTTATGTGTCAGACACCTGGGTGGAGCCTGGAATATGCTCAGGTTGGTACACACAACAACATATATATTCTAGTGACCTGACAAATATTGCGCTTTAACATTCTGGCAGACAGCTTCAGTGCAGATTGCACCCTCCTCACTTTGCAGAAGATGAATTTATCTTTATTTCTTAATATGATCTCGCAATACCATCTTGGATGTCCATGTGAGCTGCACTCAACAAGGAACAAATTACAGCATCAATGGGGACCTGATGGTGCTGACATGATCAGTGTCTAGAAAGGGGAATGAGCATCCTCTGATGTGTTTTCACAGTTGCTAGGAGTAACATTTGGACTAAGTGTGTGAGCATGCCCAGTTCAGCCTTCCCATGACATGTTGTGTGAAAGATGTCTCATTTATCTAAGTGTGTGAGCATGCCCAGTGTGAGCTTTCCATATGTTGAACTCTGCAGCCCATCACATTTGTGGATGAGTGTGACCTTCAACAAATACCTCCAGTTTATGGTTGTGTGTTCTGTGCCATGTTGTGTAGTTACTGTCCAAATGCTTTTTGTGTGAACACAACAGGGAGTATACTGTGCCTGCAGGTTTTGCATGGGATACTTTGCACACACTTGTCAACATCCGTTCATACTGACCTAACATTGCAGTGCTGTATAGTGTAGTGGTTCAGTACTTTCACTGTGGTGGTCAGTATCCTGGGCTTTAGTCCTATCACTGCTTTACATTTCCATAGTGTGCACAACAGCCTGGTTAGGGTCCAGTTGTGCACATCTGCACAAAGGCGGTGCCTCTATGGACCCTGGTAATTACTGCCCCATAAGCTTAACAAGTCTAGTCTGCAAAGCTATGGAGAGGATCATAATTGAGCTCATATACAAAGATATAGGGGACATGCAGACATTGTACCCGTCCCAGTTTGGCTTGGTCAAGGGCAGATCATGCCTTTTGTACTTGGTTGACATCTTCAAAACGGTCACTAAGGCCATTGTTGAGGGAAAGGCAGTCCATACAGCCTACCTTGGCTTTGCAAACACTTTCAACACAATACCCCCACTCAGGTATTGTAGAAAACCCTACCAACTGACATGTAAACCCATATGTCACAAGCTGGGTTGCAAACTGGCTTAAGGACAGGACCCACAGGGTTAGAGTTGCTGGCACTATGTCAGACTCCAGGACAGTCACAAGTGGTGTCACACAGGGCTCAGTCCTTGGCCCCCTATTGTTTGCCATCTACTTCTCAGAAGTACAGGCCAACATGGGAGGACTTTGGCTGACAAAGTTTGCAGATGACTGCACACTGGGCGCCGTAGTGGACAGTGCATCAGACACGGATATCCTTCAGAAGGGACTCACGGAAACTGATAGCTGGTGCCAGAGCCATGGCCTGAAGTCAAATTGCACAACATGTGTGGTCATACCCTTCGGGAAAAGCAAGGTAACCCCAAGCTACCATATAGGTGGCAATCCTCTAAGCACAGAGGAGGTTATCATGGACCTGGGGACACAGGTTGACAGTCGCCGTTCTTCTGACACTCACATTGCTAAAGTGGCTAGAAAGACCTTCTACATTGCCCACCTGATCAGGAAGGGATTCACATCCAGATCTAGTGGGTCATTGTTCCCCTGTACTCTTCACTTATCAGACCGGTGATCGAGTACAATGCCCTATTCTGGATGTATCTCACCCGACATCTGCAGCAATTGGAGAGACCCTGAATGTCCCCCACCAAAAGGATAAAGGGACTCCAACATCTGTCATATGCTGCCAGATTGAAGACACTCCCGCTCTATTCAGTCACATACCGTCTGCTTAAAGGTGACATGTGCCTGACATGCAAGGCCATGTCCAAACAAGAATTAATGGACATGCTCCACCTCAAAATCGGCAGATCCACCTGAACCACTAGTGCAAGTGACTTACACCTTAGCATGGATGTACGTTGGACATGTTGGAGGGATGGATTTATCACTCGGAGACTCCCTATGCTGTGGAATACAATCCCGGTCCATGTGAGGCAGAGCACCTTGCTGGCTCTGTTCAAGAGGTATCTTGACCTGTGGATGGGAGATCATAGGTTTACCCCGGGGATCGTCACTGTGTCACTGCTGGAGAGAGGCACGACAAACTAATGGGCACAGTACTGTTTCCATATAAGGGGTGGTGTACGCCAACAAACTCTGGGCTAGGCTTATACCTGCCTTAGGAAAGATAGCCTAGTATAAACCTATGTACCTATGAACCTATCTGACCATGTTGCATAATGTTCAGATGTGAACTACTTACAACAGCCTCATCCAACATCAGTAGTGTATTCCACAACATGGATGTACATTGGCAAACACTACCGATGTGCCCTAGGCCATTTCTAATGCTAGTCGGAGAGTGTGTTTGTCCGTCAACACATTGTAAGTGTAGTTTGCCATGACATATGTCTTGTTTAGTATACTGTGCCTCTGTCTACCTGTGACATAACATTGATACCCAGGGTAAACCTACCATCTCCCATCCACTCATTAGGGTTCCAGTTGAGGAGAATCAATGAGTGACTCTATGGATAACCTGTACTGGTAGTTTACTCATGCGTGGGGGTGGCTTCTGTGTTATGGATAATGCAGTACAGCTTGTCCTATGTATGTCAGTGCTGGGGTTCAGGTCCCTCATGTGCATAGCTCCCTGCCATTCAGATTGTACAAGGTGCAGCATGTGCATTGATTCCAGCTTGGACATGGCTTTCTACATCAGGCACAGCTTGCGTCTGGGTGGCCAGCATGGCAGTGTGTGGAGCTGCACTCTGTTTAATCAGGCGACACATTACATGTGTTCCAGCTCTTTCATACTCCTGGTGAGGTACTGTTGTGGACTTTACAGTTGCTGGATGTGTCTGCTGAGGTACACCCCACAGGGGCTGTTGTGGTCATTTCTACTGCTGATGAAAGATAACTGCAGAACCACAATGACCTCCCCTTAGCTAGATGTCAGAAAGCATGGACCATGCAATCACAAATAAGAACAAGACCCTCTCCACCAAGGGAAAGTGGCCTGTCTGGTGGACTCCAGCCATAAACAAACTGTATAACAGATGAGGGATACTAATGCAAGACAGAGCTACATCTCCAAAAGGGAAGGCAGCTGTGATCAGCACTAGTAGAAAGCTACATTCTCTCATAAAGACATCCAAGGTCAACTTGGGGACATAAATCACCAAAGACAATGAAGGTAACCACACTGCTTTCTTCAGTTATGTCAGACACCTGGGTGGGAACCCTCAGATATGCTCAGAGTTGGTACACAACAACATATATTCCAGTGACCTGACAGATATTGGCAACATTCTGGCAGACAGCTTCAGTGCAATTTACCCCCTCCCTCACCCCCAAAAGAAGATAGTTATCACAGCTGTATGTAATCTCACTGTCATCTTGGATGTCCATGTGAGAGCTGCACTCAGCAAAGACAAGTACACAGCATCGATGGGACCCGATAGTATCCCCAGTTGCATGCTATGTGAACTCCTGAAGGAGCTGGACCCGTATATACAGATGCTATTTAACCTTAGCCTTGCTACAGGATATGTACCTGAACACTGGCGTACAGCAACAGTGGTCCCACTCCACAAAGGAGATGCTCCACAGACCATGGCAACTACCACCACACAAGCTTAACCAGCCTTGTATGCAAAGCTATGGGAAGAGTCATTTTGGAGCTCTTACACAGAGACATTGGTGACCTACAGACCCTTGATTCCACCCAGTTCAGCTTTGAACAGGGCAGATCCTGCCTTTTGCACCTAGTTGACTAGTATGAAACTGTCAGTAGGACCATTGATGAGGGCTATGCAGTCAACACAGCCTACCTGCACTTGGCTAAGGCCTTTGACACAATACCCCACTCAGGCATCATAGATAAGCTCAACAGCTGAAATATAACACCATATGTCACAGGATAGGTTGCAAAATGGCTAAGAAACAGAACCCATAAAGTCAACATTGCAGGTGCCTTGTCAGATTCAAAGCCAGTCACAGGTGGTGTCCCACAAGGATGTGTCCTGGGACCCCTCTTATTTGGTATTTACTTTTCAGATGTGAAAGCAAACCTAGGAGGGTTGTGGCTGACAAAGTTTACAGATGACTGCAACCTAGGCACCATAGTGAATACATCAGCCGGCACACACATCCTACAGAATGCCGTCACAAAGACAGATAGCTGGTGCCGGACTCATGGCCTGAAACTGAATGCAACTGATGTGTAGTCATCCCCTTTGGGAGGAACACAGTACCCATAGATCAATACATAGACAGCAACCCACTGAGCACAGAAAACAAATCAGACACCTGGGGACACGTGTAGATAGTGACATCTCGTTTGAAACCCATGTTGCCAAAGTGGTTAGAAAGACTTTCTATCTTGCCCACCTTATCATGGAGTGTTTTCCATCCAGATCAAAGGAGGTCATTGTACCACTATACTTCTCCCTTATCAGGCCCATGATTGAATACAAAGCCCCATTTGGTATGTACCTTACCCAGCACTTGCAACAGCTGGAGAGAGCCCAAAAGTACCTTACCATGAAGTTCAGGGGTGTACAACACATGTCATATGCTTCCAGAATAAAGGAAATCCAGCTTTATTCAGTGACATACCGCATACTTACAGGTGACCTATGCCTGACATACAAGACCATGTCCAATCAGGATTTGGTGGACATGCTCCACTGCAAGCAATCCAAATCCACCAGAACCATGAGAGCTAAAGATTTGAACCTCAGCACATACATGTATAGGACATGCTGGAGGGACAGAGTCATAACTCAGAGGCATCTCACACTCTAGCAGAGTATCCCAGTTCATGTTAGACAGAGTCCCTCACTGACTCTCTTCAAGAGACATCTGGACAACTGCATGTGAGACAGAGGCACAGACTAGACAGAGGCACAGTCACATTATTCAATTACTTAAGGGGGTCATAATGTGTCACTACTAAGTCAGAGGCACAATATCCGGAATCTATTCTGTACACTTATTACCACTATAAGGGGTGGCAATAGCCACATCACTATGGCTAGGCTTATACATGCACTAGGGCAGATAGCCTAGTAGTAAACTATGAAACTATGGTGCATGTGTAGGTATTGTCAGTCAAGCACTATAATGTGGTTTGGGGGGCTTGATATCTCCCTGTATTCCAACATTGTTTTGTCTATTCCTTCTAGCATGTCTAGGGATCAGTTGCTAGTGTCCTCTCCTGCTCAGCTGGTGAACCTGGGAATATTGAGGCAATGTTACAATTGCCTCATGTACACTGACAACCCTCTCCTTCTCCCATAAAACACAAATACATGTGAGAGATGCAACTATATAGCCAAAGTGGAGGCTGAGCTCTCTCAACATAGGACTAGCAAGACCAGAGAGAAGGTGAAGGTAACCACACACACCACAAACCCAGTCTCACATAGCACTATCACAACTTAAAATCATACACATAGACACACAAAGACATACTCGGATGCTCTGATCAGAATTCTACCAAAACAGCAGAGGCCACCACAGCAGACACCCACACAACTGCCTCCACAGGGCACAGCACATGCAACACATAGACCACAGAGTCAGTGTGCCAAACAGTCACAGCCCTTAAGGCCAAACACAATGCCAGACACACTTGTCATAGGTGACTCCATAGTCAGACACACTGACGTCCCGCTCACCAGATCGAGTACGGAGGAGGTCACAGTAAGCTGACTATCGGGCACTGGAATCCACCACATAATGCAAGCACTCAGGTCACTCAACTGCAAGTACAAGTCTGACTCAGTCATTATCCATGCTGGTGTGAACGACCTGAGATGTACCTCCCTGGACTACATGAAAAGAGACATAGAGGATCTCTCTGATTATGTAGGCCAGGCAGGTATGACCCTGACCTTGAGCAGTATCCTACCTTCACCAAGTAAGATGCCACATAAACAGAGACAAGATGATCAGCTATAATAATTGACTTAAACTATGGTGTCATTCAAAGGGGTTCCAATGTCTGTCTGCCTGGGATGACATGCTGGACAGGCCACGCTGATTTGCAAGGGACGGCTTGCACCTGTCACCCCTGGGCTTCCAGATTTCGGCTGAGGCTCTTGCCACCCCCATTGTGCCTTTTTTATGCAAGAATCAGATTCTAAACCTACCACCCTAGAACACAGAAAAGGAAAAACGCTAAGGGTAATGCTGCTCAATGCCAGAAGTCTCAACCTCAAGCTGCACAGACTCGACACCCTTCTCAGTATGGAGAACATTGATGTCTGTGCTGTGACTGAAACCTGGTTCACGGCTTCTGACAGCACCCCGGCACTATCGGGTGTTACCTCATATCATGCGTTCCGGCCCCAAAATCCGGACAACACCAAGAAAGGAGGGTGGGTGTCCATATTCATCAAGGACACCCTCACCCCAAGGTTGGTGGCAACACATGATGCATCGGAGACCATCCAGGTGCAAGTAACCGTAGGCAAGACTGCTCTGCAGTTTGTAGCATGTCACATGCCACCCTCTCAAACTCAGGTACCTCACACAGCTGTCCTGACAACACTGGAGGGGATAAATGTATCTCTGAACTCCATCATACTGGGTGATTCCAACTATCCAAATATAGACTGGGATCACTACTCAAGCCCCAACACTCTAACCCAAAGGTTCCTAGAGTTCATACACTCAAATGCCATGGAACAACTAGTCACCATCCCCACAAGAGGAGACAACATACTAGAACTCATCATCACGAACATGGGGTCACAATGTTCAACACCAGAAGTATACCCATCATTGGTGAGATCAGATCATGAACTAATCTCAGTGGGAGTCCACATCCCACCCCCGCCCCAGATAGGAAAGACAACAGTGAAGACCTTCTCAAAAGCCGTCTTCACACTTCTAAAGACTGGTGTGGTCAAGCCAGTGGACACCATTACCCAAGCCGCTGTATCACTTACAAATGCCTTCTACCAGCACCTCCAGGACTGCATGGATCAGGCAATCCCAAACAAAACAAAGACTCTTTGTACCACAGGCAAGCATCCAGTCTGGTGGACCCCAGCCATAAACAAGCTCTACAACAAAAGGAAGGAGCTACTACAAGATAGAGCAAAATCCGTAGAAGGGAAGACACCCCTGCTCATTATGAGTAAAACACTGAGTTCCCCCATAAAATCATCCAAGGCAAATTTTGAGAGTAAACCTGCTCAGGACTCAAGGGACAATCATGAGGCCTTTTTTACCTATGTTTGGCACCTGGGAGGGAACTCCCAGATATGCTCAGAATTAGTTCGAAATGATGTAAATATCACTGAACCTACAGACATTGCCAACATACTGGCTGACAGGTTCAGTGTAGATCCTCCCCAACTGGAGGGACATCTACACCAGAGGATTGTAGCCCCCCAAACATCTCGAATGCTGGGGTGAGAACTGCTCTATCCAAGGCGAAAAACACTTTATCCATGGGACCAGATGGTGTCCCAGGTTGTGTGCTCCATGAACTCAATGAGGAATTAAACCCGCAGTTAGGGCAGCTGTTTAATCTTAGCCTCACCTCAGGATATGTGCCCAAGGAGTGGCATACAGCAATGGTGGACCCACTTCACAAAGGAGGTGCCTCCACCAACCCCGGAAACTACCATCCCATCAGCTTGACAAGCCTGGTCTGCTAAGCTATGGAGAGGATCATAATGGGAATCATAAATGAAGACATAGGGGACTTGCAGACATTGGATCCAACACAGTTTGGCTTTGTCAAGGGCAGAACATGCCTTTTAAACTTGGTTGACTTTTTCAAGAAAGTCACCAAGGCCATTGACGAGGGCAAGGCAGTCCACACAGCCTACCTTGACCTGGCAAAGGCTTTCGACACAATACCCAACTCGGGTATCATCGAAAACATCACCAGCTTAAATGTGAACCCATACATCACAGGATGGGTTGCAAACTGGCTAAGTGACAGAACACACAGGGTCAAAATTGCTGATGCCATGTCACACCCCAAAACTGTCACAAGTGGTGTCCCACAGGGCTCAGTCCTGGGCCCACTTTTGTTCGGCATCTACTTTTCAGAAGTAGAAGCAAACACAGGAGGATTATGGCTGACACAGTTTGAAGATGACTGCAAACTGGGAACCATAGTTGGAAACCCATCTGACACAGATATCCTTCAGAAGGGTCTCATAGACACGGATAACTGGTGCCAGAGCCATGGCCTTACGTTAAACGCTAAACAATGCATAGTCATACCTTTCGGGAACAACAGGGTTACCCCTAGTTCCCATCTAGGTGGCAATCCTCTAAGCACAGAAGAGGTTATCAGGGACCTGGGCACCCGGGTTGACAGTAATATTTCGTTTGACACTCACGTTGCCAGAGTAGGCCTGGGGCATTTCCTGCTATTAGGACAGTGGTCTGCAGCAAGCTATATAGTAGTAGTCAGTTTTAGCCATTTGTATTTGACCATGGCTAATCCATGTTGCTTCTTGTTGTGGTACCAACATGGGTGTGTGGTTAGCCATGCCATTTATTGCTAGTCACCCTCATTTTGTAGCTTGTTCCATGTTTTTGCACATGTACATCACTGTATGAGGTGTGACCTGGTAGTGTCAGGGTGCTGATGTGGGCTTTGACCCTGTTTTCTATTACAGCACTGATATCTACATTCTCTATACTGTGTGTTACACTGCACACATTTATACTTCTGGCATTGGGTAGCATTACATCTAGGTTCCTATCCCTTGTGGTACCTATGAGGTAGGTTTGTGTTTTTGTGGTTTATGATTGGTGAGGGTGGATGTTAGTCGGGTCCTCAGGTGTGCATATGGTACATGGTATTACATTACTTAACACATGGCATTCATGCCTCAGGTGGTGCTGCAGGGCTGCCTCTGTCGGATGCACATACTACACTCCCTGTACATGTTTGGAAGCAGGTTGTGTCATGTTAGGCATCCCTGTTACTATATGAGTGAGTCAGAGCGGGTATCAGTCCCAGTGTTGCTACTGAGCTAGTGTATGTGCTATGCGTTGCCTCTTTGCCAAGGCCAGGGCATATTGGGCACGCCTCCTTCTGCCTACTGGGACAAGGTCAGGTTGTTCCTCCTCCGAGTCACCCTCTGCCTGTGGTGGCCTTGGCAATGGTGGGGGTATGTTAGGCCCAGCCCTGTGCTGGTCCTGCTGCAGCTGTTTCCGCAGGATCATATTATGTAGCATAGCACATATCATGACCATTTGGGTACATGTAGCTGGTGTGTACTGCAAGGCTCCACCAGATGTGTCCAGACACCGGAACCGTGACTTGTGCAGCCCAAACACATGCTCTATGACATTACCTGTTTGTGCGTGTGCCTCATTATGGTGTTCCTGTTCAGGTGTGTGTGCATTTCTGATGGGTGTCATCAGCCACGGCTCAAGTGCATAACCTGCATCCCCCACTAGGTGTCCGTGTGGGAAGTCCCTACTGGCAAATGATTGGTACAGCTGCGTCAGATGCCAGATGTGGGAATTGTGGTAGCTCCCAGGGCAGCCAGCACACACATTCATTATTATGCCCTGGGCATCACACATGACCTGGCAGTTGATGGAGGGGTATCCCTTGTGGTTAATGTAGGCTCTACCCCACTCACCAGCTGGTGCTTTGATGCGTACGTGCGTGCAGTCTATTGCACCCAGCACCTCAGGGTATTCCGCTATTTGCTGGAAGAGACGCATATTGCTGGCCACAACCTCACGGTCATTAGGGACATATATATGATCACTGACATGTGCTGACATGGCATCCAGGAACTGGTGCAGTACCCTGGAGGCTGATGCCTGTGATATCCCCATCATATCACCAGTTGGTCTCTGGAAGGTACCTGTTGCTAGTATTCTTAGGCCAACACATACCTTGGTTTCCACTGGGATGGGTTCCCCTCTGTTGGTTCTGTGTGTGAGATGTGGCCTGCACAGCTCAACAATCTGCTGCAGAAGGTCTCTGTCCACTCTGTAGCGCTCTACTATCTCCAGCTCATGTAACCCATGGTAGGTGACCCTGGGCCTGTATACTCTTCTCCTTCTCCTCACTCTGGGTTGTCTGTCAGCATCTGCATTGTTACCACCCTCAGCAATTCGCCTATGCCTGATTATAACAGCTATGGCAGCCCCTAGCATTTCTGCTCTGAGTTCAGCTTTTTTCAGTTTTCAATTCTGATAGCTTACTTTCTTGCAGTATCTCTTGTGAGAAACACCCTGCACTACTCTTTGCAGTGTTTTAAGTGCTGGGTTGGGCTTCGAGTCTGCCTGTGTAATTGCCTGCTTCCAATTGTTTCCACCAATTAACTCCAGCAGTATCCTCTGGCAGTTTCCCTGTATTTTGGTTGTTTCCTGTTTCCTCTCTGTTTCCTCAAGGGGAGCAATGTGCACACCAGCTTAAGCATGCTCACAGTCAATTAAACGCGCACACACATCCTTACACGGTGTTACACGCGCGCACACATCCTTACACGGTGTGAACTTGGCTGATCCATGTTAAAACGCGCGCACACTGCCTTCCACACGTGCACGCCCGCGCAAACCGTTGTAAATGGTTTGCAACACGCTCCCACATGTTGAACCTGCCTTACACGCGCGCACACGCATGCACGTATATCAAGAAACTTTGAGTGTAGGGATAGCGTATACCCTCAATTTCTTGACTTTCCTAGTGTTCTGTTGGGACACACCTCCCTCCCTGATGTCTGTCTGTCATCTGTCACCTTACATTGCCCTCCAATCTGGTACATTTGTTTCTATCCTTCCCCCCCATGATGTCACCTACCTCTTACTCTGTTCCTCCCCCTTCTCTAACTCTTACACTACTCAGAAAGTGCTCATTACCTATGTGGCAGTGTGATTCAGTATTGTAACCCTCATTTACATAGGATTGCCTAGTAATGCTTAGTTACATGTCTTACACAGAGCTTCCCCCCCTTGACAACCACTAAACAGAGGCCATATTGTTTTTGGTCTGCAAGTCCCTCCATTGACATTCCATGTGATACATAAATCCCACAATTGTGGGCTTATAAGCTTCGGTTTTCAGTTTTAGGTAGCGCACCCCATTTGCGCGGGTGTGCACTGCAGTTACACATCATAATCCCATGAAAAAAAAAAGTTATATAACATATTTTTGCAACACTTTTTCATGCCAATGGCCACATATTTGGCCATTGGCATGCTTAATGCAACATATGCACCCTTTATTTGGAGCTGACATAGCTCCGTTTTTGATTTTGCAGAAATGTACTCAGTTGTCAGCTGAGTACATTTCTGCAGCTAACACGTCCGTTACACGGACTGGTTTCAGCTTTGTGGATCGCTCAAATACCTCATTTGCATATCTTTGCGCTGCAAATGAGGTATTGAGCATTTCCACGCTCAGTCCGTGTAAGAGACGTGTTAGCTGTCTCTTACACGGAGGTTTGGGCTGTACCTGAATCGGGAGGCTTACACGGAGGCTTACACTACTCTTGAACTCTGTGTAAGCCTTCCTGAATCTACTTTAAGACTAGGACATTTATGAGACCTTTTTATGAACACTGCAGATAAATTATATGTGGAACGCTCTGACTTCTTTAAAACAGAAAAGCAATATTTCAGTTATTTTCCATTGCTGGCATTTCCAGATTTTTCTATATAACCTGAGTGCATCTGATATGCTATTGTGACTGAAAATGAGAGTTTTAGGTTGTTGACAAATTTTCTCTCTCTCACACAGACATTCATACATACATATCTCTATCTACCTATATATACAGCATATTTATATAAATATATAGATATATAACTGTGTGTATGTGTGTGAATGATCACACATGAGCAATACTAAATCTCTCCCCTTATTACTAAATCTCTCCTCTTATTACTAAATCTCTCTGCTTATCTAGACCTTACTGCCACCTGGATGCTCCAACACTTTCACACACTTTCTAACCCACTAGTACT
>NC_056734.1:333122072-333189572 GCF_019279795.1 Protopterus annectens
TCCCACTTTTCATATCCAGAAAGGCATGATCTTAAGTATGTGTCCTTGTTTTTTTAGTGGTCACACCACCCATATAGTTGTAGTTCATCTTGGTTTCTGCTAGTTTCCTGATCCACTTAAAATGTAAGCCATTGAGACATGTAGCTAAAGGTACTCTCTGACGTCATGTGTTACCCCTCCTAATAAGGCATGAAATGAGTCCTTGCTAGGGTCTAGCATTTCCTCCAGCCTACATAAAGTTATATCTGGTGGCTAGTGGTTTCCCTGACCGACGTAGTTGTAGTTCTACTTGGTGGCCAGTGTTTCTCCTTGACCAAAAGGCCATGTTCAGTACAACCAGCAGTCTAGTAGCAATCTATGCAGCTGAGCAGTTATCTGAATTACTCAGATGTGTAATGGTTTACCAAGGGTGTTCTGCAGAGTGAGTACATTGCTAATTTGCATATGCCTCTCTCTTGGACTGCCTTATTAGCATTTAGCATGGCTATGGAGACATTCCACCATGGTGCTGCACCTCTCTGTGCAAAAGTACTGCAGTAGGGCTGTCTTTGAATTTGAAAAAAAATGTAATGAGAGGTGTACATCTTTTGGTAATTTTTGTGAATCTGCATGAATATCAAGTAGACAGAACTTAAGGAGCGTTGCCTATAAACACATGAAAGGTTTATAGATTTTGAATCTCTGACTGCGAAGGGAATAAAAGGAATAAATCTGTTTGATTTGTGGTAGAAAAGAGAAATACCATTTTGTATTTACTGTAAGCTGAACAGGAAAACAGTTGTAATCTTTAGGAGCAGCCACTTCTCTGTGTATGCAGCTGTCACATGATTCCTTTGGATATTTTTATCACCCACTCTCTGTTCTGCTATTATATGCAGTGGCTCTTGGGTTGCCAGTCACTACTGTAAATCTGACTTTTGAAACACATCAAAATCTAATAACATCTGCTTATTCTAATGAGCACTAGAAAATCAAATTAAGAAGGCCCTTCCCTTATATGTTTATAGGTTCATAGATAAGTTCTAGGCAAGGTGTCCTTGCAGGCTATTTAAGCCTAGACAATTAGCCCTTTTTGTGCTTGAATTCACCTATCCCATTTGGTTACAGTTTGGTCTTACTCAGTCCAAGGTTTATAATTATGTTAATGCTATAGAGAACAACTAGGTTCATACCATGTGTAGACCAATGTGTGCGTATTTATCATTAAGAAGTTGTCTAAGGGCTTGAACAAGTATATAAATACTTAGCACATGCAGGCCTGACTGCCATTTTGTAGTAAACTGTTGAGATGTAAGCATGTATGTCTTTAAGATCTGTCTGTTAATCAGTGTGTTTATATGTTATGATCCTGTTATCCATCCTGATGTATTTCTATGTAATAAAGCATCTAAACGAACTACTCCACCTGTTCGTCATCTATGTTAGATAGGGACGTGCTACATGGTGTCAGAGGAGGCATGGCTAAAATGACTTGTTGCCGGAAAGAGTTCCAGTTTCTTCAGTTTGAGTCCAAGTGGCATCTGGTTGGTATTGGAGGAAAATATCGGAGTGGATCTTCCCTACCGCATGTATAATTCACAAAAAGGGATAGAAACAAATTTCAAATGTTAGAACCTGCTCAAATCATTTCTTATTTGCAAAATATGAAATGAAGCATACAGAATGCTCTAAATGATATTTAAATAAACAGAAATGTCCAATATTGATAAAATATTCAAATTGCTAAGGAAAATGTTTGAAAAATGTCCAAATTGTATCAAACAAATAAAATAAAAAGAAACGACCGCATTTTCACTAAACAAGTATTTTTCACATTAATTAAAGATATCCAAGTTATCAGAAGTGTATGAAGTGTTCACATGTTTGTGTAGTACTACAGTAGAGTTATTTTGCAAAATACAGCCATTTCAGGGCATATTTCTCAAGTA
Organism: Protopterus annectens; assembly: GCF_019279795.1. Taxonomy (NCBI): domain Eukaryota; kingdom Metazoa; phylum Chordata; order Ceratodontiformes; family Protopteridae; genus Protopterus; species Protopterus annectens. The sequence continues at coordinate 333,124,001 of NC_056734.1, forward strand.
CAGTATTTCAAACACTTTATTGTGCATTTGAATGTTTATTTATTTATTTTACATTTGTTTACCGGGATAGTCCGACTGGATACATGTCTATTTTCAGTGGAGGCCCGGGGAGAAAAGCTCCACATAGACAAACCTACATAGATTACACATAAGTTAGCAAACAATTATAAAAACAAAGTGATAATATACAATGGCTTAGTAGTGTTTCTTAGTAGAGACTCACAATTCTCATGGACAGACACAATTAAAAGTAAAAGACATCAGATTGGAAGCAGAGCTTGGTGACATAGTTACAAGTTATGATAATTACAGAATATGCTTTCAATTTATAACTTAATCAGGGTTGGTACATGGGCATAGCCAATTCACTTTGAGATACTGTTTGAGGTTTTTTTTTTGAAGAAACATTTGGAGGATTGTAGGGTTGTATAGTTTGGCAATGAATTCCAGGTTTTGCGAATTAAGTTGGCAAACAGGGATTCACCAGCAGAGTTATTAGCTTTGTGGGTTTGGACCAGTAGTTTATCGGCTGACTGTAGGGATCTCAGGTTGCTATATGGCTTAATAATATTTTTAAGTGAGGGAGTATCCTCAGGGTGGTACAAAATTTTGTGCGCTGTTAAGAGTTGATTGAATTGAATTAATCTGGGCACTTCTAGCCACTCTAGTTGTTTAAGGTTCTGGCAGTAGTGGGCTCTATAGGTGGAGCCAGTGGCGAATCTGGCAATATGATTGTAGCTATGGGACAGCTTACCTAGTTTGGATTTGTTGAGGTTTGAGAGTACAGGCAAGGGATATAAAAGAATAGAGAGTAGGTGTGATCGGGTGATTGCAGTCCTAGCCAGTGGGGTTAAAAATGTCTTGTTTCTATACAGTGATCCAAGCTTCTTATTGATGGTCTGTATGGTTTTGTTGACCTGCAGATCAAATTTGAGATTATTGTCTATGATAACCCCTAGCAGTTTGATGTGATGATCTGGGGAAATTGTGGTACCACTGTTAGATGTGACAGAGAATGAAAGTCTGGTAGATCTACTAGTGGGGGAAAGAGTAGAAGTTTAGTTTTATTGGGGTTCAGAAGTAGGCGTTGGTTGGTGAGTCAGTTCTCGATAGTGTTAAATGTATTTTGGGTTAAGGTTTGCAGTTCAGATGGGGAGGTGGCTGAGCAGATCAGAGTGGAATCATCTGCATTTTGAATGCAGGTAGCTTTAGGGATAGCAGTGTGAAGGTTGTTGATAAAAATTGAGAAGAGTCGTGGACCTAGTATGGACCCTTGAGGGACACCAAGTGTGAGAGGTAGCTGGATGGAGAGTTTGGCCTGCCAGAGTACCGCCTGTTGTCTCTCAGTCAGGTAGGACTGGACCCACTGGATAGCAGGCTTGTTGAGGGAAATAGATTTTAGTGAAAGAATGAGAAGTTCATGGATGACCATGTCAAGGGCTTTTGATAGGTCAAGAAAGAGGACGGAGGTTAGCCTATTGTCATTCCTGTTTTGGTTTATGGCAGTAGTAGTAAAGGAAAGGAGGGCTGAGGTGATGCTGTAGTATGGCCTGAAACCATGCTGCGAGTTGGATAGTAAGTTATTCTGTGTAAGGTATTGCATTAGTTGCTTGTGTACACATTTCTCCATTATTTTGGCTAGTGAGGAAAGAATGGCAGTGGGTCTATAGTTGGATATGTCTGAGGAGCTACCACCTTTATGGAGTGAGATGACTTAAAATATTTTCCAGAGGGAGGGGTAGTGTTTTCAGACAAGGTTCTGTTGATGAGGATAGATATGGGATATGCAATGGCATCTGCAGCTATTTGTAGGTACTTTGCAGGGAGGAGGTCAGCAGCGAGGGTGGTAGGTTTTTGTTTTTTTAGGAGTGTTTTGATAAAACTAGTGGATACTTGGAAGCTAAATTTGGGGTGATTATTGGGAAGATTAGGCATGTGGTTTAAGTTAGAGGGAGTTAGTTGATTTGCTAGGGATTGGATTATTTTAGTGAAAAAGTTATTAAAGGTGCTAGCTATGGTCTCTGGGGAACTATGGGTGTAGTTAGCCGGGGGTGGGGTGGTGGAATGACCTGGATGAAGTAGTTGATTTCAGCCTGTTCAGAACTTTTGAGTGTTGTTATGGTGTTTTTGTAGGAGATTTTGGTAGAAGTTTTTTTTATCCAGTAAAATTGATTTTTTTGTATCATTCCTGAGTTGATGATATTTTAGATGGTCAAGTGGGGTTTTAGTTGTTCTCCAGCTGGCCCAGGCTCTGTTTCTAGTTTTTATTTTAGCTTTGGTATCTTTTGTGAGTCATGGTGCTGTATTTGATCGAGTTTTTACTGTACGTGCTGGAGCATGGGAATCAAGGATACTTAGGAATTTAGTGTTAAAGTGATCTATGGCCTCCTCTAATGTTAGATTTTTTTAGTTTTGACCAGTCAACTGCTTTTAATTCATTTTGGAATATAGCAGCATCAAAGTTTTTCCTGTTTCTAACTGTTTTATATTTGGGCTGGTGAGGGTTTCCTGCCTTATGTTTTATGATATAGGTTAGACAATGGTCACTGAGGTCATCAGAGAGAGTACCAGCTGTGTACAGGTGGGGTTGGTTATTAACTAGGATTCAGTCTAGGATACTTTCCCTGCTGGTTGGTTTGTTTATCCTAGTGGTACAAGTTATTGTCTGTTTAAACCCAGATAAGTTTGTATGGGTGAGGGGGGTCGGAGGAGCAGCGTTGCCAGTTGGTGTTAAAGTCACCAAGAACTATGGCTTCTTGAGGATAGGTAGTGGATAACCAGTAAAGGATATCTTCCAGGGTATTTAGGTTGTTGCCTGGCACAATGTATGCACAGACGATGCTCAAGTGCTTGTTTTCGTTAATCTGTAGCCTGGTTATGAGGAGTTCCACGTTATTGAACTGAGGAGGTTGAATGGTGTCTCTGTTAATGGTTAGAGTATTTTTGTAAAGGACTGCTATCCCACCTCCTTTCCTTGTAGCATGGTCTAACTGGTGAATACTATATCCTGTAGGTAGTATCTTATTGTCAGTAGTACTGGGTTTTAGCCAGGTTTCTGTAAGACACATAATGTCTGGAGAGTGGGTTGCTAGGAGGGTGTGTAGTTTGGGAATCTTATTGTTAATACTTCTAATATTTAGGTGAAATGCTAGGAGGGAACTAGAGGGAGTATACATGGGTAGCTTGACTGTGGGGGTTTTGGTAGGGGGAGTGGAGGTTATTGGGTGTGGGTGGGCCAGGGTTGGGGTAAATGTCTCCATGTGTTATAAGGTTATAGTGACAGGACATTCTGAGCTTTAGGAGTTTATAAGTTTTATATAGTCTTTGTCTTTAGGATTATGTTTTGTGGCTGTACAGGGGTGGTATTTTATAGAGGGTGGTATATTCAGTGTGCTGAGGATAGTAAAGTGTTTGGTGTTATGTGAGAAGTCTTGGGTGTCTGTTTGACCATTTGGGTAGTGAATACCATGGTCAAGTGTTTGTTCATAGGCAGTGAGATGGTAAAATAGAAACAGTATAGGAATTAGGGTAATTAGTATTTGTTGTTTTGCTTGTTTGCATTTTGTTAAGGGGCGGGCCAAATTTTGATGGCTGACTGTGCTAACAAGGTGTGGAAGAATGGGAGAGAAAGAAATGGGTTAAGGGGGAGGGTTGTTCAATGATATGTGAGGCTCTGATTGGCAATTAGCAGGAGGGGAGTGGCAAGGGAGTGGCAAAGTCTGGTTTAAATTTAGCACTAATGGGGCCGGCTGAGATTTGGGGGCAGGGAGGTGAGCGGAGCGAGCATGAGTGCAGCAAGGGTGAGCAGAGCGGGGCTAACACTGAATCTGAACGTTACCTTGGGCTTTTGGTTTGTATGATTGTCTGTAAGCAATGTTTTTGGCTGTACTTTAATTTGTTTTATTTATTTTTTTATTTTTACACCAATTTCAGCTGTACCTTAATTTGTTTTATTATTTTTTTTTATTTTTACACCAATTTTCAGGCTAATTTTAATAGGATCATAGGGGTAAACTAGCAAATTTAGTCAATATGGAGGGAGCCATATTACTGTGGGGACAGCCTAGAAGCAAAACTTTACCAAATTAAAAAGTAAATGCTTGGGACTGGAACACTCTGAGAGTGTAAGGCTGATTCAAGGCATTATAGCCCAATCTAGTGGCAATTGGCTGGATCCCTTCACTGTTGTTGTGCATACACCTTTAAGCCTCAACAGTTTACAAAAAATTATTACAAACTCTCACAGCACACCTTGTTCATACATAGTTACAAGGGCCATCTTTTCAGTGATTTTGTGCATACTTTGTGGACATGGCAGATGGAATTCGAAAACACAGTGCACTTGTGTTTGACAGTAATATTGCAGAGAACTGGAGAGTGTTTGAGCAAGAGTATGACATTTTCATACAGCCTGTATTTTCTGATAAAGATTACCAAACAAAGGCATTTATTCTACTTAATTTAGCTGAGTCAGAAGCAATTGAAAGGGAACATTCATTTGTGTATGCACCTGCTATCTTTACAAGAGAGAGGGTCAACCTGTTGCTTATGTGTTGAGAACTCTTACACAAACTGAAATGCAGTATGCTCAGATCAAGAAAGAGCTTTTGGCAATTGTGTTTGCCTGTTCAAAGTTCCATGATTATGTTTATGGTAGACCTATCCAGATTGAAACAAACCACCAAACTCTAGTCACTACTTTGAGAAAGCCTATGCAAACAGTTCCAGCCAGATTGCAACATATGATGTTGAGATTGCAAATGTATAATTTCACTCTTGTCTACAAGAAAGGCAAACTTCTTTATCTTGTTGATACATTGTCCAGATCACCCAGAAACACCACTGAATAGCGTAAGAATGAGAACCTTCATTTTGAAGTCATGGAAGTGAGAAATCTTTCTTCACACGTCTTGACGAGCTGAAAGATCACACAGCCACAGATCCAGTTTTACAGAGGCTCAACCACTTTATTCAACAAGGATGGCTGTCAAAGCAATCTTGTTTACCTCAAGAATTGCAACCTTATTTTCTATACAGAGTTGAGATTTTCTCTGACAATGGTATCATTATGAGAGGTCCAAAAATAATTGTTCCAAAGTCCTTGCAACTAGAGCACATTACTATCTTGAATTGTGGTCACCCAGGAGCAGACTCTACCAAAAGAAGGGTGAAAGACCTAGTGTTATGGCCTTCTATGTCACAAGATATTGAGAAAGTGTTATTATCTTGTTCTCTGTGTAACAGTACTAAGTCACATCAACAGAAAGAACCACTTCAGCTAAACCAGATTCCTGAACTACCTTGGTCGACAGTAGCTACTGACATTTTGAAATGGAATGGCCACCATTATTTCATGTTTGTTGACTGTTATTCAAATTGGTTCAAGATTGACCTACGTCCTGATCTATCATTCAGTAGTGTCATTACTAAGATGAAGTATCATTTTGCAGTCCATGGTAGTCTGCACAAAGTTGTTTCTGAAAATGATACACAGTTTTCAAACCAACAGTTCAAAAGATTTGCCAAAGAGAGGGACTTCACTCATGTCACGAGTAGCCTGGAGTATCCGCAGTCAAATGGTTTGGTAGAACATGGAGTTCAAAGTGTAAAACAGTTACTAGAGTAGTTGAAATGAGTCAATAGTGATGTTTTCCTCATTCTCTTGAATCTCAGAAATAGTCATTATGATAAACATCTTGGTTCACCTGCCCAGAGATTTCTGTCGAGACAAAACAGAATGAAGTTACCAATCAGTAGTCAATTGTCAATTTCACGTGTGAAGAACAAAAGGTCAGTGAAAATCTATTGAGGAAGTGCTTAACCCAGAAACCCTACTACAATAAGACCAGCAAACCAATTAATCCATTACAAGAAGGAGAAGTGGTAAAGATGCAAATGTCTAAAGGTTATGATCAGATTGGACTAATGAAGAATATTTGCTCAGAGCTGAGATCGTAATTGTGGAATTGCAAGGAGAAGAGTTTAGGCGGAATCGGAAACATTTGATGCCAGTGTCCAAGCCTGTACCACAGCACATAGCCTGTGAGATAGACTCTTTATCTCAGAGTGGGATTTCCAGTGTTCCATTTACAGAGGAAGTTCCAGAGAATGTTCTCATTCCTGTGATGAATACAGAAGTTCCTGATATGAGCTGTTCATTGAAGACTTTCCCCATTGCTAAACCTAGTCTAGATTGTTATGTTACCAGATCCGGTCGCATCTCTAGACCATCTTATAGATACATGGCAACTTGGACATGAACATTGTGCTTGTTTCTAATGTCTATAGTAATGCATGTCTAACTCCAATGTTATTTTCTACTAAGGGCAATCTATTAAAGAGGGAGGATGTAGATCAATTTGTGTGTATGTACCTTTAAGAAGCTATTTAAGGGCTTGCACAAATAGGTTCATAGGTTGATACTAGGTTATCTGCCCTTGTGCATTTACAAGCCTAGCCAGAGTGTGTTTGGCTTTCACCACCCTTCTTAGATTAGTTGACTGTGCCTCTGTATAGTAGGTCACAGAAGATAGCCCATTTAAGGTTAGTTTACCGTGCCTCTGTCTAGCAGTGACACAGAAGAGATCCCCGGGGTAAATTTACGATCTCCCATCCAAATGTCAAGATTCTTCTTGAAGTGGGTCATTGAGGGGTTCTGTCTGACATGGAGTGGGATTTTGTTCCAGAGTGAGGGGAGCCTATGGGATATGAATCTGTCCCTCCAGCATGTTCTATTTATTTCTGTGCTGAGGTTTAAGTCACTGGAACATGTAGTTCTGATGGATTTGGATTTCTTGAGGTGGAGCATGTCCATTAATTCTGGGTTGGACTTGGCTTTATACGTCAGGCACAGATCGCCTCTGAGTAGGTGGTAAGCAACAAAGTAGAGCTGGAGTTTCTTTAGCCTAACTGTGTGAGCACTTAGGCTAAAGAAAATTCATACATTTGTTAATACAGAGAACTGCATTAACAAATGTATAAATACTGTGCATGTGCGAGCCTGACTGCCATTTTGTAGTAAGCTGGTGAGATGTAAGCATGTATATCTGTAAAGTCTGTCTGTTTATCAGTTTGTTTATATCTTATGATGCTGTTAGCCATCCTGATGTGTTTCTATGTCATAAAGCATCTAAACGAACTACCCCGCCTGTTTGTCATCAATGTTGGAGGGGAACATGTGACACCATAGTTAACTTGAGAGGACCCATGCATGGGATAAAGCACTTAGAAGCTGCCTCTGTCCATCAGTAATGCAAGGAACAGCCCTGGGATACAATTTACGGTTTCCCATCCATAGATCCAAGTTATGCATGAATGTGGACAGGGACGAACTTTGTTTTATGTGGCTGAGGAGTCTGTTCCTAAGCAACAGTATCCTCTGCAAGAAATAACTGTCCCAACTAACTGTTCTGCTGATGTTGTAGAAGAGGTTGAAAGCCTAGACATATTATGTACTGATGCCATTTGACTTGCTGATGTGCAGTAAATCCATCAGTACTGGGTCAGAAGATGCCTTGTATGACAGACACAGTTCACCTTTTAGCAGTCTATAGGATACAGAGTATAGTAGCAGGACTTTGAGTCGGTCAATGCAAAACACATTGTTTAGGGCCTGTATCCTTTTTTAGGTTTTGTGCCTTTAGTGAAAAGAAGCAAACTGACATTGATTCATGGGTGAATGCAGCTGTTGAGAGACCTACACTAGCAGTTAGCAGCCAATAAGAAAATCACCACCGTTCATCATTCTAGACAAACCTTGCTTAGTTAATGTTACATTTTTGCATTGTGCAGTGCATAGTATATCTGATTCTGCTACTGTGTTTACAACTGAGTACTGGGTTAAACTGAAATGTCACTGAAGTATGGTAATGTATACTATATTATCTTTTTGACAACTGCATTACATAAGCACAACTGTGCAGAAATTGCTCTGGTGAGTGCTCTGCTATCCTGATCAGTGTTACTGTTCAATGAATATTCTGAGTGCAATGACTACAGCAATTGCGTCCAGTTCCTAGTGTATCATCTTTCATTGGACTTTATTATTTTGGGAACTGTGCTATAAAATTGCTGTGGTGGGTATAGTCCTGTCCTGTTTAGTGCTACTGCTTAGTGACTACTGTGCTTTTCTAGGTTATAGCTGTTATGGCCAGTGCCAGTGATTACTCTGTGCACAAGTATCCTGAGTTGTAGAAACACTCTTAACTCTGCAAATTCACTGTAACAATTTAGCAGTTCTGTCCTAAGAACTGGTGATCATTCTTTTGTAAATAGCTCTTGCAATTGGGTTCAGTGCCCAGCATCTTTGTAATATAAACTAAAGCTATGGAATTTGGCTCCTAGCAACTGTTCTGCAGTGTATGCAAGTGAACTGTACAGTACTTGGGATATATAAACTTTACAGGACTAGGAGTTACAACTTTACACAGTAATTATATGAAATTATTATTAGTCTGTAAAATGTAGCCTTATACTGCCATTTCACTTAGAACTGCTAGATTAGGTACCATCTAATCTAACATTAGAGTATCAACCCTAAATACTTCATCCATAATAATAATATTAATTTGTTAATCGGGGTGACACCTGCTTAAAGTGACTTGCTCAAGGTCACACAGTAAGCAAATAAGGGCTGAACAAATCAAACTCTGTACCACAAGAACTATAGCTCTCATCCTTAACCATCTGTGCCAACAGCTAGGTAACACTACAACCAGCCCTAGTCCCACCTCCCACCCAGAAACATAGCTCAACAGTCTGCTCTCACCCCATCTGTGTCCAATCTAATTCCATTAAGTGCCCTGAGACAGTAACTGCCTTGTGCATTCTGACTGCTTATTTCTTCCAGCAATTGATATTATAACCTGTTGGAAATGTAAATATTTAAGTAAACATGGAGCAAACCTCAAGCATCAACCCAATGTCAGTAAGGATTATGCCGTCGCAGAACTAGATCAATCACAACTCACAAGCACTAAGACTATAGCTTATGCCTGATCCATAAGAAAAATTTGTCCAAACATCTTAGGATACTCTCTGAAAGATCCTGGCCTCCAGCATGAGGTAACACCTGCCACTTCTGCACTTATACATACTACAAATCCACATAATTCATCCTAGGGCCAGCAGGAAATCAGACCTAAACCCATAAGGACCACTTAGTCATAGGAGGTGCTATAGTTAGGCATACACAGTTCACACATATTTCTCATGTCCATCCTATCATTTGTTCATAAGTAATTAAAGTGTTCTGGCCATATGGCCATCATGGAACACTGAATCTAAAATAATTGAGTCACAAACTCATATCCCTGTCCACAATCCAAAAGTCTCTAAAAAGAGTTAATGTTTTCTGTTTTCTTAATAAAATCAGGAATTTTGTTCCAAAATTATCATAAGACCTGCAGTTTTATATGAGTGTCTGAGTTTAGTTTAAAAAATGTATACAAAATATTAAATTATTGTGTCTATATGTTTGGTCAGATTGGTATGTATCAATATTACAAATTGCTTGTAGCTCTACATCATGAAAAACCTGAAATGCAAGTAACAGTTTGACTTGTATATGTCTGTAATGAATAGAAAACCATTTTAAAGCTTGAATCTATTCAAATAATTAATTTCTTTATCATTACAAATTATTTTAATGTGTTCTATGTATATACTGTAGACTATTAAGCTAAATCACACTATGCAAACAAAGCATTCCATGAAATTCTATTATAGGTCAAATATATGATTTAAATAAACAGATAAAGCAATTGCTATCATGTGTACAAATATTTTAAGAATGAAGCCCAGATTCTTCTTTGCTATTACTTCTAATTATCTCTACATATGATATCACAAGTTACTTAAGGAACAGATATACATAGACTACTGACAAGGAGGATGAAAAAAACTGTCCATATCCTTGCCGGCAAACTGAAATAATATGCAGACCTGTCCTGTTGTATTGGATAATGGAAGAACTGCCTCTTTATGGTGACACAGTTGCCACATGGCTGTGTGAGCACTACAGCTGTTAATGCATATATGTTGTATTTGCACATTGACCATAGCTGTATCTCTACATGTACAGACTGACTCATGGGGCCTAAGGAGAGGAAATAACTAGATAAGTTCTCCTAGGCAGAGACAGAATTGCTATGACAGGCCCTCCTTGACCATGGATGGGGGATACTGGAAACTGATAAGATTGACTGTACTTTCCATGACCATGTGTGACATAAACTGGTGGTGGGCACAAATTCCGTCATTGAACATAACAGGGCAGCTCATCAGGTCCATATCAGGGTCAAGAACAGAAGATGGCTATGGATGGGCGTCTGCTGTTGCAGACCACCCTGACTGTGGGTCTACATTATGGTGTCGAACGATGAAATTACCAAACGCGTCTTTATCGAAACATAAATATCGACCTCTGCAATTGCTGAACAGCCACTTCAGCAAATATTTTTCCCAGAAGAAAAAATTACTTGACAGTCATTGGGGATTTGACCTTTTCCCCACTGAACTGCAATCTCGGTGTTGGTATATTTAGTTAGGGGGGTGTAGGGGGCAAAGCCCCCCACTATGTAGGGTTTGAAAGTTTGGTCTGTTTGTCTTCGGATAAGTGATTTATTTCCCCTGGGAAAAAATTGCTGAAGTGGCCATTCGGCATTTACAGAGGTCGATATATATGTGTCAATAAAGACACATTTGGTTACTTCGTCTTTCAACATCATAATATAGACCCCTGACTGCTATGGAGGAGTTACTGCTGTCACTGAAAATGAAAAGAACATTGTTGCCTGGAAAATGGTACACCATATTGTACCTCTGCAGTGGAGCCACAAGGGTGGTATTATATTATGACACTACCATGGTTAGCTAAAATGCATGTGCTTGAAGCTCAGTGGTTCTCAACACTGCCTTATATTGACTGCAGATACATTCATGGTGTATGCATAAAGGTATGTCATGCAGGATTTTTTTTTACATTTCTTGCATAGCTGTTATCAGTACTACTAGTGCATCACAGAGTTCTGGAATTGTCACATATTGCTAATTTTATATCTCAGTGTGTGCCATTTTTCACAGGTGTTATGCTTATGGGTCTGCATTCATGGAACAGTGCATACCTGATATCGATCCTCCAGTGGACATTGGTAGCCCTACAGTATCAGTCTGAGGATGCAGTAGTACTGTAACCAACCGTAACTGTATAAGGTGCATTATTATCCATAGCCAGTTGCACAGGTCTGTTTCCTGTGGAACGTGACCCCCACACATGGTCTTCCCTACAGCCCCTTCTTCCAACACCTCTGCAGTTAGTATGTCATCTGACACTGGCTCTGGTTTGTTTGGTTCTCTGATGGTAATCCCCCTGCTCTAGCTGTGTGCAGTCCATTATAGTGTGCAGAATTGTCCAGACAGCATGTATCTTGCTGCAGGTCACTGGGACATAGTACAACATGCCACCACAGGAATCCATCCATCCATTCTCAACCCCTTTTTCTCATGGGGTTGGGGTGTCACTTCAGCAGTGACAATCATCTTAAGCCAAGATTTACATCACCAGGTAGCTAGCCCTGCCACAGTAGTTCGTACCAATCATTCACACACACTCAAACCTACGGCCAATTTAGAGTGTTCAATCCACCTACTGCATGTCTTTGGAATATGGGAGGAAACCGAGCACCCAGGGGAAACCCACGTGACCACAGGGAGGACATGCAGACTCTGCAAAGAAGACACCCTAGCCAAGAATCGCATGAGAGAACCTCTTGCTGTGAGACAACAATGTTAAACACTGTACCACTCTGGCCACCCACCACAGAAATCTAGGCAGTAAAAGCAAGCCTTCATCAGTTCAAACATATGTCTGATAATGTGGCGTACCTGCAACATGGCAGAGTCACATTATGTCTCAACCATGTTTTCTGGGTTGCAAATAGGTGTCAAATGCAGTGTATCTGGGGTATAACTGGTGCTGCCAACAAGATGTCCCAATGGGAGGCCACCCTGCATATATGGGTGGTATAGGTCACAAATATGCTAGATGTGGGAACCATGGGAATTTCCTGGATGGTGTACAGACACACTCTATATAATACTCTCTGTACTGCACACTGCCTTGCTTTGATGGAGTGAAAAACTTTCTGATTTTTGTATCATTGCCAATGAGAAATAGGCAGGGCCTTGAGGGTAATCGGACTACAGTTAAGAATTCCTAGAACATTAAGGAAATGGACTGGTTCATAGACTGCCCACATGTTATAGTTTTTTTCCTTTGTTGTCCTTGGAATCACATATGTTACTTGACATGTTGCAGCATAACAACTATACACTTCTATAATACTCATGAAGCAAATGCCTTTGATACACCCACCATGTCTACAGATGATTCATGTAGCAAAAATGTTCAAATGTGTACATGTATTAATTCCACAGGAAACAGCATTCCATGTATCCCACAGCATTCCATGAGAGGATGATATATGTCTACTAGATGCCGTAAGGTTTTTCTGCTAACATAATGGAGGTCAGATGATTCCTGCTGTGGAGTTGATAGCACTTTAGGTGCAGTCAGATCATTCTGCAGTGTGGAGGGAGATGACATGCTCTGTCATAAGTTCCGGCTGCATGGGTGGTCTCTAACATTTATTGTTCAACTATTATTGCTGCTACTCCTAGCATCATAGTGGAGCCTTTCTATGTGTTCATGGACAAATCACTGTATATAAACTCACTAGCAGTTCTCACTGGTATGACTCTTTTTCTGATTCTGAATCACTCAGCCATGTTGTTTACTCTAATTTGCAGTTGCACTGTCAGCTATTATAATGACATTGCTTATTTATGTATCATTAAATGGCAACGTGTATATAATTTTACAATTGCACAATTTTTCCCAGCTTGCCTGATGGCTTTACCTGTGTCTCTGAATTCTCCCTTCCCCAGTGTGTCACCACTCACTGTGATAATTTAATACATTACACTATTTGTTTCTGAATCCCAGCCATAGCCTTCATTATTTGCATCAAGGCATGCTGCACAAAATGTTCAACAGAACAATATTAATGTGTATGCAAGTGTACAAATTACTTTCTTTCATTTGTGCTCCATTGGAAATTGTACAACTATTGCCATTTATTGAAACCAGAATCATGACACAGCAGTGAAAATTAAGGTGAGCTTTATGCTTCTCCCATGTCTTTAACCTCATGCCCATTCTGTAATGGACATTGAAAACTAACCACTCTACTAATCATTACCTCAGAATCTCTCCTCTTCCACTGGTGTTAATAAAAGATAATAGGTGGAATTTAATAAAGCCTACAAGTTTTTTTTTCGTGTATGCATCAGGCCGCGCTGCTTACATGGCCGCAAACATTTTAAGATTCAGCAAGTGCTACTGAGTGGCACGCATGCACATGCCAACATGGAAACTTCCATTACATGCAAATCACCTCATAAGCAAATCAATGTCATGCAAATGAGGCAGGTAGAGCAATCCAGTCAGCAGATAGGCATCTCTTCAGACCCTGTCTCAGTGTCTGTGGTGTACATGGAAAAATTCCATGTACAGGAGTGTAGACAGACAAAAGGGCAGTGGCGGCTGGTGACTTCAAGTTAAAGGGGGGGGCTGCAGGAGACAGATGAATGGGTGGGGCCAATGTGAGGGGGTGTGTCCAACTAGAAACAGGTGGGGCTATGCTCAAAACCACAGCAACTGGAACTTTAATTAAATACGCTGCCCTGGGTGTCAAACCATCATTACAAAAGTCCAATCAAGACAAAATGAAGTGTAGAAGAAAAAAATATTTCAATGCATTGGCTACATGACAACTTACTTAATATCTAGATGGAAACACAAAGGTTATGATGCATGAAAAAATAAATTACTTTATAAATACATTACTGGAATGCCAGTCAGAATCAAGTATAAAAAAAACAAAAAACAACCAGCACTCAACTCAAACCACTTCTCCTTGCACTGCAGTTCTAATTATAATTTATATTCAGCTTTATAAAATTACCAAGTAACATGCTGAAAGTAGCAATCTCTGTGTAATACCCCCACTTGTAAAATTGTATATTATCCAAATAATACCTGCTGCATGACAATAACTATCTACTCATTTCATGGGGAAGACATGATCAATGTAAAAACTGAACAGCAAACAAGAAACAAGCTCAAGATAAACTGCTTAAAGGATTACGGCACAAGTTATGGACCACACATGATAGATTGGCATTCTGTTTAGTTTACGGGTAAAGCCTGCAAAGATGACTGCAAGTCTCTAACAAATGTAATGAGCTTCTGAAAATACTGCAATCCTGTCCTTTATTACAAATACTGTCATATGCATTTCAATACCTAAGGCTTATACGTTATCTAGTTATGTAAATATTCTCTGCATGGCAACAACAAAAATGCTTTCAATGTTGGTAATTCTTTAACAATATGCTTATTAAAGCTTACTTGCATCTTACAATCTCTGACAAGCTTACCTGATGGTCATTAAAGTATTGCTACTTAAAAAGAGAGCAACAGAGCACTGCGACAACATGCATTTTCTGAATAATAAGAAGCATAAATCAACAGTATAAAATGACAAAACCAGAACATTCTGCAAAATCAAGGACAGATGAAAAGCCCCTTCCGTACTTATGTCCCCCTTGGATGGGGGAATACTCTGAACACTTACACTTCATAACTGCTCCTTACCTTGCATGTACACATCCAAAGCCACTACAATGGGGAGTGGGGTGTAGCAAGTATGTCACAATTTGAAATGTCTCTGGCTGACAGTGATGGCTCTGACACTCATACCTCACAGCAAGATATCTAGACAAAGCCATACATAGAAGTGGGACACAGGCCCAAAAATAAGGACAGTTTTTAAATATTGCTCTTATAAACTTAGAAAGTAGTAGGTCTTGCATTAGTATGAATTTTCTGGTGTATGAAATCTGAAACTCAATTGTCTGCCATTGTTTTCTAACTTCAATCTTTAATGATTTGCCACTAATTTGCCAGAAAAACGCAATTTCATGAAAAACAGGCCAAAAAAATGTGATGCAAAAATATAAAATTGCCACACAATACAGCTGGGAACCTGTCAAAGAAGGGACACCTTTTTAGTATTAGTACTGTTAACTTGAGCAGCTGACAAAATAAGAGCATCTACATGCATTTCTGAAATAAAAGTAATCTATAACTTCGATCATTACAGCTATTTATAATTGTAAACCCTCCACATTTTCTTCCAAAATTGCCATTTTGCAGAGGGATTATTAGGGGGAGAGCAACATCTGAGCCAAAACTGAGGACAGTTGAGAGGTTTGGATATTCCTAATTCTATAAAGCAATTTATTTGCATGTACCTCTCAACCTCTTAATGCAGGAAATCTGGACAAGGCCAAATATATTGGGGGAAACATACAAACAGTACTAAAAGTTGCTCTTGTATAAACTTAAGACAGTTAATAGAATAACAGGTCATGCTTTAACATGCATTTTTCTGAAGGTTATGATGTCTGAAACTCAATGTCTGTCATTTAGTGACTTCATTCCTAAATGATTTGCCAGAAAACCACACATTTTATGAGGAACAAACCAAAAATAAGAAACAAAAATCTATTCATTCTGCATAAATCTGGACAGTTGAGAGGTATAGTTCAGCTGGGGCCGTCTATGAGTTTGCTGCCCTTCCACCTTCACAAAATCATGGTTGAATGGAGCCTCCACCCTGCAGCCATTCCAGTGTCCCAGTCCTTGGTTATTTTGCCCCATTTACCATAAACACTGCAGTGTGCATACTGTTTTACTTCTGCGATGAGTTGGATTTCATTTGAAAGATTTATTTTGCATTTTACAGCACAAATGTTAATAGATATCTGACAAACAAAGCAATGCAGTCTCACAATAAAAATAGACTTAGCATTAAAACTTCTCTGCTCTTGAAACTCGCATTCATTGAAACAGCATTGTAACCCACATTCAAAGAAAATACATTTTGACAGTGGCAGATAAAGATTAACTTTGGGCTGTTTTCAAAATCATAGGCCCCTTGAACACGAAACATACACGTGCTCTTTGATGCACCTTCCTGATTGTATTAAATGATATTCCTTGTACAATACAGTACAGCTGTTTGAGGGCATTTTAAATTTATTCTTTTGAACATTTTTCCAGTAAACAATGAAACAAAATGCATGCACCATTAATGACAAACCTGCCCAATTCAGAACATTTCCATCATAAAAATGTCTACTCAAACTTCTACAGTCCACCAGTATCAGTAAATATGCACACTCTGAAGAAGTAAAAGTCATCTAAATAATTCCACATTGAAGAAATATGTAACTAATGAAGAGGTTGCTGCTAGCAAACAACTTTATATGTCATTGGTTCATCAACAAATAAAGTGCCTGTTGCCCTTGAGGAATAAATTGCCTATGTTGCATTAAAGAATTATAATCTAGTAATATCACAATAGGGAATGGATGGCAAACTGATAACAGGTTCATAGTTACCAAGTATCTTTGTCAAAAAGAACTGCAGCATCCACCCCCTTTACAACACAGTACAGTATCAGCAATACATCTACCTACTGTGGGAGTAGAACCCACAGCCTTCTGCATCAAAAGCAAGTACACTATCTGTTGTGCTATTAACAATGCAAGCAGGCTTGTCATAAGCAGCACTAAACTTTTGTTCCCCTGCAGCTCTCAGCTCCTTGTAAAATCTACTCGACACTCAGCTATATATCTGAACTTTGCAGCACAAAAAATCTGGAAAAAGCCAACATTTATGGGGGGGGGGGCAAAAGCCCAAAAACCAGGGACACATTTCAAACATTGCTTGTATAATGTTGGAAAGTTGCTAGAATAAAATGCTGTGTTACCACCATACATTTCACTGCCAAATCTTGAACCCAGGGGACCCTGTGCAAAACAGTCAAAGCCACATACCACTATGCCAAATCATTTGTTTTGTGAGAGAGAGGAAGACTGAAACTTAAATGGCTACCATTTAGTGAATTCAGTTCTCACCATAGCCTTCAACTTCTTAGCAGAAAACACCTGAACAAAGCCAATAATGGGGGAATACAGCCCCCAAACATATTCAGTGAATTCAGTTCTCACCATAGCTCTCAACCTTAGCACAAAAAAACTGGACAAAGCCAATAATGGGGGAATATAGTCCCAAAAATAGGGACAAATTTCAAATATCCATGTTATAAACTTAGAAAATTGCTAGAATAAAAGGTTTTGTGTTAACATGTACTTTCTGAAGAATATGAAGTCTGAAATTCAAATGCCTGTTATTTTTTATTTAACATTTGTTAACCAGGAAAGTCTTACTTGGAAAAAAAGCCAATTTTTAGTAGAACAGGGAGAAACACTCCAGACACATGTTTTTTATAAGATGGGAGAATATGCAGACTCCACAACAAAGGCACCTCAGCCAAGAATCAAACCAGAGAACCTGTAGCTGTCAGACAACAATGCTACCAATGCACTACAGCAGTACTGACTTTTAAAGGAAAAACAAACACACAGAAACCACAGATTTTATGAAGAACAGAACAAATATGAGGCAAACATCTGCAAATTTTTTTGCAAATGGTGGTGGGTAGGGAATTCAGGCCCTTCCCACCTGCAACCAAGGTACAGGGTTCAAGCCTGAGTATTCTCTACCCACCACCATGTGTTCTCTCTAGCCACCAGTATATAGCAACTGGGGCATTACACACACATGGACACTAGTACACTAGTAGGTGATCCAGTAGTCTTCCGTTTCATGGCAGCTAATTCCCCTTGCAAACAAGTTCCTCTGTAGTCCTCTTCTGCTGGTTACTTCCATTCCTCAGCCCACGCACTCTAATGGCTGGTTTCTGGCTTGGGATCTGCGAGAATAGGCTGGAGGCTCCACCCTGCCAATGATGCAATCCAGTCTTTTTCTCGTCTGGGCAGTCATCACCACACAGACGTCTGGGCTGGCAGGGCAGAGATGCCATTCTCCTCTATCCAGACTGCCTAATAGCAGTCTGGAGTTCTGTGAGTACCCAGGAACTCCATGAGTTCTGGGACTCGTGATTTGTTTTTTTTTAATGTTCTTGTACAGGTGGGGGGATTTTCTTCTTTCTTTAGGTAGGGGGCAGTCCTATAGCATGATCTGCCCATGCAAAAGGGGTTGTAAAACTGTAGATATTTTGACAGAAATGTCATACCACACACACACACACACACACACACACACACACACACACACACACACACACACACACATGAGTGAAACTATCATCCTGTATGTTGGAAAATTTTAAGGAAATAAGTTAAATTCATTTTATAAATCATTTGGCCATGCTTGCAGGGTATGCCACAGTGTGCAAACAAGCCTTATAGAAAAAATAAAAATAAATTGGGAAAAGAAAATTAATTAGTATGTGACAGAAATGTATTACAGGACTGTGAGTGGAGTCACTACAATGGTGCATTGGTACTGTTGCTAACATGGTTAGGCTTTGAAGCATTTAGTTTCCAGGCTGTGAGCATGGATACCTATGCAAATGAGGTGGAAGTACTGAATAGCAGAAAGGAGTAATCATGTCCGCATATCCCCCTCATGTAGGCTTAGAACCATGATGCTCTTTACATAGGATGAAGCTGACACAAGGAGGGGATGTCTACTGACTTCTAAGCTCATTTAAGGTTAGGTGCACGTGTTTGCATGGTGTGCCACCTGGCTGTGTGTCCCTATGGGGGGATGGGACCAGTAACTTCTACATTTTGTTTATCTTCCGTGCGCATTTGTGAGCTGAGCTGCTGCCCTGAGCATCTTTAAAAAATATATTTGATTAAGTTAGACCCTTGTTTAAGCTAAAATACGACCCTTAAATTAAATTAATTATATTGTAGGCAGGCGGAAGGACTCATAGTTACCCAGTCACACATTCTGCACCTACAGCAGAGCTCTATAAGGTATGCATACACCCTACATTCTGATTTTCCCCAATAATATCCACCATTGGAGTGCAGACTTGGGAATTTTAACTGAGAAAATGCTAGTGGCTGCTGCAGGTTTGCTGCACCTGTATGTGCTAGATGCTGAAGTCATTGATGTTCCTGCTGCTGACAGTAGGTTTAGACAGAGAATGAAAAGAGTGTTCAGGCACAGGGTAATCTTCCAGGTGCTACATGAACTGGAGATTGTAGAGCACTACAGGGTGGACAGGGTCATCCTACTAGAACTCACTGAGCTCTGCCACCCTCAACTCAGACCTAGAGCCAACAGAAGGGAACCCACCCAGTGGAAACAAAGGTATGTTTAGTCCTTAGGATACTAGTTGCAAGTACCTTCCAAAGACCAACTGGGGACATGATGGGTCCCATGGGCATCAGCATCCAGGGTACTCCACCAGTTCCTGGATGTCATGCTACCACATGCCAGTGAGCACATTTCTTTTCCCCTCACCGCTGAGGTGAGAGCCAGCAATATGCAGCATTTCTTTCATGTAGCATGCTACCCTGAAGTACCGGGTGCCATATATTGCATTCATGTACACATTAAGGTATCACCCAGTGAAAAGGGTAGAATCTATGTCAACTGCAAGGGGTACCACTCCATCAGCTGCCAGGTTGTTTGCAATGCCCAGGGGATTATCATGAATGTGTATGCTGGCAGCCCTGGCAGTTATCATGACTCCCATATCTGTTATGCATCACAGCTGTACCAGATGTTTGCTAGGGGGGATATCCCACATGGCCATTTACTGGGAGATGCTGGCTACATCCTGGAACAGTGAATGATGACACCTATCAGAAATGCACATGCACCTACCGAAGAATGCCATAATGAGGCACGCACACAAACTAGGATCATCATAGAGCATGAGTTTGGGCTTCTGAAGTCATGACTCCAGTGCCTAGATATATTTCATGAAGCCATGCAGTACACTCCAGCCACATGTGCACATAGGTTCACAGTAGGTGTTATGCTATACAACATGATCTTGTGGAAACAGCTGCAGCAGGATCAGCAAAGGAAGGGATACACAGCCCCCCACCACTACCTAGGTCACCACAGCCACAGTCACAGGAGGGCTTGAAGGTGGAAACCCCTGATGAAGTTCTCGTAGACATGCCCAGTACGTCCTGGCTTTGGCTAAGAGACAATGCATAGCACATTCATTGACAACCTAAGACCCTAGGGACTGACACCTTATTCCTACTCACATACATATAGTAAACTTAATGCCAGGCAACCCACACAACCTGTACCTCTCTATGTATTGGCTGTGTACTGCTTGCATCAGACAGAGTCAGCCCTGAACTACAGTTCTGTTAACTGCTGCATTCACTAGATAAGTCACTAACCTACCCACTACTTGTAAAGATTATTATAATATGCTATTGTATGTATGGATTCGCTCCATTTGTGCAAGTAAATATAGTGGGTTACTTGGACACAAGTAATATCTACATTGGTCTGCAGTTACCCATTCCACTAGTATGTTTTCCTTAATATTCACTAGGCCTTATGGTTGGAATATGAACTACATCAGTCAAGAGAGATGTTAAATAGTGGTGTCACATGATATTTGGAGTACTGTGTATCCTAGTAGAACATGTGGTGTTGCTCCTCCACACACAACACAGCAGTTTACCCATATAACTGCTTTAACAGTAGGTCATGAATGGTATATCAGCAGTCCAAGTAAACTCAGGGCAGTAGCATAGAAATCAAGCATGCGTGATATGTTTCAACACAGGAATAACAACATACACATGTATGCTGTTGATTGTGTGATATATGAGTACTCTCTGCCTGTCAACTTGTGTGGCTCAGTGGACTATGGAAGTTAGCATGGGTGATGCTGTGGATGATTAATATCGGGAAGTATCTACATCTTTTGCATGTGAGGTATTATTATGTTGGTGTTGTCACAGACTGTCACTCTGTGCGTGGTGTAACATTATGTACCTCTGTCACATATTAACTACATCAGACAGCTGGAGAATGCCATGGACATTTTGAGTGAAGTATAGTACTACAGAAACAGGGACAGAAGTCAGTGTCTATAACACAAAAATCCCAGACTGGAGTGCTGGTAGGTGTTCCCTGGAGTCACTTTACAAGTACTGACAGTCCCACTGGGCATGACCTTACACTTAGCTAAACTGAACGCAATCCTGTTGCTCCTTGACCAGCATAACCTGTTATGTATAGATATGTCTATACATACATACATACATATATGTATACATATCTGTCTGTCACTATCTATCTCTCACATATATAGTATATGTATCTCTATGATTTTTAAATTGATATATACCTATACATACATACATACATACATATATATATATATATATATATATATATATATATATATATATATATATCTGTATGTATATATATATATATATATATATATATATATATACATCTCAGTCTCTCCCGATATATCTACATAACACATATCATACACGCACAGCTTATATTTATATATACATCCCTTTTATATACAGAAGTGTGTGGATGTCTGTATTGTCCTACATATCCTAATACAGGTGAGTAAAGCTGCTCTACTGCACATCTATAATGTTGCTCAAAGGATCCAAAGTAAGGGCTCACTTACCTACAGACCCCCATGCCTGCTGGGTGTCACAACATAGACAGCAAAAGTTGAGCAGGAGGTGTAATGTATAATGTTGTCTATGCACTCATGGACAGGTCACATTGTCTCTCTTCACAGGCTTGCCCATCCAAGTGCAAAAAGCCACATATGGCTATACTGGTAACTGTCGACACATAGCTAGGATAATAACAGTTATCTCACTGCTAGGATACTAGATGCAGATAACAGTGCAAAGCAATAGCACTCTGCAGGCCACAGATGCTTTTCAACAGAAGCCTAGTTTGTGTAATCCTCAACTAGTTTGCCTGCAATCACATGTAACGCAGGCAGCAGTTGTGGCACGTGTGATAAGTACTGTGATCTATAGTGTGCAAAACAAGATAAGTAGGGGTTCTATTCTCACTGCAGGCCACTTGGTGTGTGTGTGTGTGTGTGTGTGTGTGTGTGTGTGTGTGTGTGTGGGTGTGGGTGTGGGTGTGTGTATCCCCCTGCCAAGAAAATAAGAAACCCACATTGGCTATCAAACTGTACAGGTTATACACTTTTTGGCCCTCTAATTTGTTGCTGGCTTCCAAACTGCCCTATTCTACAAGGCCTGATGATATCATCTACCTTAGTACTACCAGTTGCCATTGCAGTGTCCGACTGAAGTCGTGGTGCATGCGAAATAAGTAGGGATTCTAATCTCACTGCAGGCCACTTGTTGCATGTGTGTATGTCCATATGGCATACTTGCAAAGAGGTAGGGTTTTGCAGAAATTTAGTTGTAGCAGGTGATGTGGCTATCCAAATGCCTGACCACAACTTGGCCTGCTGATGTGATGAAGCATAATATGTCCTAAATCGACAGTCCCATCAGACATGAGGTGTGTTGTGTGCACCACGTACTGTGATCTGTGGTATGTACCATTACATAGGTAAGTGTTCAAATCTACATACAGCCAACTTGCATTATGTGTGTGCCATACCATGTCCTGTAAGCAGTAATTGGAAGTGGTACTGTTCTCAGTGTAGCCATGTTTGTGTGTAAGGCTGTTAGAACAATTTACATCAGCTTATGGAAAAATAGGATGTTTGAACTTCACTAGCATAATGACCATAGAGCCATCACAATCATAGACAACTGTATACCCTTATTTACATGATCAGCCCATATTACCACAGTCCAAGAGGGACACAGGCAGAAGCCCTGTGGTGAAAAGATTGTTGCCCTGCCAGTCAAACAGATGGCATGTGTTGAGGTGCACTTAGGTGCTCTGCTTGCCATTAGCCAAGGTTCTGTTTCAAAGATGGATTAAATTATCTAGACAAATCTCTCCCATCAGCATGTATTATTAACATTACATATTAGGTTAATATCCTTACAGTGATTAATCCATGTACTATCCCACCTACAGATATGCAGCATGTACAATCAAGCACAGTCACACATTACCCTGTATGTAAGGCAGAGATCACCTATGAGTAGTCTATATGCCACAAGCTACAATGACACTCATTTCAAATGATCCTCATTGAACACATGCTAAAGACATAAAGTTCCCCTGTGAGGGACCATACTGCTATGTGCCAGTGCCAGTACTGCTTGGAAAGGTCCTTTACCAAATGACTATTGCACTCAGATGTTGGCATGCTGAGGAAAGAGGACATGGTGGTTATGTGTATGTTAATTATGGGTGATTGTGTCCTAACCTATGACACATGATTCCCATCATACCACTGGAGAGACATTGTGATCTCAGGCACATTAGGTGTACACCTGTGTGGCCAGGTCTGTGTGCCCAGTTCTTTCACCCCTGAGTATGTACATCACATGTTGTGACTGATGTCCTACTTAACATGTACAATAGGTGTTAGTGATGGAAATTATACTACATATATATTTGCATGCAGTTTATGGCCATTAATATGTCAACAGGCATTTGTTCATCACTACCCTCTTTTAGGATATTGACATAACACACAGACTCTATGAGTGCTCATACTTTGCAGGCATCAACAAACATTGTTAGCCACAGACAGTCAGTATTTGCTTGTATCATGGCTAAATGGATTTCAAGCAGTAGAGGACACAGGACTCAGCCTGTTGAACACTGCTACTTGCAGATCAATTATTGGAGGTGGACATCCCTATGTTGAGTATGTGTGCCATCAATGGTCCACTAAGTGACACCTACAATGATAGTACTATTGATGTCTAAGTGAGTGCTTTGTAAATGATGCCTGAGTGGGGGGATATAGTCAGACATCTTGGCTCAGCCCAAGGGGTTGTATGCCCTGAATTCCCCTTACTCAGGTCCTTGGTGACTGCCTCAGAAATGGCCACCACATTTAACAGTCATGATCCCCTGTCAGACATCCAAACTGTGTACAGTCAACTGTGTTTAGCTCACATATATGTGTGCTGATCAGCTCCATGATGATTGCCCCTATAGCCATACAGATATGGATAATCAGGCAAAGATGTCTATAGTTCTGGTGGTCAGTGCATGCACCACCTCTGTGAATGGGTGTAACAGTTGCTGTTTTCCTGTCAGCTGGGGTCAACTAGTGGTTTCAGTATGATTGCAAGGTGTTCCCAATGGTGTTAGTACTCCATGACATGACCCATGTAGGATGCAGCCTGGAATATTAGCATGTCCAGTAGATGCTGTGTATCCTCCATAGAGAGGCAATTTACGACCTGCTCTAAAGATATGGAAGTTATGGGACACGTTATAGGAATGTCATGTGTCACATGTAGTAGGGACAGAAGAGTGAGGTTGATGCAGAACATGTGGGACTACAGGTTAGCTATGGGTACAGACCCATTCTATGTGGCATCATTAAGTATGAGTTCATTGACAATCTGGGCCTGCTGTTTGATGTTACACATGTATCTACACCATGTGTTCTGGATTTGCTTTGTGTGGGTGGCTAATTTTCACACTTATTTTGTCTACAAATGATTGCAACAACACTATGTGGTTGTTGTAGCTGAGGAGGTTGTGTCAACATTTTAGGGGGGGCACCCTCATCCCAGCTGTCACACAGCAATTTCCATCTCTTACTGGCAGTTGTTCACCAGGCAGGCCTGTTGTGCCATGAGGAGCCTGTGTTCCTCCTGTCAAGTACAGCCGAGTTCATGCAGTTGGAATGCTGCTGCCATAATGCATGGATGTACAGCCTTGCATGCTTGCCATGTCATCAGAGGGGTGAGGTGCAGTCAAGCTATGTAAACCATCCCACAGGAGGTAATAAATGGCTTTGTTGAAATATAGGTCTGTACTGTCTGCAAGTGGGGCTTAGTGCTGGTAGTTCTAATGACATTGATCTGTGATCAGATCCCACAAAAGAGGACCTTTCATTTGGGGCTGCAGTGGTCACCCATATTGGTAAACACATGATGCAATACATTGGTTTCCCTTAGAAAGATGTCACGGCACTGCTCCAGGACATTGTATTTAAGGATGTAGACTAACCTTTGGCCAAGTGAGTTGTAGCGTGACTAAGCAACACAGCTGGTGGTCATTTAATCCCACCCCACAACATTGTGTAATGATATACCTTGATAGACACATACATATACACACACTGGGTGTCTGGACACATGAAGCTGCTCCTGCAGCCAACTATTGCTTGATTATGTACCCATCCAGTACTGAATGGCACCTGCATTGTCTCCCGGAAATCATAGTGTTTCACAAAATCTGGATGCATATCTATCCTTAATGAGTATGTATACACCACTTGCATTACCTTAAACACTGTCATTTTGAGGTGTGAGGATGTGGATGGACATGTAGTCTGGTATGGCTGTGGTGCTGTCCACAGCCTTATACCAGATGTTCTTGACTGTGCACATGTCAACATAAAGCAGGCTGGGGACACATTCCACTGAGTGGGGTTCAGTGTAGTCATACCCACATTGTAACAGCATAACCATGATGTTGCATAAAGACGATGTTCTCATTGCCAGCTTTTCCCTGAACAGTGCATCTAAGATGCATTGTGGGCATGTCAGTAGCCATGGCCGTTATTCCAAATCTCAGGGATGAGCAATGAACACCATCACTAGTGAAGCATTGATGTCTGTTGAGCAAGGCATCCCAGGCAGACATGTAGTAGATCCCCTGCAATGACACCACAAGCTAAGGCAATTATTGGCTTCCATCAACTTTCATATGTATGAAGCCATCATCCCACATGAGTGTCAACAGCAGCCAAAAGGTATGTGTAAACCCACAAAAGACACAGACTGGCTAAGCACAGTCATGTGTCTGCATACAGGCTGGTGACGTATGTCCCTAGTCATACACACCTGCATGAACTATGATGTCAACATTATTTTAATTGATATCCCTTTATTTGTGGCAATGTGTGATAAGGCCTATTATGGCAACCCACAGACAGCTATCTGTGATCTGTCCCATATGTAGCCACTTGACACAGACATCAATGTGTCTCACAATGTAATCACCTGTGACTAAGAGTTGCGAATTTGTGTTTTGCCTCTGGTGTTTGACTGGTGAGAGAGTGGTGCATGAAGTATTATGTATACTGTGCACTCCAAAGGCAGGATGTTCTTAGCTGTCTGGCAAATTCTCTAGAAGGAGCTGCACACATTCAGGTGTGTGTGATGTGGGTGTAGGTGGTGCAGGACGTGAGATGTGCATGTTGGCATAATGCTCATTGCCATATGTAATGACTGCTGTTGAAGACACCTTGGCAGCAAGGTTTGAAATGCAGGCACATCTGTCACACGTGTCTGCATGTCATAGGAGTAGAAGGGTGGATACATTCCCATCACCTCAGCAGCAGGCCCTGCAAATGTAGCGTCATGCTGCCACACCCTTGGGGTTGACAGCCTGATATACAGTGTTTGTAGGCATACCTAGCAGTGAAGATGTGGATGCCTGTGCATGCATATAGGACCTGTTCAACTTTGCTGACATTACGGTGGTGTCACAGGCATATGATGCCTGTCAAGCCACTAGACAGCACACTGGTTGTTGTGTGACATGATATGGGAAAACAGACATGTGTTTTGGGTACATACCTGTATAGTATGACATGCCTAGGACATGTGGCAGATGGACACACATTGGCCAAAGGTGGCCAGTCTGCTGCAGTAGGCCTCACAGCCATGTCCTGCAGATATGCACCAGTAATCTGTTGAAGTGCTGTGAAAGTGTCACCTACAATGGCTGGACATCTATGTCAATGCACATTGTACATTATATTGTGGCACTACAGCAGTGCTACTAATCTCCCTCTTGTCAGTTCCCTAGTGACATATCACCAACCCTGAAACAGACGGCATAACACATGCAAAAGCCAACTGAATGCACAGGTTTCTAATCAAGGCATCTACTTGGAAAAGGGTATGTGAAGTCTACAGAACCTTCCATGATGTGGAACAGCTATATGGATGAACAAACAGGCTCTGTCATGCTTGACATCATGGGCTTCATAGTACAGTTTTGCGTGTGATAACAGAAAATGTATCGCAGCATGGTAT
The DNA here is from genome assembly GCF_019279795.1 of Protopterus annectens. Taxonomy (NCBI): domain Eukaryota; kingdom Metazoa; phylum Chordata; order Ceratodontiformes; family Protopteridae; genus Protopterus; species Protopterus annectens. Next base: position 333,151,142 of record NC_056734.1, read on the forward strand.
TCCATGTGAGAGTGGTGTCTGTGAGATCAACAGTAGTAGTTGCCAGGCACCAGCAATTCTGTGGACTCCCCTGCTTTGCACAGTCTTCATAAGGTAATTGTGTCCTTCCAGCACACTGCTTGGGTAGTGCCCAACTGCAGAATACCTGTGTAAAACCCCCACCTTACCTTCAAAGGGTATAGATATTCCACTTCCCTAATGTGTTTGTCTTTGCTCTGTACATACACCTTGGATGACTCTCTTCTTAGAACATGCTGGAAGCAACTGCAATACTTAGTTGCACAAAAGACAATTAGCATGTAGTGCCAAGCAGTGCCCCCAGATCTCTGAGTCATGTGACATGAAATGCCATGAAAGGAGTTAACACTGATACAAGCAGTAAAACTCTCATACACCTACTGACACTGGACCACACACTGTTTGTTATGCTCAAGGCCACACCATGCCTACTGACTCTAACTGGTGGACCCCATTGAGTGTTACACTATGCAATGGATGACAGGAATAGTAATAACTCTACCTACCATGCCCTGACAAGGTGTTTGACAATATTAGGCCAACAGACCTTGCTGGAATATATGTAGGCTATCTACAGTGTTATGTCAGCTGGTGGATAGGCACGTGTCTGACAGTCATAATCTGGAAAGATACCATTGGGAGACCTATGCTGCAATGATGTCAGTCACCCATGGATTTCCCCAGACATCACTGATGGCATACCCCTTCTATCTATTCCTTCTCTGCAGTCACATCCACTGTCAGTACCCACTGACTGGCTACATTAGCAGGTGATTACATATCAGGAGGTGTCACTGAATATCACACAGAAGCAAAAGTTATCCAGGATGGCCTGTGATACACATTCAGTTGTTGTCTGAGCCAGGAACAAATACTAAATGCCAACAAATCCACAATACTATACTTTGGAAAGTTATCTACCCCTAGGAAATATAGTAGTGACTGCACACTACACACAGTTTGGACATTGCTCACTGATGTATGGACACAGAGAGAAATGTAGCCTTTGAATTTCAGTGATCAGTGAGATGTGTGGATGCATTCAGTGCTGTAGGACCTAAGCAGACAGGTCTGTGATGTAACTACCAGACTGTCATTACCATACTTAATGTGGCACTCATCACACCTATCATTGTGTACAAGGGAACCCTTGCTATAGCACTACACAGGCATATATTACAACTGTAGCAGCCGCACAGTTTACATGGTACAGTAATACACATTGCAGATAACATGTCCTATGGAGTCCATGTCAAGACTGTTCATGTGTAGTTGCTCTCATAAATGATTTCTAGAGGATGTGTATGATTGCCATACAGGAAGGTGTCAGATCCCACTGTGTACCACCCACTCATCCATGGTAGGACTAATACATATCTTAACTGTCCTACACACCTACACTGCCACTGTGGTATACATAGGACATACTGGAGAGACAGGTATGTAACACACAAACTGTACATCTTATATGTAACAGGACCCCCATGCATGTGAAGCACACATCTGCTGTGACACACATTATGTTCAGGTTACACCATGGGATAAATAATAAGACAACCATAGCTGTTGTTGGAAAAATGTCTGCACTGGACACAGGAAATGTGTAGATGGGTCAGCCCTAGGACCACAGCTTGTAGACGTGTTAGCTCCCACAACCCTCATGGCACTTATCAAGGGTATCATACCTTTTCACTGATTAGGTATGCATGAGTACTCTGAATGATGCCACTGACTTTCTTAGCCTGTTATAGATATATGGACTTATGGAGCCATGAACCTATAATGCTGTACCTTGCTGATGACATATTTCTTCTGTACTGACGTTCTATAATGTGCTGTGATGTCTATGGCTTTATAGCTGCTGTGTAACCATAGGTGTCCTCAGCAGAATCCTGAAACAGAAGCAGAAACTGGTCCATAATGCCCCTTTCATTGTGTAAGTATACAGTCATTACAACATCATACAACATAAGGTACAAAAAATTATGTGACTTATTCATTACAAATGTCAGCATACAGTATCTGTCAGTAACAGCTACAAGCAGCATGAGAAAACAATGCATTACACAAGTACATGTTAATTTATATAGTCACCCTGTGCATCAGACAGATAGCGTCATTTCCCCGTGTCAATGATAAGGATGACAGTGATGTGGCACATGCATCATCACTTGCACAAGGTGTTTTGTGGGGGTGGCCTAAGCTGAACCAAAAGGTTGACAGCACGTGTGTGAGTCAGGAAGGGAAGTGGGAAAGATGGACCATGGAATTGTGCCATGTGTGTCTGTAGGTGACCTGCATTTGACAGCGGGGTGTGAGTGTGTGCATGTAGACTTTCAAGCTTAGTGCTAGCCCTACATGTGTGTATATTGGACAGCTTTGAACTGTGCATGGTAGAGTTGACAGTTCACTGTCTCCAGCCCTGAACATGGGAACTGGATCTGCCAGGAGCTGAACTGGTACCTCCATACCCAAGTTCAGAATCAGTGCTAGTACCTGACAGTGACAGCTGTCTGCTGGGACCATGTCCTCCATGGGAACACCCAGGACCATGACCTGCCACTTTCTGGTGTGGACAGCACACTCTGCTCTGTAGTGCTGGATGTATTGCCACTACAGGAGCGTGATTAAGCACATCCATGTGGACTCTCAACAGATGGAGCTGCTGACCTACGTCCATGAGGCCATGCTCAACTCCAACCACATATTCCAGCACAGACAATGTGCAGTCAAAGACAGACACTGTCTCAGCCCACCTTCTGTCCACTGCATCAGTGAACCGATCCAGGGTGTCACCAATGTGGTATAGGCAGTCACGTATGTCAGACTGTTCTGCATCCATAACCCTGAGCATACATCTGGAGATCCTTTCAGAACATGCCTGTGCCTCCATGATGGCTCAAAACATACACTAAATGAACTGTCATGTGATACCTGCAACAAGTCCTGAAAGGACAACAGGCCTCCTTCGAAAATCTCTAACAATCTGCCTGTGTGGAAGCTTGCCAGCTCTCTGGCTATGGCCCATGTTTACACTCACTGGAACCATAGTTCCCACACTTTCCTGTTCAATGTCCCCACCCTCTGACTGTCCAATATCAGTGGCCTCTGAGGACTGGGTATGTGTAGGCATACTGACTGTGTGCAGTGGCAATGAGGGCAGAGGACTGATGTCAACCTCTGGGACAGATTCAGCTCCTGAAACCCCCGCCTGTGCCTCACTGTGGCCACTATCATCATCAGAGTCTGAAGAGACACTGACATCAGGTTGTGTAGGAGACAGAGACTAACCCCCCCTGGTCACCTGTGATAAGAGAGGAAATGGCAGTACATTAATACCTACACTATTCTGTTCTGCAGTATTATGCTGCAATAAATGTACAGCTTTATACACTGTTGGCACTATTACAGACCTGTTGAAACCCCAACCTCATATAGAGGGACAAGAGGGCATTACTATTCCCGCAAACAGATGTAGTTACTTGTAAATAAAAGCTCTTTACAAAACAATCTCATCAGCAAAAATGAGGTACACTGTTGACGTTTGTCAGTGTGGTGACACCTAAAAGGCATACGTATGTCTGTAATATGTGTACAGTCATAAAATATCTGTGCAGTTGGCAGTCATGGTGACAGTACAGCACTCCAGGCAGCAGGCCTGGAATGACACTTTAGGAATTACATTGCTGTAAACCTACATCTGTAACAAAACAGTGTCATGCTTACCAGGAGCAGGACTACAGCCTTGTCTGATACTTGATGGACCTGTGCAAAGTAGAAGGAAAGGTAATGTCAGTACCACTGCATGTTGTACCACAACAAGGTAATACATCCATATATCTCACATTTACTGTAGCTACTATGTTAATTATTGTATCAGTCAACATCTGACCACAAGAGTCAAACTGCAGTTAAACCTTTCACCGCCCATAGAATACAGACCTGACACCCACGTAAGAGTATATACACCCTGGCACACTGAATGCTACAGTATTGCAATGGTGATCAAACTAAGCTTACTTGCATAGTCCTCTGCCATAGAAAATGTGGCACTCACTTCTACAATGTATGGTGTGATGGGTGCCTGGTAGCTGTCTTGTGTGCCTAGGTTCACCAGGAATTCCTCAGTGGCTGAGACTGGTTGTTCTGTTGCAGGCCCTCTGCCAGTGACACCACGGACCCTGACAAAATCTGCTGCTCTTTTGCACCCAACATTAATTTTGTCTGTTGAGCAGTGTCAAACCTGCTCATATGTCCTGCTCTAATGACCTGTAGCATTCATGTCACAGACAAGGTCAGTCCACCATGCTGCCTGCTGTTCCCTGTTTTGGCTTGCCCTGGACTGCAGAAGTCCATGGTGTTGCTGGAGGCCTTCAAGTATAATCTCATTCTCTGCATCCATGAAAGGTGAATTGCTTTTTTGGTACATGTGTCCTAAATGGCAACAGAATGGGAACCCATTATAAGATCACATACGTGGAAGTACACTATGTAGAGATACAGCAAGAAAAGAATGGCTGGCAGTATCCACTGCTTGATCACATATGTCACATTCAACAGTTTTGAAACATACTAAGTGCATGGATACAACTAAGACACTAGGGATAGTCAGCTGTTCCCATGTCTGCCATGACAGATACTGCTGTATGATCATACACCCAGCACTGGAGTCTATTGTAGAGTGTCTCCTAGGGGCAACTCTCTGATAATATGTCAAAACAACAGTGCCAAACAAATAGCAGTGTGCTATTACAACCACGATAAAGGAACAGTCCAAAGAGACCAGTGTGCCATATTGACAAAAAGCATTCCACACTTGATGTATCGTACATCCTCTGTAGGTGTAACACATCTGGCTATCAATGACATACCATTATCACAGTTGTAAGAAAGGCTTAATGCTGTAATCTATAGTCCCTCTAAGTATATTCACACATCTGCATCAGTCCGTCTAAGTATATTCACACATCTGCATCCTGTTGTAACCAAAAAGGATACATACCTGTTGGAGTGCAAAACTCCTGTGTTGATATGTGGTGATATTTAAGTTTTTGCAAATGCATGTTCTGTGTGTAGAAAGTCTCATACAGAATGGTGCCCCGTAGCTAGCATGTTTGCATTTTAACATGCTTCTCATTAGCAGGTGATTGCCTCTTAATCAGTCTGTGGTTCTGAAATGCCAATTGCAGCCAGCACAGATAGTCTTCACTATCATCAGCCAATGACATGCAACCACTGTACAAGATATAAGGCCTCCATGTAGATTACAAGCCCTTTATGATATGTTGTGCTGGACCTTACTGTGGCAAGAAGACTACATCATCACAGAGGGTAGGTCTGTAGCAGCTACTGTTACGTAGAGATGTATGTGCTACAGTCTGCAGCTGCTGCTCCAGGTAATAGGTCTAGGCAGAGAGAGTGAACACTTTGGAGGAGAAGCAGCTGTAGCAGTTACTATGGTAGTTGTGTCAGCCTTGTAGCAGAGGCAGAGCAGGAGTGAAGGTAGTCATTCAAATGAAATTAATGCATGCGCTTAAGGTAAGTATGCTAGGCAATGGTATCATTAACAGAGTACTAGGCTACATGTTTATTGTGTCCTTCACCATTACAGGGGATAAATATCACATTATCTCCACCATTTGGGCAACTGTCAGGCCACATGTTACAGTCTGGTACTCATCTGAAACGTGTATGCTGGCAGTCATTCTTACAAGCAGGGCTTCATATGTGTATGTTAGTTGTGCAGCTGTACTCATCTGCACTGTGAGTTTGAAAGGATTGTGTACTGCATCCTGATATTAGTGGGCTTCATTTGCATAACCTGAGTTAAAATCCATGCACTTATAGTTTTGCTATATGGATACGTGAAGTGTGTTCTTATCTGCAGGCCTGTGACTTGCAGACATTTCACTGTAATGCATTGTGTGGATAAACAGGGCTTGACTCAGTCATTAATTGCTGGCTACACAATAATGTTATTTAAATACTACACACTACTGGATTTGAACCCAATACTGCATGTGGCAAAATGCACTGCTTGTAAGGCATTTAACAGGCTGAGCTACTTAGGCATTGTTACAGCAAGTGTATTTTCAAGATGTAAGTACACACATACAGGCTGTTACATCGTTTTTTTTTACAGCCGTCATTATGTGCATGACTTTATATGGATGTATTTCTGCACCAGCGTCCCTGTTGTACATGTTTTTTTTGCCATTAATGCCTTAGCAGGTGTACTTATAAATGTTTCTGATAAAAGGGTATATTTACCTGCTATTAGATAACTCACTTTCATCCATTCTTGTGTGTTTGGCTTTCTAGTGATGTACTCTTGTATCAGACTCCAAGGTGCACCCCCAATTTTTCTGTTTATCTTTAAGCAAGTTTGCTCGACGTGGGGAGATGCACAGCTTCACTGAAACATGCTTAATGACTATAACTTGCAATTACTATGTTTTGCTTAAACTATCTGCTTTAATTAGCAGCTTTGTGGCATGGCAGGTTAATGTAGTGATCTGCAGATGCAATGGTCTTGGGTTCAAAATAGGGGACAGGTGTTTATTTTGTACATGTTTATTATTTAGAACACATATATCAATATAGCTCCATTTAGCCAAGCTTAGAGAAGCTGTATGTCATGCTAAAAATATATAAAGAAAAGAAAAATGGGGAGATAAGAAATGCTGAAATGGGGTGCAAGCAGGGGAAAAACATAGTGCAAGGCAGGCAGGTATGTGCAGGAAGGGTGTAGGAAAGAACCATAGATATCTATTTCTTGCACAGCTACACCTATGTACTTTGACCGATTTTGCAGATCTTTGGAATATAACTGCCTGAGAGAGTGGTGATGACAATATAACTGTGTTGTTAAGCCACTTGGACCAAATTATGTGTGTTCAGTGGACTCATGTGTGAAATGGAGATCTATGTATGGGATGATATTTTTTTTGAGACCGGTACCTATTTCGTTTTAAGGTGAGAGTGGAATGTTGGGGAAGGAACATAGGTATATTGTGTAGGTGAGGAGGCATTTGCAGACAGACAAGACAGACAAGCCAGCAGACAGGAGTGGTGTGTGACACAAGAGGGGGTGAACACCTTGGATGGGGATGGTGATAGTGTTGTGGAATCTCAGTCCGATGTGCCTCCACAAGGTAGCAGCATGTCTCACATCCCCACCCATAGGACTGTCAGAACTGTTCTGTCACTGTCCCAAGGCTGGCAGTGGAAGAGGCTGGGCTTCAGGGTGATCTTGCCTCTCCAGTGTGGCCAGCATTCTCTCCATCTGATGCAGGCATCGTCCAAACCTACGCATGATGATCCCATGCATGAGTGACAATTCCCCATCCACTTCCACTCCCAGTGGGGGGGGGCAGGCCATGTCTCGTGGGTTGGTACTACCCAACACTGCAGGTAGTGCAGGGGTAGCAGAGGGGCACCACCAGGCCTGGTTCTAGACATGCTGGGACCTGTTGCCATGGCCATAGGAGGCAAGGTAGACAGATCATGAGCAACCAGCCGATCTTGATGTACTGTAGTAAAGCAGTTAGAATAAGTTAAGGTTAGTAATACCCAAACCAATGTTAGTATTTACAGAATGCAACATAATATTTATTAATACAAATACATATTAAGGTATATTATGTCTCACACAACATTATGCAACATAACAGTCAGCATGTTAACAGCAAGCCAGTATGAATGAAACCATAACACCAACAAAACAGTTTACCTAAATATGTTATTATTGAATCATAATAATAAACAATAATTAAATTTTAACAAAATATATTAATATGAAATCATAATAATGAATAACAATAATTCATTAAAGTTTAACAAAGCAGAGTTAGTTTAACAAAATACAGTAATATTACATTATAATAATAAAGAGCAATAATAAAGAAGATAAGGGATGGGGAGAGAGAGAGAGAAAAACATACCATTAGTGACTTTGCAGATGATATCCTGAAAACACTGGTAATACATAATTCTACAGGTGTGCAGTGTCAGTTGTAAGTACAGTGACTACAATTCTTCTATAGCTGATACAGCACGTACATACCTCTTAAGCTGTTAGCATGGGACAGTATGGGCCAAGCACTAACAAATGCAGGTACACAACTACACAGAACAGTTTCACATAATGTAGACTTATATAACTACCAAGGTGTTTTGTAAATGGAATTGGTAATGCATTGTATTCCAGATAATCGCTTATCTGGTAATTATGTGACAGTTTAGGCAGTTCTAATTGCATTACAAAAATCTGTGACACTTGAGAAGCATGTTTGTGCATAGTAAGTAAACTAGACAGCTGACATGCCTTAGTTGGCAGTTATGGGAGTAGAATCCAAAAGTTGTGACTGCAGGAGACATCTGCAAATAATGTAACAATTGACTGCAGCAACTTAGAACAGACATGTAATGACTACAGCCCTATTGCAAATATTAAGACAGATTTATTTAGTGGTGCAGCGGTAGCATTGTTGCCTCACAGCAAGAGGTTCTCCCATTCGATTCATGGCTGGAGTGCAGGGAGTGCCTTCTGTGTGGAGTCTGCATGTCCTCCCCGCAGTTGGGTGGGCATTCGAAAGACATGCATAAATGGTCGTACCTTCATTGAAGGTTGAACGTCGAACTGGCACCTCGGTGTTTGTCAAAATCTACTGCCAATCATTAGCGGACCAGAGTTCCGCTGTGGTGACCCCTAACCGGGAAAAGCTGAAAGACAACAACAACAATGATGCTGCTTAACACTTTATTTGTATTGCTGATAATTCTCTGTGAAATCTACACACACTATCTGCTCGTAAAGTGGGCTACCTCACCAATATACTTTTTGTTCCTGGAGTGAAAGAAAATAAAAGCATTATATGACTGAAATTGGCCTGGAGACAGCCTTGAACCATACAATGAGCCAATCAATATTTTTTTCAGGCCATTAATTTTGCATTCTACAGCTACTATAGTTGTACACTTGACAGCAGCAACCTTACCATAGACATGCAATGTATACAGGTCTAGTGCAATTATGTTAAGACACCACAATCCTGCTTTACACATTTTTGCTTACTGTTATTGGTATTGTTTATTGCTTATTGCCATATAGTTGTTATTGTTAATTTATTGTACTACAGCTATAATTGTCCATTTATTGCACTACAGTTTTAATTGCTTATTGAACCACAATTTTTATTGTTTATTCTTTATTGTAGTACATTGTTTATTGTTTATTGCTTATTGCACTACAGTGAGTATAATATATCCATACTTACCACACTCACAGTGCAACCTACATACATACATACAAATATTTCAAGCACAGGCATTTATGTCCTTCTAGCTTGTCAGTATACCAAAACACATGTTCACATAATAAGTGTCCAGGATATTCTTAAACATATCTAAACTAGTGCTTGTTTTAATGTAATCTGGTAGTCTTTTCCATGTATCAGTTACTCTGTCAGAGAACCAATTAGTACACTTCTCATTCCTATAAATTCCTCTACATAGGTTGTCTGATGATTCTCTACTACTTTTTGATAACCCCAAACATTCCCAGAGGTAGTTGTCTCTAAATGCCCTATATACTTGAATAAGATATCCTCTTAGATCTCTGTAAGAGACACTGTACATATTCAGATATTTTAGTCTTTCATTATAACTTAAATTTTCACATCCATGGATGCCCTTGGTATATTTCTGATGTACTCTTTCCGGTTTACTCATCCTTGTTTCCTTACAGGGTTTCCAAATTGTTATTCCATTCTCAAGTTTGGGTCTAATGTAACTAACAAACAAACACAAACTGGCCAGGTGCCTGGCATGGGACTGAATATTGTAAGTTGTCTCAGCTGCAGCTTCTGGAAAAGAAGCACACCATTATGTATACCAGTTTTGCACTCATTCAGCTTACATTATGATAAAACAGTTCATAAAATATTTACATATTTGTGGGGCACGCCCAGCCTAACCTCTTCGACCCAGGTGTCCAATGTGCCCTCTTTATCCACTTTAGGTCATCATAGTGATGATGACACTGCTCATCAGTGTGAGGGATACCGGTACCACTGGTTAGATTCTCTGGCCAACTAATCCCAGGCCTCAGCCTTACACTCTGAGCCCTGGAACCACCCTGCAGCAGCCTAGGTTCATAATTACTTATGAGCAGCCCAACAAAAACCCTGAAATCCTGCACATCCCATCTCTGTGCCCGAAAGCACACACTCTCTACAACACCACCTGGCATATCAGGAGATATGCAGACGCCAACAAATGGTGCAGAATTCCTGCCTATTGGACTTATACAGGCTGTTTTCCCACCATTGCACATCATTTAGCAACATTTAAAACAGCACCATGGTGCTTAGCATCGCGTAAACCAGCTATGCGAAGCTGAGCATCTTGAAAACTCACAACTGTGGTTGTACAGAAGCTTAGCAACACACAAACAATATTAGCCTCTCACTATGTTTAAGCAGTATTTAGCAGCACGCAGCTCTCCCAAATGTAAAAATATTGAATTTAAATTAAAAGACATTTTACATTGCAGTCAACAAATAATACGTGTACTGGGGGACTCTATCCCAGGACCTATGAAGCTTTAGACCATAATTCTACCCATTTAGTTACTTTAATAGCATATAAAGTAGTATATCTTCACATACACTACTAATGAATCATGGCGTGCCATGCAAATGGGCTTAAACGGGCTTAAACCTAAGCAGACATACATAATTACATCCAGTTTCTATATTTAGATGTCTGGCAGGTGTCAGCTGTCTATGTGTATGCTCAGCTTGGCATTGCTGCACTCCACACCATGTTGCACAAACAGACATTAAAAAAATAAATAAATAAATAAATAAATAAATAAATAAAAAAAAAAATGTATAAATTTAAAACACAAACTATTAATACACTGGATATTTCAACAGTAGCAAGAAACATTACAGAGAGCCTCACCATGTACTTAGATTCTCTACACTCTTCATGGATTCAATATCCCTGTTACTATGCACTCCCTTGGCAGCATGACATGATTAATATACATGGCCCACTGTCGAGGGGGAACCGTGGCCATGTTCACAGGTACATTCTATGTAGGTTCTACATGGAGCCTACATGGATTTTATTAAATCATAGGTAATATTTTGTAATAATTATTCACTCATTATTCTTTAATTAGTTGACAGAAGCTACTCTGAATAAAAAAGGCAGAAGCTATTGTCCTGTCTGCACTGTTGCTTGAATGTAGAGGCATAGCTTCCAGAACAGCAGTTGTAGACCACAACATAATGAACTCTATTTGTGTATTTATTGTTTCACTTACTTACTTTTTACATTTGAGACCAATGCTTAATATGTAGAATGGGAAGTTGTATCTAAGATTTAAGTCAATGATATGTGATCTTTCCTTTCATCAAGTATATCAGATTAAAGGTTGATAGCTGGCTGCTAAAACATAGACCAATATTTCTAATTCTCTGTAAAATCAGTAATAATAACAGAATTGTGCAATTCTATCTAGATACACAAAAGTTACATCAGGTCATAATTCCAGTCAGAAAGGGAATATTAAATTTACAGCATGTATTGAAAAGGCCATACAACTGTTGAGCAACATGAATGAAAGGACTCGATCAATTCCTAGAATGAAATACTTTTATGCAAATTCTTAAATCTATAGAGTTAAACTTCATTTAATAGTGGCAGAAGGGTGTAAGTTCCAATAATAACACTGTAATGTTTTAAATTAAATTATTCCAGAATATGCCCATTCATAAAACCCTGATACTCACATTTATATGAAATACCTGTCATTAAATTTTAAGGACGTCTCTGTTTTGGTTAATAATTTTCCTCTTTCCCTCCTAAAATTGGTCATTTTTGAGAAGTCTTAAGTTAACTGTGTCCCCAGTATAGATCATTTTCTCTAATTACATCTTGCTTTTTTTCTAATTCTGGAAGTAAAGCTATGCACTCTTGAGATTGTAAAGAACATGGATTTCTTCTCCATTCTAAAAATCCAATTTAGAATGACATAACACAAGCCACTACCCATATTAAGTGAAACACACACTACATCTGTGCCATGCTTAAAGGAATAAAACTCATCTGCACATCCTTGACTTAAACTGCTAGCATCATATGAGCCTTCAGTGCTACCCTTCGATAAAAAATGACATGTTTACTAACTGAACATCAGATGTTTAAAGCAACTTGTAAAATCCACGAATGAAGTAACTACGTAAATAAATTTACTGCGAATACACCTATAAGTGCCCAATTGTATAATATAGTGATCCAATGCTGTAGCCAAACGAACAGCCGACCAAAGTAAAATTAACCACTTGTTTTTATTCTATAAGTGCAAAAAAAACAAACAAAACAAAAGTTTGAACATCACAGGGTTTCCTCAGAACTCCGTTTGGCTACAGCATTGGATCACTATATTATACAATTGGGCACTTATAGATGTTTAAAGCAATGTGGAACATGTTTCAATAGATTACATCCCAAAGGACCTTTGCAAAAAATATTCCATAACCACCTACCATGTCGGAGCATGGTACCCTCTCTCTGAACTGATACTGGTGAATTACAATGTATGTACATGACACAACTGTACAAGAGTACAAACAACTGACTTCTAAAATTGAGGTACAAGTACATTTGTACCTGTAGCCCATCCTACTGTGGAACTATTCATGCGGCTGTGTAATAATGCAGTGGAGAAATTAAGAATGGACACGCATACTAAACATTATAGAAACATTACGTATGAAGAAAGACAAGTCCTATGCAACTTACAACAAAATGAGAATGTGGTAATCAAACCAGCAGACAAAGGAGGTACTATAGTGGTTATGGATACTAATTGGTATAAGAAGAAAATGACCACCATGTTACAAGATGAAAAGACATACCATAGAGTTACGCCAATCCATTTAAATTGAACTATACAAAAAAGTGTCTTCCTTACTTCAGGTTATGGTGACTGAAGGCCAAGTAGATCTGGACCTTTACAATTTTTTCAACATCACAAAACCCACTGTTCTGAATATTAATGGACTTCCTAAGATTCATAAGGACCTTCATAACCCTCCACTATGGCCTATAGTAGCAGGACAAGGGTGGGTGACAGAAACAATGTCACTATTTGTGGAGAAAGAATTGAGAACTATTTTAAAATATTTTGATACAGTTCTGCAGGATACTGATGACTTCTTAAGAAAGATAAATCAAACCATGAATAACATTACGGATTATGACCACCTACTTGTGACCACCCTGGATGTGAATAGTTTATTCACTTCCACTCCCAACGAAGCAGGCGTAGAAGCTGTAAGAAAGATCTTAAGCCACAAAAAAAAAACTGTTAATGAAACCAATAGGATTTGTGCTTTATTAGATTTAATACTGGAAAATAATTATTTTGTGTATGGTACATCAATCTATTGGCAAAAATGGGAGGTAGCCATGGGCACCCCTTGTGCGAACAGCTACTCAAATCTTGTGCTTGTAGACTGGGATTTGGAGCATGTATTGAACTCAAATAATCCATGGTATGAATGCATCAAATTTTATGGTCGATTTGTGGATGATATTTTTATTTAATGGGAAGGAACCGTACCACAATTTGAATCATTCCATCAATATCTAAATAGGACTACTACGTTTCTAAGCTTTACATCAGAACACTCTCGTAATCAAGTTGCATTTTTGGATGTGAATGTTATTCTTAACGAAAACATGTTGGAAACCGAATTACACCGAAAAAATACATGGAAAAATCATTACTTGTTAAAAAGCAGCAGGCATCCTAAACATATCACTAAAATATTATGCGAAATGAAACACAAAGAATACATAAAAGATGTAGCAAGGATGAGACAAGAGAAAAGGAAATTTTGTTTCTACAACAAAACCTAATAAAGAGAGGCTATAATGAAAAAGATGCGAATGTTCAAGAAGTTATCCCAAAGAAAAATAAGACAGAAGACAGAACCACCAGAGTGATGCTAACTTACAGCACAGGCAACACACAAGTTAAATCCATAATAAGGCAGTTTTGGCCAATCCTCACCCAGGATGCCAAGCTAAAAGACATTGTAGGTGAAACACCATGCTTTGGCTACAAGAATAAGAAAAATTTAAAGAGGTTACTTTACACAAAGGATGGGTATAGCAAACATAAAATTGTTGGACATAAAGGCACGTTCAAGTGTGGCCACTGCACAGCATGCCCACTGATTGACTGTAATAATGAATTTGAACATCCAAGGACAAAGACGAAATACACTTTTAATGTCAAAGCCACTTGTATAACCCCCAATGTGGTGTACATGGCTACCGGTAAACTATGCCCTGCATTCTATGTAGGAAAAAGACCCTGGAAATTACCGGCCCATTAGCTTGACAAGCCTTATCTGCAAAGCCATGGAGAGGATCATAATGGACCTCATAAATAAAGACATAGGGAATTTGCAGACTTTGGATCCAACCTAGTTTGGCTTTGTCAAAGGCAGATCATGCCTTTTAAACTTGGTTGACTTCTTCGAAACAGTCACCAAAGCCATTGATGAGGGAAAGGCAGTCCATACAGCCTATCTCGATCTAAGGCCTTTCGACACAATACCCTACTCGGTATCATTGAAAACTCACCAGCTTAAATGTTAACCCATATATCACAAGATGGGTTGCAAACTGGCTGAGCGACAGAACCCACAGGGTCAGAGTTGCTGGCGCCATGTCAGACTCAAAGCCTGTCACAAGTGGTGTCCCACAGGGCTCAGTCCTGGGCCCACTCTTGTTTGGCATCTACATTTCTGAAGTACAAGCAAACACAGGAGGGTTATGGCTGACAAAGTTTGCAGATGACTGCAAACTGGGCGCCGTAGTCGAAAACACATCTGACACAGATATCCTTCAGAAGGATCTCACAGAAACGAATGACTGGTGCCAGAGCCATGGCCTAAAGTTAAATGCCAAAAAATGCATAGTCATACTAGCTACCATATAGGTGGTAATCCTCTGAGCACAGAAGAAGTTATCAGGGACCTGGGGACCCAGGTTGACAGAAGCCTGTCATTCGACACCCATGTAGCAAAAGTAGTTAGGAAGTCCTTCTACATTGCCCACCTTATCATGAAGGGATTCACATCTAGATCAAGGGAGGTCATAGTCTCCCTATACTCATCACTCATCAGACCAATGATTGAGTACAATGCCCCATTCGGAATGTATCTGACCCGACACTTGCAGCAGCTGGAGAGGCCACAAAAGTTCCTCACCAAAAGGATAAAGGGTCTCAAAAATCTGTCCTATGCTGCCCGACTGAAAGAACTCCAGCTCTATTCAGTCGCCCACAGCTGCTCAGAGGTGACCTTTGCCTGACATACAAGGCCATGTCTAACCCAGATTTGATGAATATGCTTCACCTCAAAAATCTAGATCGCCACAAGGGCAGGAGACTTAAACCTGGAGGATAGATTCATCACCCAAAGACTCCTATGCTGTGGAACAAAATCCCGGTATATGTGAGGCAGAGCACCTGGCCTTGTTCAAGAGAAATCTTGACCAATGGATGGGAGATCGCAGATATACTCCAGGGATTACCTCAGTGTCACTGCTAGACAGAGGCACAGCAAAATAATGGGTATAGTTCCCCATACAAAGGGGCGCGTAAGCCACAAAACTATGGGCTAGGCTTATAAATGCCCTCGGGCAGATAGCCTAGTATGAACCTATGAACCTATGAACCTATGAAGATGTTTAAAAATCACATTTTGAGACATCAAAGAGAAATTACCAATAAAGATCCACATAATGCTTTAGCAATGCATGCTGAAAGAAATGTCGGTCATTCTTTCACTTATAAGGTGATAGAGAATGTATATAGTGAAATAAGGAAAGGCGACATTGAAGATATTACTGAATGCAGGGAGAGTAAGTGGATTGTGAAAATCCGTGCTGATATTGAGCCAGGCTTGAATAACATCATCCCACTGAAAGCTATACTAAAAGCTAGAAGACCAACTATCAGCTAACATGGAGGTGTTTCTGGCTTAATAATTCATGACTGGTCACACCCCTCAAAAGCAAAAGGTATAGGAAATGAACACCCCCAGCTGAAAGGAAAGAGGATTGGTGCATTTAAACAGCTGATTGACAGTGTGATGATTGAATGATTGTCTCAACAGTAAAGGAAGCAAACACTATAAAAAGGAACTTCCAGTCCCAATCTCTATGATCTGAAGAAGATACCGAAAGCGCTTATCGTTTGGAATACATAGGGACTGTTTTATTCTACATCAAGATTTTAACTTGACATGAAGATTTTAACTTTTCCTACAATAAAAGGATTTTAACTGCCATTAAAGCTAGAAGCTTTTATTTGATCTATTAGACTGGTTAAGCTGTTATCACAGTTCATCACATTCACATAGCAGCTACTACATCTTTAGTGTGGATACTTTGTCTGTCAGACCAAAAAGATTGGATAATTTGAAGCCATCATAAGACTGGAAACTTTGCAGTCATCATTTTGCTATGGTATAACTGCATTCACAGCGTGAATATCTTGTAAGTGCATTTAATTTAAGTGCTGGAAATGTATGCAAGTTTATTGCTATATATATTGCACTTTTAAGTTTTATATCATTTAACCACACTACCTATTCTCCAAGAGAATTTTACTTCACTGGCCATTGTTGTACAGAGTTTCATTTTGAATACTGTTTTTACTTATTACTGATAGCTGTACTTTAGCATTAGGAGGTACACTTTCTTTATTACTTCTAAAATTGAGGTATTGATGTTTTATCCAGTGATTGCCTTCTTATATTATCAATGTGTTTACATCAAATTTGTTCTAAGCCTTTCATGTCGGTATCATCACTGAGGGAGAAATAATGAAGACGTCAACACAGAGACACTTTGAAATGAGACGTATAGCAATACATATTTAGTTAAAAAGTGCATGCTATAAGACTGACAAATATTGTTCAGATGGCCAATCAGAGCATGAATCAAGTATACTAGTTCTAAATGCTTTGGCAGAAGTCTCTATTCAGGACACACAATGCTTGTGTTACATGCTGTCTATAGTTTTAACATTTACAGTCTGAAGAACCAAATTCAGTGCATAGTTTATACAGTCTGATTTAGAAATGCACTTCTCCACATCAAATCAGAAACTGCGGCTCTGTAAATGCACTTTTATATCTGACAGGTATTTTTATTTTGGATTGTAACAGACCTAAAAGACAAACTGCGTTTCAGAAGCATTGGCCCATTGTTAACAAGTTAGAGCTTTCAGTTTCTCCAGAAGCAAATTACATTACAACATATTTTAGACAAATGTCTGAAAGTCTGATTTATAGCTAGATAAATATGATATTAAATATAATATGACAGCTGGCCTATAAAAAGTGAAAAAACATTTAAAGACCATGAAAACACATCCATTCAAGATGATGAAAGCAATTATAGAATGCATTTGATAGCTGGCTAAAGCTACACAAGACCTATTGAGATAGATTTGTAGCAGACATCAGTTTCAGCAACAAGGCACATTTATTTCAAAATAGTGAATCAATAATTATTATATCATATAGAACAGCACATATACAGTGCTCACCCACACACTTATTATTATAAACAGCATTTAGTTGGTAGGCAAGCTTTTTGGTCTTTTTAGTTTCACCTTTATATACATTTTTCAGCATAGTTTTATTGTTCAGCAAACAGCAAATGCTAGGATGATGTGTTGCTGTGACCGTGAAAACCCCAAATATCATGTGTTGCATTTAAATGTGGTTTAGGGTCACTATTTGCAAAAATTACTCATTGCTGTTTCAACCGCTGTTGTAACATTCTGAATCTACACTGGCAAAAATGCTAACTGAAGATATTTGTGCCTTTTCCTGCCTATCTTTCTTTATATTTTTAGAAGGAAAAGTAATTTCTTCCGTAGGTAATTTCATACTGCTAAAACATTCACCAGACTTTGTGTACTAGTTACTCACAAAATCTAAAGAATAAATGAATGAAAGTATTTTTAAGTCTCTTATTAGTGACAGACCACCCAGTTGGGTGTCCTGTGAAAAGAGAGACCAGTAATTGCCATCCTTGGAAGAATGAGTGGGTCAGTACAGTTACAGAAATATATATACTAATTATGAAATAGTTTTATCACATGCTATTTCCCTGCTTCAAGATATAGGAGTCTCAATAGATACACAAATACTTAGGGGTGGTTTGAAGGGGATTCATGTTGATCTACTGACAGCTGTTTCTTCAACTACTGAGAGACTGAAAAAAAATTATGCTGAAACTCCTTTTGGCAATTAAAAAAAAAAAAAAATATATATATATATATATATATATATATATATATATATATATATATATATATATATATATGGGTGAAGCTTCCTGTACCCTTAACATTTAGGGCCAAGCCCCTCACAACCCCCCAACATTATATATACCTACTCCAACAGAGGTGAAAAGGGAAAACTCCACTATCACTGAAAGATGTTTCAACAAAATGTATCCAGTCTATTAGCATTTGAAGAAACAGCTGTCGATAGATTAACTACATCCTGTCTGAATGTGCTGCCATCCCATACTGGAGGAGTACCAGGAAGCAAACACTACTCATAATGATTAAGGGAGTAAAGCACATTTTTTTTTATGGAATTGCAATTGAGTTTTGAAGACAGGTCATAATGAAACTAGTTCAGTCTGATAAACACTTTTACAAGTGCATCTAACACTTTGGCTACAGATGAGTAGAAATAAAGGGGGAATTTAATAAAGCCTACACAGTCTTATAGGTTCATAGGTTCATAGGTTCATAATAGGCTATCTGCCCTGGGGCAATTACAAGCCTAGCCCGATTTTGTTTGGCTTACGCCACCCCTTGATTTGAGTATACTGTGCCCTTTTTAAGGTTCAGTTTACTGTGCCTCTGTCTAATAGTGACACGGAAGTAATCCCCGGGACAAACCTACGATCCCCCATCCACTCATCAAGATTCTTCTTGAAGAGATTCAGTGAGGTGCTCTGCCTAACATGAATTGGAATTCTATTCCAGAGCAAAGGGAGCCTCTGGGTTATGAATCTGTCCCTCCAGCAAGTTCTATTTATTTCTGTGCTGAGGTTCAAGTCTCTTGAGCATGTGGCTCTAAGGGATTTAGATTTACTGAGGTGAAGCATGTCCATTAATTCCTTGATTGGACATAGCTTTATACATCAGGCATAGATCGCCTCGAAGTAGGCGGTATGCAACTGAGTAGAGCTGGAGTTTTTTTAACCGAGCAGCATATGGCATCTGCTTGAGTCCCTTGATCCTCTTGGTGAGGTACTTTTGGGGTCTTTCTAATTGCTGCAGGTGTCGGGTAAAGTACATCCCAAAAGGGCCATTATATTCTATGATAGGCCTGGTGAGCGATGAATAAAGGGGCATGATTACCTCTCTTGATCTAGATGTGAATCCTTTCATGATGAGGTGGGCTATGCAGAAGGTCTTTTTAACCACTTTGGCAATGTGGTTGTCAAAGGAGAGATTGCTATCAACTTGGGTCCCCAGATCCCTAATTACTTTCTCTGTACTTAATGGGTTACCGCCTATGTGGTAATTTGTGGGCACATTGTTTTTGCCAAAGGGTATGACTATACACTTTTTGGCATTTAGCTTTAGACCATGGCTCTGGCACCAGTTATCCATCTCTGTGAGACCTTTTTGAAGGATGTTTGTGTCAGCTGGAGAGTCGATTATGGTGCCCAGTTTGCAGTCATCTGCAAACTTGGTGAGCCATAGTCCTCCCACGTTGGCCTGTACCTCGGAAAAGTATATACCGAACAAGAGCGGTCCCAGGACAGAACCTTGTGGGACACCACTTGTGACCGGCTTTGAGTATGACATGGCTCCAGCAACTCTCACTCTGTGGATTCTGTCTTTGAGCCAGTTTGCGACCCATCTTGTGACGTAGGGGTTTATATTTAAGCTGGATAGCTTATCTATGATGCCCGAGTGGGGTATTGTGTCAAATGCCTTTGCTAGGTCCAGATAGGCTGTGTGGACTACCTTCCCTTCATCTATGGCTTTGGTGACTGTTTCAAAGAAGTCAACCAGGTTCAAAAGGCAGGATCTTCCCTTGATGAAGCCAAATTGGGTAGGAACTAGTGTCTGTTGGTCCCCAATGTCTTTGTTTATGAGCTCCATGATGATACTCTCCATAGACTTGCAGACTAGGCTAGTCAGGCTTATGGGGCGATAGTTTCCAGGGTCCATAGAGGCTCCACCTTTGTGGAGTGGGACCACTATTGCTGTACGCCATTCTGTGGGCACATATCCTGTAGTGAGGCTGAGATTGTACAGCTGTTTTATTTGAGGGGTTAGTTCTTCTTGGAGTTCATGTAGGATGCAACCCTGGATGCCATCTGGTCCCATGGAAGCAGTGTTTTTTGCTTTAGAGAGGGCAGCCTTCACCTGAGCATCAGAGATGTTTGGGAGGCAGCCCTCTGCTGGGATAGATACTTGCTCTTTTGGGGGGGAGGGGGTGGAGAAGTTTGCACTGAACCTGTCTGCTAGGATATTTGCGATGTCTGTGGGTTCAGTGTATTTTTTGTCATTTAGAATCAACTCAGAACAAGTCTGGGAGTTGCATCCCAGGTTCCTAACATAAATGAAAAAAGCCTTATGATTGTCTTTAGTGTCCTGTGCAATTTTTCTCCTGAAGGTGGCCTTGGAGGATTTTATGAGGGATCGTAATTTTTTGCTGGTACTGATTAGAGCTGCCTTCCCTATTAGGGATTTTGCTCTATCATGTAGTAGCTTCCTCCTTCTGTTGTACAGTTTATTTATGGCTAGGGTCCACCAGACTGGACGCCTGCCTTTGGATGATTGGGTCTTGGTTTTGTTTGGGATAGCATGATCCATGCATTCCTGGAGATGTCCGTAGAATGCGTTTATATAGGATTCTGTAGTTTTGGCCATAGTTTCCACTTGCCCTGGGGCCTTGAAGGATTCCACTTTGGTTTTGAGAAGTGAGAAGTTTTTCACTGTGGTTTTCTGGGTTGGGGGTTTACCATGTAGGCATTGTGCCACGCTGCTTACAAAAAAGTAAGCAAGTTTGTGATCCAGTAAACAAAGTTGGGTGGTGCACATGCACGTGCCAACATGAAAATATCCATGGCATGCAAATCACCTCATAGGTGAAGTTCATGCAAATGAGGGAGGTAAAGTGATCCAGCAAGCAGAGAAGCAGCTCTGCAGACCCTGAGTTGGTATCTGTCGTGCACATAGAAAAATTCCATGTCCAGTATTTTAAGCAGACAACAGGCTGAAAAAGTGTACTTTGATGGACAGAAATAGCATAGCAGAAACAGATGTGTGCAAAACTATCCACCATGTGTCCAAAAATGCAAGGGAAATAAGTTAAAATACTTTTGTTTTTTTAATGATCTGGTTATGTTTGCACAGCGCACCTCAGTGTGCAAACATACAGTGTTGAAAAAACATAGTGGAAAAAACAAATTTTATAGTACATGACAGAAATGTAGCATAGGACCCTGTGTGGAGTACCCATAATGGTGGAATGGTGCTGTTTCTAATGAGGTGGGGCCTGGAACTGTCTAGTTTCCAGGTTGTGTGCACAGAACCCCATGCAAATGAGATGGTGTTACTGAATAGCACAAATGGGTATCCGTGTCCACATATCCCTACCGTGTAGTCATTGTCCACAGAAGAGGTACCTGACATCAACAGGGGGTGTGTCTGAGGACTTATAAGCTCATTAGAG
The DNA here is from genome assembly GCF_019279795.1 of Protopterus annectens. Classification (NCBI taxonomy): domain Eukaryota; kingdom Metazoa; phylum Chordata; order Ceratodontiformes; family Protopteridae; genus Protopterus; species Protopterus annectens. Next base: position 333,172,978 of record NC_056734.1, read on the forward strand.
CTAAGTTGCACCTGTTTGTGCTGTGCCCCACTGTGCTCAGCAGGGGGGAGTGTGCACTGTCTGCTAAGCTTTGTTTACCTTCGGGGCATGTGTTTCACTGTGTTTGAGTGAGCCACCACTGTGCTGACTGTGCCCTTTCAGGGGGTGTGTACAATGACTGCTGAGCTTTCTTTACCTACGGAACAAATGTTTTCATGTGTTGGCACAGTGTGCTGCAGTGCTGAGTGTATCCAAAAGCCAATTATATATTAATTACTGATTCAGTTAAACTAGAGCCATTAAGTGTTCTCAGCGATGTAGTTGGCAGGTGGAATTCATCACAGGTAGCCAGTCACACAGTCTACACCTACAGCATAGTCCAATAAAGGTTGCATACATTCTACAATCTGATTTCTCCCCCAAACTCTGCAAAAGTGGAGTACAGACTTGGGAATTTTAACTGAAGGAATGCTAGGGGCTGCTGCAAGACTGCTACATCTGCATGTGCTAGATGCTGAGGTCAGTGCTACTGCTGCTGCTGACAATAGGCGTAGACTGAGAAGGAGAAGAGTGTTCAGGCCAAGGGTAACCTTCCAGGAGCTACATGAGCTGAAGATTGTAGAGCAATACAGGCTGCACATCAACATACTATAACAACTCATTGAGCTCTGCCACCCTCAACTCAGACCCAGAGCCAACAGAGGGGAACCCATTCCAGTGGACACAAAGGAATGTGTTGTTCTAAGGATACTCACCACAGGTACCATCCAAAGACCAACTGATGACATGATGGGGGTCTCATAGCCATCAGCATCCAGGGTAGTCCACCAGTTCCTGGATGCCATGCTACCACATGCCAGTGAGCACATTTATTTTCCCCTCGCCTCTGAGGTAAGAGCCAGCAATATGCAACACTTCTACCATGTCGCACACTGCCCTGAGGTGCTTGGTGCCATAGACTGCACTCATGTACACATCAAGGCACCACCCCATGAGGACGGTAGAATCTATATCAGCTGCAGTGGCTATCACTCCAACTGCCAGGTCATGTGCAGTGCCCAAGGCATTATCATGAATGTGTGTACTGGCAGCCTTGGCAGTTATCACAGCTCCCATATCTGGCACTCATCACAGCTATACCAGATGTTTGCTAGGGGGACATCCCACATGGTCATTTACTGGGGAATGCTGGGTATGCACTGGAACTGTAGATGATGAGACCCATCAGAAATGTACACAAACCCACGGAAGAATGCCATAATGAAGCACACACAGACTAGCAACATCATAGAGCATGTGTTTGGGATGATGAAGTCATGGTTCCAGTGCCTCAATATATCTGGTGGAGCCCTGCAGTACACTGCAGCCACATGTGCACAGATGTTCACAGTATGTGCCATGCTACACAATAAGATCCTGTGGAAAAAGCTGCAGCAGGATCAGCAAAGAGAAGGGACACTCAGCCCTCACCATTGCCTAGAACCCTACAGCCACAGCCAAAGGAGGACTCAGAGGAGGAACCCAATGAGGTTGTCCCTGTAGGCAAGCATAGGCATGCCCTGTATGCCCTGGCCTTGGCCAAGAGACAACTCATAGCACATGCACTGAGAACCTAGGGCTAGGGACTGACACCTTACTCCAAATCATATATAGTAAAAATTATGCCAGCCAGCCCACACAACCTGTACCTAACCATGTATTGGCTGTGTACTGCATGCATCAGACAGAGTCAGCCCAGAACTATAGGTCTGTCAACTGATGCATTTACAAGGTAAGTCGCTCACCTATACACCACTTGTAAGGAGTACTAGAATATGCTAGCATATATGTGGACCTGCCGCATGTATCCAAGGGAATATAGTGAGCTACTGGGCTACTTGGAGTGATCTAACAGCCACATGAAAAACAGGTACCCAGTTCAATAGTCTGTGCTCCATAATACTAACTAGGGCACATGGCTGGAATATCCACTACATTAGTCAAGGGAGATGGTAAACAGTGGAGTCACAGGACAGTCGCACAACTGTCTATGCCAGCAGATCATGAACTGCTCATTTCCCACCCCCATCACATCAGTGTTCCCATACAACTGCTGTAACAGTACCCCAGCAATGATATATCAGCAGACCAGCCAACCTCCGGGCTGTGACATATAAAAGGGGCATACATTGGATGTCACACGTAACGCAGGGATGATAATGTATGTCTGTATGCTGTTGATTGTGTGATGAATGACACATCTCTGTTTGGTGGCCTATGTGGCTCAGTGGGCTAGGGACATTAGCATGAGTGATGGTGCTGATGTTTGAATCTGACAGCATCCACATATTTTGCATGCGATGTAGTCAATCATCTATTACTGCAAGAAATCTGGTCAAAGTCAGAGGGAATTGGGGGACAAAGGGCCATAACTACAGACATGCATTACATATGCTCTGATTAAGCTAGAAGCTGGCTGGTATAACAGTGGGTTGCATCACAACAGAATATCTGCAGGATGTAAAGTCCCTCATTTAAATGTGTCTGTAGGTAGTACTATTCAGTGACTACATTATACAATAAGTTACAGGAACACCACAATTGAATGAGGAACAGAGCAGACATATGGAGTGAAATGCTGGACTTTCTGCAAAAGCATTTACAGTCAGAAGTATGTAGACTGTCATCCTGTTTGTGGTGCTACTTTATGGACCCTCGTCACATATTAAGTACAGCAAGTACAGCTGGGGAATGCTTTGGACAGATTCAGGGAAGTGTTGTACTGCGGAAACAGGTGCACCTGCCAATGTCTGTTTCACACAAAATCCTGGACCGGAGTACAGATAGCTCTGGCTTGGAGTCAACTTCTAAGCGCTGACAGTCCCAAAATAACAAAAAAAAATTCTGTACCACGGACAAGTCACACAACGTGAAAAAGTTATACTTTTATTTCTCCACCAATAAAACTCCACAGATTGAGCACTTTCTTCCCTTCAACAGCGACTTCATCAGAAGTGTATTTTCATTATTTGTGTTAATTTCCACACTGCCATAGCCTCCAGTTGTTGTCTTACACTAAGCTAGCTTGAGAGCAAGTCTGTTACCCTTCCATTACAAAGACCTTCTATGTGGAAATACGCGTGTACATAAAGACAGCTACGTATACATTCTGTCTGTCCCTATTCCCCATGCACAAAAGTAGTGTATCTAGCAGAATGTACCCCAAACAAACATAATACTGATATATTCATATATGTATATATATATATCTATATATATATATATATATATATATATATATATATATATATATATATATATATATATATATATATATATATATATATATATATGGATCTACTTCATATATTCAAGACTTCAAAATGCCGAATTTCATATGGCCGAGACTATATAATCGACATTTAAAATGTCAAAATGTCGACCATATGAAATAGAAAAGTAAAAAAACAAAAAACACTTACCTAAACACTGCTAGCAGGGGGGCAAGCCCCCTGAACCCTCCGTGGGGGGCTCCTCCCCCCAAATCCCCCAGAACTTAAATATACCAACTCTGAGATCAGACTACAGTGCAGGAATGGAAATCTTTCCATTCCACACTGTACGGAGGTGCCAATTCCATATATATTTATATATATATATATATATATACATATATATATATATATATATATATATATATATATATATATATATATTTACATATATATATATATATATATATATGTATATATACATATATATACATATATATATATATATATATATATATATATTTTTTTTTTTTAAATATATTACAATGATACATAGACTTTCTACATATATCTATATAACACATATACATAATGTGCATACACAGTGACATTTATAGAAACATCCATGTTATACTCATTTAATATATATATATATATATATATATATATATATATATATATATATATATATATATATATATGGGGATGCATGAATTCCCCACATACCCTATGAAAGCTGTGATTATCTGCACTCCCACATTAATACAGTTGCCTAGAGCAACCAATCCAAGTCCACAACAGTACATATTCAACTCACCCTCAGACACCTGTGCCTGCGGCATGTCACCCATGTAGACAGACAAAGGTGAGCAGATAATGTAATGTATAATGGTTCCAAAGCATTTCTTCAAAAGGGAAAAGTGTTCCTGGCCACATGTTTGCCTATATAATTGCAACCAGCCACATATGGCCATACTGGTGATTGTACACACATAACAGGGATATTAACAGGTAACATACTGCTAGCTCAATAGATAAAATAACAGTACCAAGCAATATCACTTGCAGGCCACACATGCTGTCCAACACAAGCCTACTTTGCACACTCCACAAGTACAGTACCTGCAATCACATATTCAACAGATGTAATATGTGGTGCATTAGATAAGTTCTGTGCACTATAGTGTGTAACAGTAGATAGGGAGGGTTTCTAATCTCACAGGAGCCAACTTAGTGTGTGCATGTGTCTGTGTAAATATATCCCCCTGCAGCACAATGGACATGTCCTCATGAGCTATCCCTGTGCAATGGTTATGCATTTTTTGGCTCTGTAACTAGCTGCTGCTCTCTAAATTGCCCTCCTCTACATGGCCTACTGATGTCATCCACCTTAACAGTGCTGGCTGACAGTCTAATATCAGATAAACTCCATGGTGCAGGAGATAAGTGCTGCAAGCTATAGTATGTAAGAGCAGAGATGTAAGGGTTCTAATCTCACAGGAGCCAACTCAGTTTGTGTGTGTGTGTTTATCCATACTATGTGATGAATGACACATCTCTGTCTGGTGGCCTGTGTGTCTCAGTGGGCTAGGGACATTAGCATGAGTGATGGTGCTGATGTTTGAATCTGGCAGCATCCACACCTTTTGCATTTGGTGTAGTCAATTGATTGTTACTGTAAGAAAGCTGGTCAAAGTCAAAGAGAATAGGGGGACAAAGGGCCATAACTACAGACAGATATTAAATATGCTCTGATTAAGTTAGAAGTTGGCTAGTATAACAATGGGTTGCATCACACTGAATATTTGCAGGATGTAAATTCCGTCGCTCCAATGTGCCTGTAGGTAGTACTATTCAGTGACTACATTATACAATAAGTTACAGGAACACCACAATTGAATGAGGAACAGATCAGACATATGGAGTAAAATGCTGGACTTTTTGTAAAAACATGTACAGTCAGAGGTATGCAGACTATCAACCTGTGTGTGGTGTTACTTTATGTATCTCAGGCACATATTAAGTACAGCAGACAGCTGGGGAATGCTTTGGACAGGTTCAGGGAAGTGCTGTACTGTGGAAACAGGTGTAGCAGCCAATGTATGTAGCGCACAAAATCCTGGACTGGAGTACAGGTAGCTCTGGCCTGGAGGTTCTAAGTGCTGACAATCCCACTTGGTGTGATCCTACTCTAAGCTAACATGCACAATTCTGTTGCCTCTCCATTACAAAACCTCCTATGTGGAAATATGTCTATACATGCAGACAGCTATGTATACATTCTGTCTGTCCCTATTCTCCATGCACATACGTAGTGTATTTAGCAGAATGTACCCAAATGCATATAATACTGATATATATATATATATATATATATATATATATATATATATACTTTTTTAAATATATTATAATGATGCACAGACTTTCTACATGTATCTATATAACACATCTACATAATGTGCATACACAGTGACATTTATTGAGACTTTCCTGTTATACACATTTTAATATATATACATGGGGATACATGAATTCCCCACAAACCCTATGAAAGCTGTTATTATCTGCACTCCCACATCATTGCAGTTGCCCAGAGCAACCAATCCAAGGTCGCAACAGTACATTTTCCACTCACCTCAAGAGCCTTGTGCCTGCGGCAAGTCAACCATGTAGACAGACAAAGGTGAGCAGATTACAGCCATACTGTTGACTGTACACACATAACAGGGATATTAACAGGTAACCTGCTTTTAGGACAATAGATAAAATAATAGTACCAAGCAATATCACTCTGCAGTCCACGCATGCAGTCCAACACAAGCCTACTTTCCATGTAACACGTATCAAGGGAAGCAGACCTTATCAAAAAGTATGAATGCTTGGTTACTCACACTGACCCCATAGCCCCTGTTAGATTGTTATAGACACATGCACCTAGGGAGCCATGCACATATACTGCCTTACTTGCTGATGTCATATTTCTGGTGTGCTGCCATGCCACTCTGTGCTACTGTATTGCCACCATGTGCCTATAGTTTATTCCCTCAGACTTCTGGAATAGAAACATACACAGCTCAGTGAGAAGTATGTCATCCTGTTACTCTACCACCAGTACGACATCATACAACATAAGTTAAACAAAGTTTGTTGCATAGTCATGACACATGCCAGTATACAGTATTTGCTGTGTACCACAACAAGTGGCATGGCAAAATAATACTGCATTACACACGTACATGTAAAGTAATGTAGTCACCCTGTGCATCAGACACATAGCTTCATTTTCCTGCATCAGTGGCAAGGATGCCAGGAATGTGGCACGGGCATTATCACATGCACAGGGTGGGGTTGTGCTGTAAGCCTAGGCTGTGCCAAACAGTTGAAAGCATGTATGTGAGTCAGGAAGGGGTGGGAGTTATATGGGCCATGGAGAGGTGCAATGTGTGTCTGTAGGTGACCTGCATGTGAGAGTGGTGCTTGATTGTGTGCATGTACACAGTCAAGCTCAGTGCTAGCCCTACATGTACATATGTCAGACAGCTGTGGACCATACATGGTAGAGAGGACAGTTCACTGTCTCCAGCCATGAACACGGGGACTGGATCTGCCAGGAGTTGCACTGATACCACCATGCCCAAGGTCATATGCAGTGCTAGTACATGACAGTGACTGCTGTCTGCTGGGTCTGTGTCCCCCGTGGGATCACGCAGGACCACATACCCATTGTCTGCCATGTTGTGGTTTGGACACCACACTTCCCTCTGTAGTGCTGGAGGGACTGCCACTACAGGAGCATAACTGTGCACAGCTATTTGAACTCTCAGCAGTTGGTGTTACTGATCTGCATCCATGGGTCCGATACCCAACTCCGGCCAGACATTCCAGCACAGACAAAGTGTGGACAAAGACAGACAATATCTCATCCCACCATCTGTCCAGTGCATCAGTGAACTGATCCACTGTGTCTCCAATATGGTGGAGTCAGTCTTGGATGTTAAACTGTGCTGCATCCATAACTCTAAGCATACATCTGGTGTTCCATTCAGAACATGCCTGTGCCTCCATGATGGCCCAAAACATATGTGGAGTTACTCTAGATGTGACACCAGCAAAATCTGGTGCATGGCCAGCAGGCCTCCTACAAACACCTCTGCAAATCTGCCTGTGTGGGGCATTACTATCTCTCTGGCTATGGCCTGTGTCTATACTCACTGGAGCCTTAGCTGCCACACTTCCCTGTTCAATGTGTCGACCCTCTGACTATCCAATATCTGTGGCTTCTAGGGACTAGATATGTCTGGGCTTACTGACTGTGTGCAGAGACAATTGAGTCAGAAAAGAGATGTCAACCTCTGGGACAGATTCAGCCACCAACAACCCCACCTGTGCCTCACTATGGCCACCATCATCATCAGGGTCCGATGAGACACAGACATCAGGTTTTGAGGGGGACAGACTCCACCCACCCCCCAGTCACCTGTGAAAACCAAGACAAGAGCAGCACATTACTACCTACACTTTTACTTATGGTAGTCCACACAGACTCATACAAATTAGGATCCATAACTGCATTACCAGTCTCACATCTTCTCATCTTCACTCCCATGCACAAGAGACAACCTCAAAACAACATATACAAGATCCACATACAAGTCAAAGCATTTATAACATGTACATCAGCTACATCCAGTTAAAGTTGGCAGTAATATTTACCAGCAAGGTATGCAATATAACACTATATGTGATAGAACTGCACATGAAACTCAGTGCAGCTATCATGAGAATTATATGACAGTACTAGTGTCACTGCCTCAGGTATGTAACATCTACCTGTTGTGTTTAAACAGACATCTTGGATTACTTTCCTTATGTATACCAGGCTGCACAATCACGCATAACTATAAGTGCAAACATGTTAATGTTCATTCAAATACACACCTGTGATTACCCAGTCTATGAGCTGTAGCCAATTGTTCTAGAATGGTACATACAAATATTTTAATTTGGCTAAACACAACGTTTGTACATAGTGCAATATGGCAACCCTTAACTTTCATAGGGTATATATGAGCTATAAAACAACAGTATCATGCTTATTAGATACAGGACCACAGGTCTGGGCAATTCCTGATGGAGCTATGAAAGGGTGAGAGAGAGGTATTGTCAGCATCACCATATGTTGCAGCACTACATGGTAATATGTGCATATAGCCACCACAGTGCAATATAAAGCCTTCATCAGACCTGGGCCCCTTTCTTAGCTGTTAAGATTGACATTACTGAGGTGTGGAGACTACAGCATTGCAGAGGGTAGGTACCATAACTGCAGAGATTTATGCAGTATGTCCACAGTTTCTCCTCTTATGTGTGGTCAGTGTCCCATGACATTGTAGTCATCTGGAAATTCACTGGCAAACATTGTGGGATGAGATCAGTAATGGAAGATGCACATTTGAGTGTCAGACTTCATGCCACTCAGAATATGCATGCTAATGCAATAGCTGTTGCTCTAACAACTTACTATCTGTGCAAAGGCAAACTGTAAAACATGTCCCATTCTCTGGTCCTTTGCCCCCCCCCCCCATTAAGTATGGCTGTGCCAGGATTCCTTGTGCTAGAGGGTTGGGAGACATGGTAGGTCTGTAGTAGCTATCTTTACATATAGGTGTGTGCTACAGGCTGCAGCTGCTGCGCAACATAGAACACATAGAGGGAAGTGTGAACACTTTGTAGGACAACAAGCTGTACATGTAGCTGTGGCAGCTGTGGCAGCCCTGTCATTACAGCAGAGCCAGGGTAAGGGTAGACTTTATAGTCCAATTGAGGTATGTGATTAAGATACATCTGTTATGCAATAGTGCCAATAACAGAGTAGTAGGTGAAATATAGCTATACTATATGGATATGTGCAGTGTGTCCCTACCTGCAGGCCTTTGGCATGCAAAACTGGATAGTAGTTCATTAATTAGCAGTAACCAGTGTGGATAAAGATTGCATAACTCAGTCATTAATTGCTGCCTTCACAATAATGTAACTGAACTGCAACACAAGACTGGATTTGAACCCAGGACTCTGTGTGGCAAAATGCACTATATGCAAGGCATTTAACAGACTGAGCTACTGAGTCACTGTTATATCATATATATTTGCAAGGTATATTTGCAGCCATACAGACTGTGACACACATTGTCTGTATCCATCAGTATGTGCATGGCTTTCTATGGCTGTATTTCTGCAACAGGGTCCAAGATGGACATATTCTTTGCCATTGATTCCTTAGCATGTGTCTTTCTACATGTTGCTGATACAAGGGCACATTCACCTGCTATCACTGGTCTCACTTGCATCCATTTTTATATTTTTCACTCTCTAGTTGTGTATTATTGCACCAGAGTCCAAGGTACACTCCCATGTTTCCCATTAATTTTTAATTCCAGTTTGTGCAGTGTGGTGAGGTGCGCAGCTCCACTGAGACACACCTAATGACTGTAAGTGGCAATCAGTATGTTTTGATGAAAACACAAGTGCCAATTAAGATCTATGTGGTGTGGTGGCTTAATGCAGTGGGCTGTGGGTGTGACGGGTTTGGGTTTGAAACATGGCAGAGGTATCTATTTTGTACATTTGTCTAACAATGTTAGAAACACGTTTATTCATTAAAGCTCTGTTTAGCAGAGTTAATGCCATGCAGCTCCACACTAAAAAATATAAAGAAAAGAAAAAAGTGAAGTTAAGGAAGTTATGAAATGGGGGCAAGCAGGGAGAAAAACATAGTGAAAGGTGGGTAGGGATGTGCAGGAAGGGGTGTAAGAAAGCAACATAGCTATCCATTTACTGTAGAGCAACAGCTGTGCACTTTTACAGATTTTGTAGATGAATTGAGGCAATGTTACAACTGCCTCATGTACACAGACAACCCTCTCCTCCTCCCAGCAAATTCCAACACATGTGAGAGATGCAACCATATAGCCAAACTGGAGGCTAAGCTCTCTCAACTCAGTACTGGCATAACCAGTCAGGAGGAGAAGGAAACCACACTCACTACAATTCCAGTCTCACATAGACCTACCATGACAGCAAACCAAACACATAATCACACAAAAACATACTCGGAGGCTCTAAATAAAGATCTGCCAAAGCAGCAGAGACCTCCAAAGCAGACACCCAAGCAGCCACTACCCCAAAACAAAACACGTGCAACACATATCTTACAAAGCCAGTGTGCCGAACAGTCACAGCCCTTAAGACTAAACAACACACCTGATACACTTGTAATAGGTGACTCTATCGTCAGGCACACTGACGTCCCGCTCACCAGGCTGAACAAGGAGAGGGTCACGGTGAGCAGCCTGTCGGGCGCTAGGATCCGCCACATAACACAAGCACTCAGGTCACTCCAAAGCAAGTACAAATATGACTCAGTCATTGTCCATGCTGGTGTGAATGACCTGAGACGCACTCCCTGGACTACATGAAAAGAGACATAAAGGAGCTCTCTGAGCATGTAGCCCAGGCCGGTATGACCCTGACCTTGAGAAGCATCTTACCCTCACCAAGAATGATGCCACAATATGAAGACAAGATGATCAATTTCAACAATTGGCTTAAGTACTGGTGTAATTCAAAGGGGATCCAATGCCTGTCAGCTTGGGATGATATGCTCGACAAGCCACGATGCTTTGCTAGGGACGGCTTGCACCTGTCACCCCTGGGCTTTCGGATATTGGCAAAGGCTCTTGCTACCCCCATAGTGCCTTTTTTAGGCAAGGCTCAAAAGACAAACCCACCTGCATAGGTATCACAAGGGATAAGAAACTAAGAGTAATGCTACTCAACGCCAGAAGTCTAAACCTCAAGATGCATGCACTCGAAACTCTCCTTAGCATGGAGAACATTGATATCTGTGCAGTAAGAGAAACCTGGTTCAGGGCTCCTGAGAGCACCCCAGCACTACCAGGTTATACCTCATAACATGCTTTTCGGCCCCAAAACTTGGACCGAACCACAAAAGGAGGGGGAGTATCGATATTCATCAAAGATACCCAAACCTCCAGGTTGGTGGCAAAGCACGAAGCATCAGAGACTATCCATGTGCAACTAACAGTGGGTAAAACTGCCTTCCAGTTTATAGCCTGCTACAGACCACCCTCCCAAACCCAGGAACCCCACTCGGCCTTCCTGAGAACACTGGAAAATATGAAGGTCTCTCCAAACACCATTATATTGGGCAACTTCAACTACCCAAACATAGACTGGGAGCATTACTCTAGCTCCAACACCCTAGCCCAAAGGTTCCTTGAATTTATAAACTCAAATGCTATGGAACAACTTGTTCCCACTCCCACAAGAGGGGAAAACATACTGGACCTGATCATCACCAACATGGGGACTCTATGCTCCAGACCAGAAGTGTATCCCTCACTGGTAAGATCAGACCATAAACTAATCTCACTGGATATTCACATCCCGACCCCACCCCGTGCCCAGAAAACCACAGTGAAAAACTTCTCTAAAGCAAATTTTACACTCCTCAAAACTGAGGTGGAATCCTTCAAAGCCCCCGGGCCTGTGGGAAATACAGCCCATACTGCAGAATCCTTTATAAATTCATTCTATGAACACCTTCAGGAATGCATGGATCATGCGATCCCAAATAAAACCAAGACCCAATCCTCCAAAGGCAGACGTCCTATCTGGTGGACCCCAGCCATAAACAAACTATACAATAGAAGGAGGAAGCTACTAAATGATAGAGCAAAATCCCAAAAAGGGAAGGCATCACTGATCAGTATTAGCAAAAAACTACGGGCACACATAAAATTGTCTAAGGCCAGCTTCGAGAGAAAAATTGCACAGGACACTAAGGATAATCACAAGGCTTTCTTTAGTTATGTTAGGAACCTGGGTGGTAATTCCCAGATATGCTCAGAATTAGTTCAAAATGACAAAAAATACACTGAACCCACAGACATTGCCAACATCCTAGCTGACAGGTTCAGTGCAACCCCCCACCAAAAGGGCAAATATCTATCCCAGCAGAGTGCTGCCCCTGACATCTCAGATGCTCAGGTAAGAGCCGCCTCCAAAGCAAAAACACAGCATCAATGGGACCAGACAGTATCCCGGCTGCGCCCTACATGAACTCCAAGAAGAGCTAAACCCAAACATAAAACTACTGTTCAATCTCAGCCTTACTACAGGATATGTGCCCAAAGAGTGGCATACAGCAACAGTGGTCCCTCTCCATAAAGGTGGTGCCTCAACGGATCCTGGAAACTATCACCCCATAAGCCTGACTAGCTTGGTCTGCAAAGCTATGGAAAGGATCATCATGGACCTCATAAATAAAGATATTGGGGACCTACAAACACTGGATCCTACCGAGTTCGGCTTTGTTAAGGGCAGATCCTGCCTCTTAAACCTGGTTGATTTCTTTGAAACAGTCACCAAGGCCATTGACGAGGGGAAGGTGGTCCACACAGCCTACCTGGACCTCGCAAAAGCCTTCGATACAATACCCCACTTGGGCATTATAGATAAGCTCACCAGCTTAAATATAAACCCCTATGTCACTAGATGGATTGCAAATTGGCTCAAGGACAGAACCCACATGGTTAGAATTGCTGGAGCCATGTCAGACTCCAAACCAGTTACAAGTGGTGTCCCACAAGGCTCAGTCCTGGGACCTCTCTTGTTCGGTATATATTTCTCGGAGGAACAGGCCAACATGAAAGGCTGACTGCAAACTGGGCACCATAATCGACTCTCCAGCTGACACAAGCATCCTCCAAAAGGGCCTCATAGAAACAGACAACTGGTGCCAGAGCCATGACCTCAAGCTAAATGCCAAAAAGTGTATAGTCATCCCCTTTGGCAAAAACGAAGTGCCCACAAATTACCACATAGGTGGTAATCCATTAAGTACAGAAGAAGTAATTAGGGACCTGGGGACCCAAGTTGATAGCAATCTCTCATTTGAGAACCATGTGGCCAAAGTGGTTAGAAAAACATTTTATATAGCCCACCTAATCATGAAGGGATTCACATCTAGATCAGGGGACATCATCATGCCTCTTTACTCATCCCTCATCAGGCCCATAATTGAGTACAATGCCCCTTTTGGAATGTACCTTACCAGACACCTGCAGCAACTGGAAAGACCCCAAAAGTACCTCACCAAGAGGATCAAAGGGCTCAAACAGATGCCATATGCTGCCCAGTTAAAGAAACTCCAGCTCTACTCAGTGGCATACCGCCTGTTCAGAGGTGATCTGTGCCTGACATATAAAGCCATGTCCAACCCGGAATTAATGGACATGCTGCACCTCAGAAAATCCAAATCCCATCGAGCTATGCCGAGAGACTTGAACCTCAGCACTGAAATAAATAGGACATGCTGGAGGGACAGATTCATAACCCAGAGGCTCCCTTCACTCTGGAATAAAATCCCAGTCCAGGTTAGGCAGAGTCCCTCATTGACTCTCTTCAAGAGGAATCTTGATGAGTGGATGGGAGATCGTAGGTTTACCCCGGGTATCACTTCTGTGTCACTGTTAGACAGAGGCACAGTATACTAACCTCAAAAAAGGGCATAGCAAAATAAATTTAAAATGGGTGGCAAAAGCCAAACACATTCTGGCTAGGCTTATAAATGCCCTAGGGCAGATAGCTAAATTTAAAATGGGTGGCGAAAGCCAAACACATTCTGGCTAGGCTTATAAATGCCCTAGGGCAGATAGCCTAGTATGAACCTATGAACCTATAAACCTAATTTGGGCTCTCAAATCCAGAGAGACGGGTGAGGACAACAAAATTGCATCGTCAAGCCAATTGGACCGAATTACTTATTTCGATTGGACACATGTGAAATGGAGTGCTATGTGTGAGGCGATATTTTTTTTGAGGACATCTGCCCATTTTTTTATTAAGGTGAGAGTGTAATGTTGGGGAATGGACACAGGTACATGTGGTGAGGTAAGCTGGGTAGGAGTGGATGCATTCGCAGGCAACAAGACATACAAGACAGCACATAGGGGTGAGGTGTGACATATGATGTGGGTGAACACCTTGATGGGGAGGGTGTTGTGGAATCCAAGTTGCATGTGCCTCCAGAGAGCAGCAGCAAGACTCACATCCACACCCATGGGAATGTTGGCACCGCTCTTTTACTGCCTCGAGGTGGCAGTGCTGGAGGCTGCGTGCCAGGGTGAGGCTTCCACACCAGGTTGTCCAGTGTGCTATCAATCCAGCACAGGCAGCGTTCATAGCTATGATGAATAATCCTGTGCACCATGACTGCAGGTTGATCCTAGGTGAAAAAGGCCCCTGTGCCAGCACTCCAAGGGGGATGCCAGGCCCCATCCCCTGAGGCAGTTCCACACAACTCTGCAGGTGGTGCAGGGGCAGCACCTGTGGAGTTGGGTGCAGGTGGTGCAGGGGCAGCAGAGGGGGCACCCTCTGTCTCAGTCCCAGACATGCCAGGATCCAATGCAATGGCCAGTTGAGGCAAGGTAGGCAGATCAGCCAGAACTGGCCTACCCTGACATGCTGTAATAATGGAGGTATAGCAATATGTATAGGTTAGTTGTGATCAAATCATTGTTACTAATAACAGCATGGCAGAACATTGGAAATAACCCAATTACATGTCAATACATATTATACGAAACACAACAATAAATAATAGAACAGTCAGTATGTTAACAGCATGCCAGTAACAGTTACAGCATAACACCAAAATAATATGTAATTTAACAAGATATGTCAATATGCAACCATTATAATACATAGCAATAATAAAACACGTTTCAAAATACAATGAATGCAGCAATGTATGTTAATAGTAAACCATAATTAATGAGTAACAATAAGAAATAAATGAAGATAAGGGGTGGGGAGAGAGAAAAACAATCCATTAGTAACATTGCAGGTTGTTTCCTTGACAACAGTACTACTATCTACTCTATGGGTCTGTATTTTCTTTATGAGTACAGTGACTACAATTCTTCTGTAGCATGTACATACCTCTCAAGCTATTTACATGGGACACTATGGGCCAGGCAGTAACAACTGTGGGTACACAACTACACAGAACACTTACACACCAGGTGGACCTATATAACTACCAAGGTGTTCTTTGGGATGATTTGGTGATACTTTGCAATCTAGGTAATCATTTCCATGGTAATCCTGTGACAGACAGATTACACACTATTAATTACATAACATGAGATCATGACACTTGAGAGACATGTATGTGTACAGTACAGACACTAAACAGCTTTCTTGCTTTGCTAGGTAGGCATGGGAATAGAACGCAAAAGTAGTGACTGCAGGGGACATCGGCACAGAATGTATTAATTGACTGCAGCAACTTTTAACAGGCACTCCAGGTATACAGCCATACCAGGATTACACATTTTATTTCTGAACTTTGCTGATGAAGACATTCTTGCTAACAATTTTAACAGTCTGTGACATCTAGACACCCAATTATCTACTCATAATATGGGCTATCTCACCCATCCTGAATAGAGAGAAACTTTGAGCATTACGTGACTGCTACTGTAATATTTATTGCTACATACCACTGGATTTGAACTCTGGACTGTGTGTGGCAAAATGTACTATACACAGAGCATTTAACAAGTTCAGCTTCTGAGTCACTGCTAATTCCTAACTGATATTTGTCTAGAGCTCACCTGGAACCAAAATATGACCTGGCAGTACTACTACAGTGTTATACTAGACTGCAGTGACAGCAGAATCCACATGCATGAAATAGAAGCATAACGCAGATAGTAGGTTAGTTATATTTCAGTATCATATCTGTGAAGTCAACAAACAATATCAGCTCATGGAGTGGGCTACCTCACCCATATAGCATTATTACCTAATGCCTGTGGATGACAGAGCATTATATGACCAATACTGGCCTAGAGACAGCCTTGAACAATACAATTTGCAGCCATTAGATTTGCATTTTACAGCTATTGAAGTGTTAAACTTCACTGCAGCTCCTTACTTTACAGTCGCAATGCATACAGCTGTAGTGCAAATGTTACAACAATACAGTCCTAATGTACACCATTTTCCTTGGTGTTACTGGTTTTGTTTTGTGTTTTTATTGAACTACAGTTGGTATTATTCATTTACTGCACTATAGCTCTAATTACACATTTAATACACTACAGAATTTATTGTATATACTTTAATGCAGTTATTGGTATTGTTTCTTATTTTTATTGCACTACAGTTGACATTATACATTTATTGCAATACAGCTCTAATTCCATGTTTATCGCATTACAAACTTTATTGTATATACTTTAATGCAGTTATTGGTATTGTTTCATGTTTTAT